>NW_004443967.1:17973784-18013505 GCF_000243295.1 Trichechus manatus latirostris
AGCCCAGCCCTGCCAGGTACACCATGGCTCCCAGGAGCCTGCAGAAAATTGAGAGGCCATGAGTGGGAAGAGGGACTTCCCAGAACCCACGTAAGTTACACGCAGTTTCCAGAGTCAGCAGAATGAGCACATGTCAATGCACCGGTCTTAGGATACCAGACGCTTCCTGCATCACAGTACCCGAGTAGGAGAGTCACTCAAAGGCAGCCATGGCCACAATCCGTAAAACAACTTGGTTTGAAAGTGGAAGGAGAGGCAACACCGAGATAGACAAAGCTCCGGAAGAGAGCTGAGAACGATGCTGTTGTGCTGGCTGGTGTTGTCGGCTGCTGTCAGGTCAGTCCCCTAGTCATGGCGACCCATGCACAATGGAACAGAATGTCACTGCTGGGCTCCATAAGGTTTTCATTGGCTGATTTTCCGAAATAGATCACCAGGCCTTTCTTCCTTGTCCATCTTAGCCTGGAAGCTCTGCTGAAACCTGTTCAGCACCATAGCAATGTGCAAGCCTCCTGACAGGGTGGTGGTTGCTTATGAGGTGTGTTTGCTGGGAATCGAACCGAAGTCTCCTGCATGGAAGGCAAGAATTCTACCACTGAACCACCGCTGCCCCCAAGCACACCAAATGAAATAATCGAATATTATTAAATACTATTAAATAGTTGAAATGTATGAAAAGGTATGTTGTTCTTAGAGTTCGCCTACGTGTACGTGGAATGCTATTTTTCTTTTCTGCTTTTTTTCCCTCTTTTCCTTCTTAGAATGTTCTCTACCAACAGTAGAAACAAAATAACAGGTCACCTCTCTGCCTTTGGCAACTGGAAACTTTCCAAGGTGGGCTAAAAATAAGTGATGGATGAGAACTTGTTCTTCTGACACCAGCAAGAGAATTGGGTTGGGTCAAAACTGCATCCTTAGGTGGGAAGGAAGGAGGCTTGGGTGGTGGGCCAGCAGTGGCGGGGGGCCGGCGAAACTGGGCTTGTTCTTGTCTCCATCAGTCAGGGCACAAGTCTCTGTGACTTTCTTCTCACCTGTAAGTTGGGGTGGTTGGGCTGTTAGCTGAAAGCTGGGAGCCATCCTCTCTCTGCAGTGCCCCACTTTCTGGTAGTTAAAGAGTGCCAGCTACCTGTGGCACTTCTCCTGACCCTGCCTGCTTAGGCATGATGTCCTAGGGGCACCTGGCAGCAGAACCGAAGACCAATCATTCGCAACTTAGTGCATGCAATCCCAAGGTCCAGGGCTAGCAATGACTGTGAGGAGCAGAGAGGGGACAGGGTCTCGGGGGTGCAGCTGGAGAAGGAGGTAGTGAACCCACTCTCCTCAGAGGGTCCACTCCAGGGGAGGGCACACTGCTCCTACAGCAAGGGCGGAGAATCCTCACGGCACCCCACGTTTAACAAACTACTTCCAAAGCTGCTTTCAATCACCTACCTGCTTCAATATCCATCCCTACAGATGCCCTCCCCCAAATCAGGAAAGCCAATTTGTCATCACTCAGCTAGGTTTTCAGCCCCCGAACAACCATTTTTTATACAAACCGAATGGATTAGCTCCCATCAGTGTTAAACTGCAATCAAGACACGTTCATAAACAACGTAAATACGTGCACGACGTTCCTACAGGAGCGGAGCATCGTCCACCACCAGGAAACGGGGATGCGAGGGAGCCCTCTGGATGCCTTCTGGGCCTGTTACGGAGCGTGAATGGCTGTGTCTCTTTAATTTTACCCGGGCTGGAGGGAGTCTGATTTTCCTAGGGATTTGGGTTAGCTCCTAGATGGGAAAAATCAGGATCAATCTTCTTTTCAAGTAAAAAACGAAAACAAAAAAAACCCACCCTCACGTCCATCCTTGCTCTTTCTCCTCTAGGTTCTTACTTCCCACTACCTGGCTGAAAATAACTGCCAGTGGTTTGTGGAATTTGTCTGCTCATTCCCTCCGGTCCCCAAAGGTACTTGCTGGTGACAGGCAATAAACTTGACCGCCTCCAATTTCCTAAGTTACCTCACCTTCACCTGATGTTTCTGAGCGGATCTAGCTGTTCCCAAACCCTCTCAAGGTTACGTGTTCTGTTTATCAGAGAGAAGCAGTGCAGTATTTCCAGAGGTTAGGAGGACCATGTATTTTGCGTCTTGCATCTACTACTTTGGGTATTTAACTGTTCGTATTTGTGAAGCGCGTACCACATATCAGGTACTATTCTAGGCTCCGTCCATGAACAAAACAGACAAGGATTTCTGTCCTTATGGAGCATACAGTCTACTGTTATGATGGACAAAACGTAATAAACACGATAAACAGTTTGTCATACTGTGGTGGCTTGTATGTTGCTGTGCTGCTGGAAGCTATGCCATTGGGATTTCAAATACCAGCAGGGTCACCCATAGGGAACAGTTGTCTTTTATTATTATTATTATTTTTTTATTGTTGTACTTCAAGTGGACATTTACAATTCCAGTTAGTCTCTCATACAAAAATTTATACACACATTGTTATGTGACCCTAGTTGCTCTTCCTATAGTGTGATAGCACACTCCTCCTTTCCTCCCCTGATTTCCCGTGTGCATTCAACCAGCTCTCGTAGGGAACAGTTTTCGGCAGGGTTTCCAGTATAAGACAGACTAGGAAGAAAGACCTGGAGATCTGCTTCTGAAAAGTACACAGTGAAAACCCTATGGATCACAACAGAACATTGTCTGATTTAGTACTGGAAGATGAGCCCCCTAGGTTGGAAGGCACTCAAAACACACAGTGGTCACAACAGTGGACTTGAGCAGACCAACGATCATGAAGATGGCCCCGGAGCGGGCAACGGATGTTTTGTGTGTTATATATCAGGTCCCCAAGAGTCGGAGCCAACTTGAAGGTGACTAATGACAACAGCATGGCTCCTCAGAAGGTGGTACGTGTGGCTAGACACGAGTCAGAAGAGCAGGGTGGTGGCTTTTGGCCGGGCCCCTTGCCGGTTTGCTGAGGAGGGGCGTCCCATCACCCGTCGATGGCTATGAGCACCCGTGCCTTAGCACCGTCCCGCCTGTCTCCTATGTCTACTTCCTGCATCTTTCACCTGAGCTCCACACATTGCTTTTCTCTCCTTCTCGGCCCCTGTCCTGCCCCTCATTGCCCTGTGTCTGTCCGCGTCTGTGCCGCTTCTCTTTGTCCCCTGGTCTCGGGTCCCCCGCTGAGGTCCCTTCTATGATCTTCTTTGGCTAGTGTGACCTCTCGGAGTTTTGTCTCCTCTTTGTCCAACAAGCAGAACAAACTTCAGGCGTTCTGAACAGTGCTCCACAGCACCGTGCGGGCACTTTTGTTATGAGAAAAACGCATTTCCTGTGAAGTGGGGGGGTAGAAACTGCCGTAAGACATTGGAAAACTCAGAAATCAGAAATGGTGGTTCTAGGAGTATATCCACATACACATTTTTTCTATGCAAGTCAGAAATTCAAACGGTTTATGTTAAAACACATTACGCACCATTGTGTTAAGTGTCTAATTCTGGCCCAGAGCGGCACGCCTTTGTGTGTGGATTTTCGCAGCTGAAGAGTGGAAATAATGGAAATGCTTGCCTTTGTGCAGACAGAGATACGATATTCTTGGGGCCTAATCAGCATTTGGCAATTTATTACCTAAGATGCGCTGCTCGTTTGTTGCTGGCCCTCTAAAACCAGAGGGAGAAATGTTTCGGTGCCTCCATTCCGTGGGACCTGTCTTTCTGGGCCCCTCGCGGTGAGAACCCCCTTCTCTGCATTTCTCCGGGCCCTGCCTGCTCCCACAATCCTTCACTGCCCCTCCTCCCTGTCTTTATGCCCCATGAATCCCGGGCACCCTGCCATCCCATTACAGAGCCTTCCACAACCCCCCACCCCAGCCCCATGGCCCCCCCTTCCTCTGACCTCTCAGGCGGTTCCTGGCACCCCTCCAGGACCCCCTACCTCTGGCAGTTAGAGTTGCCGAGCACAGCAGCTGTGACCGCTCTCAGCTGGGCCCCTGACACTGGCGGAATGGGAACCTCATGTGCTCACTTGCAGTGCACCAGGGAAGCCCCACGGCAGACGCTGGGAGCCGGGAACCTGAGCGGCCGCAGGGGGTCACTGTCCTTCAAGAGGACCCCAAGGAAGCCTGCCTCATGCCCAGTCCTGAGCCAGGGAGTCACGGGACAGCGGACTCCGCCAGTCACGACCTCCCCCACGGGCTAAGGTCTCTAGCAGGTCAGGTTGAAGATTAAGTGTATCTCTGGTGGTTGTTCTTCCCTCGGAGGCACTTTTGCCAAGTCGTGACCTTCAGGTAACAGGCAGGCTGCAGATTCACTGCTCTGGGCTGGAGGCCATTCAGATCGGTTTGGACCCTCTTCGGCCCTGGCTGGGGAAGGAGAAAGGAGGAGAGGGGAAAGACCCTTTGCTCCATTCCTGCAGCTTCCTTTTAAACTCAAACACCCTAACGCAAACAACCGTGTCCACGGTAACACACAGGCTATCAAACGGTTGCTGTAAGGAAAACTAAGAGAACTGAAAACATTTTTCCAGGGAAACTGGGCTGGAATAGAACCAAGGTCACAGTGGCTGACGGGTTAGGCCCCGGACCCCAGCAATTGCTGGAGAGTAAATCCTGTCCCCTCTGGCTCCTGATCCCCGCCCTCCGCTGCTGAGCGTAAGTTTCCGTAGGGAGCATCTTTTTTGGACTCTGTAATGCTCCTCCTCCTCCTTTTTTTTTTTTTTTTTTTTTAAATAAAGGAAAGGAGGAATGAGTGAGGGCCAAGCAATATGATCTTCGCAGAGATAGGAAGCTGGGACACAAGGACCCTTTGTTTCCATCCCACAGCCCAGGACTTCTGTCAAAGCCAGGAGGCCTGTGGAAAACGAGTGGGCCATTATTCTCCCTCATTTGCATTGCAGCCTGTCTGCCTTCAGACCATGCGGAGGGCCGCTTCGCTGTGTAGAAGTCCGTGCAGAAAAATAGAAATAACGGATCATATTAGCGAACCTGATGACTCCCTTAACTGAATGTGCATGCTTTGGAGCTGCGTTCTGGTACATTCCGAGTGTCTGCTCATTGTCTCCTGCAATTTGAGTCTTTGACCTGGTTGGGTTTCTTTCCCCCGATTTAGTAGGTCAACATACGCTTCAAAAAACACCCCTTCCACCCTGGGCAGGAAATGGGGCCTGAGACGCTGCCAACGAGAACATGGAGGCCTGTTGTGGGTGCAGCCAGCCGATTTGCTTGACCCCAGTGGTTTCTGAGTCTACATCCAGTTACACCTTCACCAGGCTATTTTGCTCTCTCTGAGGTCATAGCGTCTTAAAGCTGGATGTGCCCTCAGTGATAAAGTTGAGAGAACGATTTTACAAAGAAAGAAACAGACTTTTCCGGGGCCTTTTATATAATTTACTGCTGAGCTGGTCTGAATTTTGCAAGATTTTTTTTTTTTTTTTTTTTTTTTTTCTGTTGTTTTGATTGTTTTCTTGTAAAATGGTCCTGGTTACTTTAAACATTATTTTAATGTAATTTTATTATTTTATGGCTTCGTAGCTGGGTGTTTTTTTCCCCCCTTTGAGGACAAAACGTCCGATTTTGTATGCAAAGCTGCAAGGACACAGGCCACCTTTACAGGAATCCGAGTTACTTAAAACCTAAGAAATGAATGAGTGTCTCACCACCCCCGGGGCCTGACCCCAGATACACACAGGGCTGGAGAGAACAATTAAAATGGACGTTTTTGAAGCGTCTTCTCTGGACCTCACGCAGCTCCCCGCTTCCACACACACATGGTTGGTTGTTGTTACTGGTCACCGAGTCAATTCCGACCCACGGCGACGCCGTGTGTTTCAGAGGACAACTGCTCCATAGGGTTTTTAAGGCTGTGACCTTTCAGAAGCAGAGCGCCTGGCCTATCTTCGGAGGCACCTCTGGGTGGGTTTGAACCACCAGCTTTTTGGTTAGTAGTCAAGCTTCTCCCATTTGTGGCACCCAGGGGCTCCGAAGCTGGTTACGTACCAAGAAATGGTCTAACCACAGGGGCCAGTGAGCTCCAGGCTGCCTGGTGAGCCCAGCCTGGGGGTGCTCCCTGGGAGTGTGGTCCTCCTCCCCACACCTGACAACCACTCTTCCCAAAGACAGGAATGATGGCCACCAGTCCTGGCCGCCACTAGGAAACAGCGCAAACAACCCCTCTCTCCTGCCTTCTTTCAGAGCGGCCTCGCAGGCACCCAGCATATTCGGGCTGGTCCAAACGCTGGATGGAAGTAAAAACGGAAGACCAAGATGGCTGTCTCCAAGAACATGACAGTCCAGGACACACAAGGCGCCTGGAACGCTCTCCTCTGAGTCTCTTTTCGCACGAATTCTCCTTCTCTTCTCCGTCCCCGGTGGGAAGGTTTGGGTCTTGAACTTGTTGTGAAATCTTCAAACACATCATAAGAATTAATGGCCATTAGTTCTCTATTTTAACAGCTGCCTGCTACCTCCGTAGCCCGCTGCAGCTGTGAGCTCCCCTCCCTCAGCTGACATCATAATCCCATTACAGCTGGAAACTCCAGACATAAAATGCAGATTTAAGCTTATTTTGAAGCAACTTATGCTTGTTAATTGCTCCAATCTATATCCCAAGCATAAAATCACAGCTTCAGTTGGCAGCTCGGCTCCTCCTTGGTGGAGGCAGGCGTGTCCTCTTTCTTATCTAGGTTGACAGTAGACCCAAATGCACGACCCTATTTGGCAGCCGCCAATTCATTTGCACACTTGTGGACTGAGTTTGTCCAGAGTGGTGTCTGTCCATCTGCTTCTCGAGCATCCATCTCCCCAGATGGCGCCTGCTGACAACACCTTGGAGCCAGGTGAGCTTGGAAGGCACAGTGTCACTGCAGCCACCACTGAGGACTGTCTCCCTTCTCTTACCGCCAGGAAGTTGGGGATCATTTTCTTGACTCGGAGTCAAGTGGGAGAAATTGATTTCCTGGTTATGTCTGTGCACTTCTTCAACAAGACACGGACTTGACCGATTCCACTCCGTCCTTGGCGTTCGTGCCTTGCCTTCACACGAGAGTTTGAACATGACCTGCAGCTCGACGTGTGAACTTCTGTACGCTCCACGGGGGCAGCCTTTTTTTTTTTGAAACATATAATAAAAATAATCATTTAAAGATTTTGTGTGTGCGTGTCTGCGTGCGCGTGTGTGTGCGTGCGTGCGTGCGTGCACGCGTGCATGTGAATACTAACAGGGATTGCCTGCTTTGCGTGAGCTCTGAGATATTCGGGGTGGGTCTCTATGATTAATTTAATTATAGGTAATGATTTTGTCTTCTAGCAAATAGTATTGAAGCATGCTTAGAGGAACACAGAGTGAGAAGTATTTAAAAATCTACCATGTTAAAAAGGTAAGATCATTTTCACTCCTGAGAATATCTAGGAGGTTTGCTTTACAGATGCTCCAGTGTGAAATAGACTTATTGGCATCTTAAACCAGAAGGAAGAACTCTATTTATATCTGGAAAAGCTGAATGAAATGGTTTTTAGGTTAAAGGGTTCCTTTTTCCCATGTTTTTTATCTGGTGATTTTTCTAGCCCCATCTGCTGTTCATTAATGGAAGTGTCTAGTTAAGGATCATGAAAGGCCTTCTGAAATTTCGTTTTTTTCCTTCCTCCAAGTAGCATTTTGGACTTGTTTTGCAAAGATTCACACTGACGACATCAGTCACTATGTATATATATATATTTGGTGGACAAACTGTAGGCAAATATGATAGGGGCACTGCGTAGAAGACGGAGGAGCTTGGAAGCTACCCTAGCTGGCCAGCTATCTGGCATCACTCAGCAAGAATGTGCACCCTTCTCCGTTTCGGACCACAGATCACGTAGCAGATGATTTGTTCACTCTTCGGCTGTGACACTGGAATGAATTCCTGAGTTGATGAAGATGTCCTTATTCTGGATTCATCTGGGAGGCCATTTGGATACAAAATAAGGCTTGCCTCCCCCGTGCAAAAGAGGACTTTGACAAGCTTCACCTATGGGTCATGATGAGAGGGGTACAGCTCTCAGTTCAGTATTTGACTGGGATAAGGAACTCCCCCAAGAAGAGCACCATTACCGGCTGCCCTTGCCACCTGCTGTTGTCACTCTGGAGCTTTTTCAAGAGCGTGATAAATCACCAGGCCAGTCATGCTCTGACCAAAGAATGTGGCACCGGATCTGGCCAACAACTGAGTCAGGATTATTGGGCCTGCGTTGCCAAGTCTCTGATGCTGGCAATATCTAAATGGACGCTGGTCTAGGCTGACGCCCCTTGGACAGCCTCCTCCTGGTGTTCCTAGGCGATCCTATTCTGTTCACACTACAGAGCTACACTTCACCCAGCAGAAGACTTCCTGCACGTGATGGAAGTGAATAATGTTGTGTTCGTATGCAGAGCTCCTACTTTTTAAAACTAGCTGGTGCCTTGATAACGACCCTGGCGCTAGAAGACAGTCGTCTGTCCTCGGATCGAGACATAAACTTCTGGTGTCCCTAATGAAGGGCAAATCCAGCCCTCCATTGGCTGCGGTCCTCTCCACTATACACTGTAGGTGTAAGTACAAACGCCAGGTCAGAGACCTGAGCTCACTGTGCCTCCCCTGCGTCTCAGGTCTTAAGGAGGATTCTCTAAGCCATCCCGTCTTGCTCCCAGTGGCCATATCTTTTGGACACAGTGGAGGAGGATCCAGGACTAGGAACGTTGTCTACTGAAACACAGTTCCAGGAGGAAATGTTTCATCATAGCCACACAGACCAGACCACTTGCCATCCCGTTGGCTCTGGCTCATGGTGACCCTATGAAGGTCAGAGTAGAACTGTGCCCGCAGGGTTTTCAATGGCTGATTTTTCTGAAGTAGATCACCAGGACTCTGCATCAACTGATTGCTATGGAATGATAGGAAACCTAGTCTCCACAAAAAGTCCCTGTTGATTAAGGCCTCCTAGATACGCTCGGAAATGAACAACTGCACAGTTTCAGCCTGTCTCCGTGCCGCGGTGTTCTCTGGACTACAGAAAAAACTTCCAGGTAATCGGATCCTTGAAGTTTGTGTGCCTGGCCCATTTGCGGGGGTTTGTCTTTTGCGCATGTCCCTGGGCCTCCCCAGGCCCCTGCGGCCCTGCGTTCCTAACCGGCAGCATGTTCTTCATCCAGTCGGTAAACAAGCAGTCCCTCCAGCTCTGCACAAATGCCGGTGCATGGATTGCCCATTAAGACAGCCTGCCGAGGGAGCTGTTGCTGGCTGTGCAGGGGGGAGGGACATCCCCAGTGCTCTGTCCTCTGCTCCCCTGTCCCAGGGTTGGGACTCCTGCGTCCTTTAGAAGCAGGCTGTTTGGTTTCACTGGTGCATGCTATAGCTGCCTCCATTTGTGTTCAGTGATTCACCTTGGAGTATCCATTGATGGCTCTGATTTTATTTCACACTTGAACAAACTGGAGTCCTTTGTAGACCCACGATGAGCGGAGGGTGCACTTGGGGACCGTCAAGGCTTGGTAACTGGAGGGGCCAGGTCCTGTCTGCCTGAGATGCTCTGTTGGTGGGTCTAGGAGTGGGGGATGTGCCACCCATGGATCTGCCATGGGAGAGAGGGGTGACTCTGCAGCCCCTGTGACGCCGGACTGTGTGCCCTTGTGATGGTCCTGGGACCCACAAACTTGACAACAGGGTTTCCAGAAAATAGCTGTCGGCCACCAGGATTGATCAGACACCATGAGAGACCCTGGTTCTCTTTCCACAAGGTGAAACTCTACATGGAAGCTCCTTCATTCCAGAAAGAAATGAAACGCCCCGGAAGGAAGGTGCAAGCCATGTGTTCCAAGAAGACAATAAAGTTTGGTGGAAAGGAAGCCAGGCTGACTTCACAGGTGGATTTGAAAATGAGAAAGGGAGGAAGCAAAGAAGGGAGGGAGGGAAGGAGGAAGGGAGAGAAGGAGGAAAGAAGGAAGGAGAGAAAGAGGATTCTGACTCAGCGGCCCTACAGGACAGAGTAGAACTACCCCATAGGGTTTCCAAAGAGTGGCTGGTAGATTCGAACTGCCGACCTTTTGATTAGCAGCCGAGCTCTTAACCGTAGTACCCCTAACAATCTCCAAATAAGTTTAAATTCAGTAAAATTTCATAAAAGTCACAGATTATTAAAATAACTTTTAGTGATTCTATGTAATTCAAGAACATATATATATGTATATACACATACATATATACATACATAAATGCTTAAGTTCATTTTGGCATAATGCTCTGTGAAACAATCAACCTAATAGAAACACTCTGTCTCTCCAACAAAGTAGAAACATCACCAGGACAACAAAATGTCTAACATAGTAACAGAGAAAAGTATCTTGTATGCAATAAGAGACTGTGTTATTAGCTGTACCTCAGGTTTTAGGTACACTTGTCACCAGCCGTCAGAACCACCCCAGTGATGGTGTATCCAGCAACAGCCTCAGGCACAAACACTCAATTTCCCCTCACTGATGGCGTCCTCTACAGCTGAGAACTGTGAAGTCTGGCGTCAACCCCGTGATCCCGCCAACGCTTGGCTTCTGCAGCCTTGTTTTGACAGTGGCATTTTAGGAACTCTGTGTTAGTCTGAAAAGCTGAATAATACATTTGTGTTTCTATTTTATGTCAGAAAAGTACCAAGAAAATAATACCTGTCATTGTTTGGACCACATCTGAGGTGACGCTGAGGCGTCCCTGTACATAGAGAAAGCTTAATATCTGACATCTTTGTACTCATTCAACATTCATGTCACACCTGCTGTGCTCTGTGCCCAGCGCTAGGAGCTGGGGTACCCCAGTGACCAAGAAAAACTCCCACCCTGCCCTCACGGAGCTTCCAGTTGGAATTTTGTTCAACTGAATGTTAAGAAATTATGAAAACTAGTTCTCCTTATACAATCTCCCCTTTTTATATTCTAAAAATATATAATAAAGAAATGTTCAATAATAAAGTTGAATCAGTAGGTAAAGTACAGAAATCACATTATGTTACCAAGCTATCAAACATCAACTTACCCAGTTTCTACACCTTTTCCATAAGAGATTCCAATAAATACTGAAAACTGGTGTCAATCTCAGCGGGTGGAAAAGAATACATAAACAAGGAGGGTTCGATGCAAACCAGAATAAACTGGGCTATGTACTGCGTTCTTAGCCGATTGGGGCGGGTCTTACAATCATTGCCCTCCATTCCACAGCAGTGTGCAGCTAACTGGCCCTGTGCTTAAACTCTACTTTGCTTCTTGAACAAATGAAAGCACAGGTGCAGTCAGTGGTCAACCAAGGCCTGTTTAGTCCATGCTGCCCATGAATGCCCACCCGACAAGTGTCACACAAGCCCCCCATGGGCTTCCAGGGGTCCTCCCAGAGCAGAAACGAGCGGAGCCTGACTCTGTAGCCCACTCTCTTTTGTGAGGGAGACTCTCAGGACTTCCTTGGGTTTTGTCCTGTTTTACGTGTTGTGCCACTGTTGTTATTGATGGCGTTGAAGGGACCATCATTTAGGACTCAGACACCCGGAGATCTTCGGAGAAGTCCTTGAGTAAACAAAGCTGACAGTCAGCCAGCTAATGTGTTTAGAAATCTATTTCCCCTTTATTATTAGTCACAGGCTATCTTTAATCTCCTGATTTAAAATAGCAGAGCTACTCGAAGCTGCTGCTGCCTTTTGGAGGATCCATGTGAAAAGATAATCCGACGGCCACAGACTTGATTCCTGCTTTCAGTGATGACTTCTAATATTTATGCACTGAGCAAAGGCACTTTCCAGGGGGTCTTCTTTAGCCTCAAGAATTTCTGCCATCAAATCTCTTCAGAGGACAAAAAACTAGGCTTTCTTCCCTATGGTCCCTGCACCTCAAGGGAAAGACTTCCTAGCAGACACACTGCCCACTTATATTCCACTTGACAAGCCCATCCAGAAGGATTACTTTCTTTTTAATATTTTTGAGGACTGCTTTATGATCCTGTTGACCTGCTATTAGTGAAAGCTGAGCTTTCAGCAAAGGTAATTAAATTATAAAATCACTGCTGCAATCATCAAACTACCCATAAAATAAGAAATGGAAAAAAAAAAAAAAACTCTGAAAAATCTTGCCGGCTTCTCTTCTTATAATATTGCTCCCTGATGTTAATTACATTTAAATGGGCGAGTACTATTTTGGTATCATTCATACGCCTCCAAAAGTACTTTCCAGTTTATCATACCTGTCAACCTCAGTGCATCTCAGGCTAATACTTTATTAAGAAAAAAATCATTAGGGACCCGCTGATCCCATTTAAGTACATTGGGCAGAATGTAAGACTAATTAAAAAGCATATTTTTACATTATTAATTTCTGAGTTTCACACTTAATGAATGTGAAATGACAGGGCTACTATTTTTATATTCAGGCACTCTGGGCATTTCAGTTGGGAGAATTAAATTCTGGGGATTTTTGCAAAGATGTTGCTTGGGAAACGTGTTTTCAAGGAAATCTAAGCTTTTCATCTGTGCCTTTTTCCTGGGAAATTATACTAAAACACATAACAGCCACTTAAAAAGAGTAGTTAAGTAGATGTTATTTTTTTTTTCATCATACTGCTATAAAAGTATTTTAGATGAGGTATAAAATATGGTTTTTAAATGATATTATGATTTGCAAACACTAAAAAATAATTGCAGTGCAGTTGAGAGAGAGAAAACATCTAATCTTTATTGTGTAAGACAATGCGATAAAATATTTTACAGCCAAAATCTCATTTTGCATCTGGAAAATTGTGTAAACTGATGAGGAAAATCCCATTAAAACCAAAGGTTATTTTTTTAATATGCTCAGAACAAAGCGACGCATTATCACTGCATTTTTCTTTTTTCGTATTTATTAAATCAGACAGTCCCACAAGCGTCTAACATTTGATATAAATAAAGGCAGAAAAGGACAAGACACTTGGGTAGTAGACGCACAAGGATGGATGGTGGCAGGACACTAAGAATCCAGGAGAACACCAACCGTGGGTGTTCTGCCGGCTTCCTTGCAGTGATACATTATTATTAGGTGTTACATTACTTAAAACTTCCCTAGCTGAACCAGCTTCGCTTCTTGAGCGACTGTAGACACTGCCCATTTTTACAGGGCTGAGCGAGGAGGAATATAGAAAAATCCTTTCTTTTCCAAATGTGCTTACAATTACCTCTCTGTATTTTTATTGTCTTTTTTACAAACCACAAAACTCACACTGAGGCAAAGCTTAACTGCCGAGGCTTTCCTCATGTAAATATTAGGAAATTACATTTGTACAAACCGCGGGGCTTTGCAATGGGGGCTGGAGCGCCTCCAACACAAATTAATCAGGATAAAGTTGCTCTGTGTTGAACATGACCACAGTTTATTTTCTTAAAGTATTAATTTGTCAACAGCTTTCTTGCGCCGGCGTGACTCATTCAGGGGGCAGAGAAGGAAGACACAGATGCGCGGTAGCTGCTTTTCCACCTTGTCGTTTGAGGGACCCATTTCAGTTCATCAAAACAAAAGTGGGCTGAATTCTTCAGTATTAATTTTCATGCAAACGTCCGACGGTGCACGGCAGAAATGCGGACGTACATGTAGGTGCTGGGAAAAAAGCTTGTTTTCAGAAGAATGAAAGCAATTTAGGCTGATGCCGAATAATCGATGTAGTGGTGTGTTTTTAAGGGTTTCCAAAAGAAATGCTTTCAGAGCCTGCACCTCTGACTTTCTGTTCTTTTTAAAATCCCTCCATGTGTCCCCCGACCCCCGCAACACTGCAGCGTGAAAGCGTCCTTCTAGGCTCATGCCTTCTCTGTGCTTAAGATACGGCAGTGGTTTTTTTTTTTTTATTACATCTCAATTTTCTTAAGATATCTGTTCATTGTCATGTTTCTGGAAAGGAGATGTGTGTGTAACGACTTCTATTTTTCAGAGTTGCCAAAACAAATTAAAGAAAATGTTCAGCTCTCCTTTTGCCAAATGTTTTAATGTTTTTCCATGAAAGCAAATCTTATTTGTAACATGTACTATACCTGAAGTAAGTAACTCACCCAGTTGCAGGCAAATATTACTGTGCAACAGGGAACAGACACCAGTTTTACTTTTGATAAAAATAGATCAGATGAAGGACTGCATCATTTAAAGAGCACATATATCTGGGTCGTTTATAAAGAGTCTGCGGTAATTCAACATGCCTAACAGAATGTAACACCCAAGTATCATGAACCGATTGAATACATACTTATTAGCTATTTCTTGGGAAAAACCCCAAGCATTATATTGAACAGATCTCAAAGCTAATGCAGATGAACTCGCAAAAATCCCGCCTTAATTTTCCCACCTAGGACGAAGGTATCAGAATAATGGACTAATTTCACGGTGACCCTGCTTTTCTCTCCCTGCCCTCTCCCCCACACCCTGCTCCACGCACAAGTGCAGAAGCAACAGGCCCACACCTGGAGCTGGCCTGTTCGGGATGACGGCCAGAGGTCTGCTCTCACTAACTCCAGGGAAGACCCGGCCAGATCGAAGGGCTTGTTTTCTGCACGCCGCTACATCTATTTTGCGAAGCTCCACTTTAGGACGGTTAATAAGAGACCACGTGCACATCGGGATTAACTGTTGTCTGCAACCTCTCTGGTTTTCCAGGGCTGTTTACATTAACGTACATCGTCAAATATTATTGACACGCTCCTTGTTTTATTAGTCTGCATTTACCTTGTTGACCATTTTATTATTCAAGATTTCTGTTGTTGCCAAGTATTAATCGATGTATTCTGCGGCTCAGTGGGGCGAGCTGTACGGAACAGACTGCCCCTAGGGTTAATACAGTCAAGAATGAGAAAAGTGTTTTAGACATGTACACAACATGTGGTTTACTATTATCATTAAATGAGGTGAACTGGGACTCTATACATATGGATTTTGAATTGCATAAATTTTGATTGATATCAGTTGAAGACTGAGGCTCTGAAAGGCTAGATTTTGTGAAAGACGATCCACAGACCAGCTATTACCACATCCAGTCATACCAGGAAAAATACCTGAAATGAGCAAGGCAGCTGGCTTTTAAATAGCTAAAACATAACATCAATACTTATTTTGAATAATGGAAAAAAGAGGTAAAAGATGTTGACCCCTGCCTGACAGGAACATGTTCCAAAAGTAGAACTGGCCCCTGGAGGCAGCCCCTCTCCACGGTAGCCGCCAAGCCTCTCTCCTTCTCCCTCTTTCTCAGCTGGGCCCCCCCCTTCCCTCCTCCCCCCTTCTCTTTCTCTCAAAAAAAAGTAAATATTTTTTGAGCATTAAGCCACTGTGGACAAGCGGCTAGAAAAAGAATTTTCACAAATTCAGGAAACACGTGAGAGGTAAAACCAACATCCTGAGACAGAAGACAGGCCAGCTCTTGACACCAGGCTGGACCTGGGAGGCCTAAAACCTCCAGCCAGGAAGTGCTTGCCACGGGGTCAGGGCTCCAGAGGCCAGAGCAAAGGCTGGAGAGAGAGAACTTTCCATGCACCATCGAAACCAACAGGCCTCTTCATGGGAAACTGGCTGAAAATGTGCTGACCGGCATAAAACTTTTATTAGAAGCCCAGAGCAGGCCAGACTTCCAGGGATTGCGGGGCCGGGGCCTTTTGGGGAGGGCGCGTCCAGGGTGGGCACGCCCAGCCCCTGGACCCCAGCGGAGGGACGCCCGTCGCATCTCGGGGCGGGGGGGTGTCAGCGCCGTGGCTCCCGCTCGGCAGGAGCCCGCCCGGAGGCGCCCCCGGACTGCTCCCCGCTGCCGTTGCGCGCCTCCACGCAGTGCGCCCGGCCGGATTGCGGTGCCGAGCTGCGGGACCCCGAAACGGGGCGGCGCGTGGGGCGGGGGCGCGCAGACCCTCCCTCCTGCCCAGCTTCCTAGCGGGGCCGACTTTCTGGAGGGGGAAAGGAACATAAATCAAGAAATAAAAAAAAAAAAAAATAGTTTCTGCACATTTTCAAAACCCACGTTGCGCTCTCTGAGGTCCTTTTCATTTTAACCAAATCAGGGGGAACTTGTCCTCACAGCGGCGAGACAGATGGAGCAATAAATCAGAGGCACCATTGAGCGCCCGCAGTGCGCTCTCCGCAGCTGTCACTTTTTGTCTCTTTGGTTTTAGCTGACATGGTTTGAGGTCCACTGTGAACCAATCTGGACTTTTTTTTTCCAGTCATATCCATCAAAACGGCCAGTGGCCATCCGCCTGCTGCGGCCATCGATCCTGTGGCCGGGCCCCGCGCGCCCGGGCTCCTAGGTGAGGCTGCTGAGGAGAAGCACCTCGTTTTAGCGGATTTTCTTTTCTTTTTTTTTTTTTTGCCTCTAGGTACAGCTGTGATTTTCTGAGCAGTCTGGGCTAACGTTATTAAAGTTGCATCAGGATAAATACAGAGCAAAGCAGATAACAGTCTCCGCGCGCGAGCTGCAAAGCACAGCAGCCTCGAGTTGGTGGTGGTGGTTTTTTAAGTGCGTGGAGGAGCTGGCGAAGCTCGGAGTTTGCGACTCGTTGCTTATTTTGCAAAGTAAACAAGCAAATGTTATGTGCATAACCTTCCCTGTCTTGCTAAAGGTCAGAGCGCCCCTGCTCCTCTGCCGGGCTGCCTTTTGGGGGCGCTCTGATGCCGGGGATTTTTCCTCGGGTGGTAGGGAAACAAGACGTGCTCGCCTAACAAAGACTCAATCTACAAAGGCTGCAAAACAAAAACATTGATTACGTTTGAACTGCAGCGCGCAAGTTTACTTCGGTGTATAAAATATCAACCCTGGAAGCGCCAAAGGCCCAGCGGGCTGGGCCAGGGGCAGGGGAGGGACCAGGGTGCCCTAGGGCATTGCATAGATTTTTCCTGGAGATTCCGCAGGCCTGCTCCTACAATACTCGTCCATTATGGCACAAAAAATTCAGGGAGACGAAGCTAGGAGAAAATCTCCCTTTAAAATTCCTCTTAAATTCCATTTTCTTCCAAAGTGGCACACCGCTTTAAACTCTTTCAAGGGTATTTTTCTTTAAGCAAAGATCATTTCTCATATGTATACTAGTTTGGAACTCAAGAAAGAACTGGGCAAGAGAAAATATTTATATATGGGAATAGGGAGAACATAGATACACAATTAAAAAAAACTGACTGCTTAAAAATGCGCAGTTGGGTCAGGTTAAATTTATTATATTCTTTTATAGCTGAACTCTATGATTTTGACTAGAGGTGACAGCTGACACGCACCAGAAACCTTTGGAATTTCAGTGCTATACATTATTATAAGGAAGAAAATAAAGTTCAACCATTAGAAGGTAGGTGCTTGCCTTAAAATGTTTAGGAAAAAAAAGGTTAATTTTTTTCAACAAATTTTTTTTTTTTTTTAAAGTAAGGAGGGCATTAAGTGGGCAAATCAGCAAGAAAGCATAATAAAAACATAGCTGTGAAAATTGTGCCTGGCTTTTTCTGGGTTAAACTTTTTCAGATTACTTCAGGATTGCCATAACGCAATAGGAAAGGATTTCTCATATTTTTAAGTGAAAACACCTAATTTGGTTACCGTGAATCTTTGTCCTTCTGAAGGGTGTTTATTTTCTGGGCTCCGCTCTTAGCCACGTGTGTTTGTGCTGGGAGTGCCACTGGCCAGCGGATGTCTGCCAGGATGAAACATGAATCTTTCCAGCAAGTTCCTATTTTAAATACGGCTGCCGATGGCTGTGCAAAAGTTCAATTCCAAGTGGAGTAAGAGAGGAGGGATTGTTCCAGATAAGTCCCTCCATTTTGAGAGGAGTCCATTGACAGAGTTCCTTTTTTCCTTTCCTCTTAAAATCACCTCCGACTTTAGAAAATAGATTAAATATGGGAGCAATTAAGTTCTTGGAATGATATTCGTGTCCAATGCCAAATGCCTTGTGTTGGGTCAGGTGGCTGCAGTGGGTTTCTGTAATTCTTCGTACCTCCCTGAAAAATCACAGCAAAGAAGCCTGTGGAGGCCGTCAGCCAATGCTTGAAGTTACCTCTGGCTGGGCGAGCACTCTCTGCTCTTTTACCAATGGGCGTGAGAAGTTGCAAACTTCCCTGTCATGATGACATTGAAGCATAGAATGTCACCGCTGTCACTCTGCAGGCCTTAGGTGCCCTTCGCCGTGCCATTTCTGGAGTCTTGCCTTCCAAGGATGCCGCCAGCATCTGGCCAAATCACTGATGTAGCTGCAGGGCACAGCAGTTTTATTTGGGCTACCATGGAGAAGAGACAGCACCGGACTAAGAGAAAACTTAATCCAGCTCCTAACAAAATAAGAAGGGATGTGTGTGTGCTCCCTAATTTATATTCAATGGGAATCTAGCAGAAGTGGCTAGTTATCAAAATCCAGGGGCAGCCTGCCTGGGGGGCACTGGGTGCCTGTTAAGGGTGATGGGAACATTTGGAAATAGATAAGGGTGATGGGTGCCCAGCATGATGAACGTAATTAATGTCACTGAATTGTACATGTAGTAAGTGTTGAAATGACAAATGTTTTGTTATATATATTTGTACTTCCGGGAAAAAAAAAAATTCCAGGGTCAGATCTTGAAGAGCTCTTGCCTGGAGCTGCAATATGTACGCGTATAAATGCAAGAAATTAATTTCCTATTCCAGGGAAAGGCAGGATAACAGGTTTTGTATTTTTAGCTCTCTGGGTGCGGTTGGCACAGAGAGTTGCAGAAGAGGAGGGAAAGTCTCGAATTTTGGCCCTGACCACAGGGCCAAGGAGCCTGCCGCCTGCAGTCCCAGCAGACAGGGCCTGGCTTGATGGCAATCAAGAAACCTTCCCTTGGTTTGCATGGCGCGTTTTTCAGATCATGCAAACTGTTGAAAATAAACAAAACACCTCTGCAAGGAAGTGCTGTTTGCAAATCTGCATCCGAACAGCTCAGTGAGTGGCGGCGTCAGCTCCAGATGAGATTTTATTTTTCACTGTGACCTGAGAACACTCCCGGATGACACCCTTGAATGATAAATCCTCCCTGTGGCTGCTGTGTTGTTTTATTTCTATGTTTTATTTGACTCCAACCCTTTGTGCAAAAGGACCGGGGCAACCAGTGAGGGACCTGGGCCGGATTTTTCTTGCATTTTTCATCCCGACCATAGGATTCCTTCTCGTTTCCTTAACCGAACACTTTCGTGCTTCAGTAAAACTGGAGAGAAACTCGTCAAAGAGGATTCTAGTTATTGACAACACCGCTTTTCCACATCCAACCGAATCTTGCAGGATCCTTTCTTTAGCTTGCTTTTCCCTTGCTTTTATTTTATTTGCTCAATTCACAACAGAAAGACACTATTTAAATGTCTGCACGTCTGTCTGTCAAGATTTAGGACTTCAGAGGGGCAGATTTCTCCTATGTTAGGTTTTCAAAGGAGCAAAAAGAAAAAAATAAGATGGATACTGTATTTCCTCAAGCTTTTTTCCTCTCATGCCAAGTAAATCACTCACCATTTATCAACCATAAATCTTGCAGTGTGCTTCCAAGAGTAGTTTCCAGAAATGGAAGGGAAAAAAAAAGGGATTTACAAGTAAGTGTTATCCAGGATGGGAGATTAAGGTTGACCGCAGTACAACAGTGGGTTATGCTGATGTGTTGGGGGTGACGTGCATAGGTAACCACCTAACTTGAGCAATCTGTCCCCCTTCAGGGCTCACAGCTGGGCTCGGGTGGACCACGGTGGTGTTTTTCAGTTACTCACTTTAAAAACCTCTATTTCTTTTAAAGCGGCAGGATCGCTGTGGTCGGTCATTGTGGGTCTTTGTTCTAGAGGTTTTCTAAAGAGCACATCAATGGGGTAAACGTGGATTTGCGGTGTTTTCTGTCCATCCTGCACAAGTGGGTTGCGCCATCATGTCACTCCTCCTGGTCTGCAAACATCGCTCCTTCTCCAGGAAGTCGGTGTCTGTAATTGCTATGAGGACTTCTCAGGCCCTGGTGTGGGGCCTGGGAGGCTTTTTCTCTGCTCCATTTAAATATCTTAAGCAGAGAGTCTCTGTGAGCAAAACAAAAACATGTCATGTGCCCAGGTGACATTTCGTAGCAAACAAGAAAATCACAACTCCAGGAAGTGTTGTATTTTATGCCAACAACAATCTGACAGTTTTCTCTGCAAAGAAAACATGACACTTTTGCAAATATCAGAGGCCGAGTCCACTGCTCAGGGGAGTCCCATCCTGTCACTGAAATGGAAGGTCATGGGCTGGCTTCGCCATGTCTGTCTTGCACCACATTGTGGCGGAGGGCTTGCACGCTAAATGCTGTAGGCGAAGGGGAAGCCTTCCCTTCATCTCAGAAAGAAGTGACAGCAGGGAAAAGGTCCTAGGTTGACAGCAGCCACCTCCAGGTTTAAGCTCTGTGCTGAGCCGTGGAGGTGGAATGGCCCACGTTAACATGCTGCTGGGGTGGCCCCAGACACGCGAGGGGGTGGGAGCGCCATGACAGTCCACCGACCCTGGTTCTCCCGTGGACCATGGCAGAAGGAATTGGGATTATGTGGGAAAAGCAGGTCCCCAGAGCAGCCTGGGCCCCAGATATCTCCCTCAGCCCTCAGTACCAGAGATCAAATGTTGTTCCCTCTAAGCTGTATCATCCAGGGAGGAGGCCAGCCTGAAGGGCCACCACACTGGATTTCAAGGGAGCTTGCTTTTGGAAACCTTCTCTGTTGAATCGCTTTGAGGTGTCTTAAAGTGTGGATGGTCATTCTGTCTTCCCAAAAGTGCGCTCCGTGAGAGTCTCCACAGGCACCTGGAGGTAGGGGCGTGCGTTGGGGGCGGGGAGGCACATGTCCTGGGAGCCTCGGAGAACAAGGGACCGATGTTAAGACCATGAGCTTGACAAGGCAGACGCGGTGTGCGGCCCGTCACAGTGAGGAGACCCGACTTTGAACCCTGGTAAACGTGGATGCCCTGTTTTTATCTGCTCTCAGCTGTGCTGCAGAAATTTAAAAAAAGAAGAAAAAATTCTTTCAACCAGTCTCTTTTAAGAGTGGGGTTCCATTTTAATTAGTCGAAAGGCAAAATGTTGCTTGGCATGTCAATACATAATTCTCTGAGCAAACGGAAAACAGGCTGCTGCCTACAGGCAGGAAGAAAATAAAATAATAAAAGTAAAAACCCAGGCTGGATTGCAGAAAGCAGGATTAAAACCAGTTTGGTACCCGCGCAACCCTGCCCCACCCCACCCGGTCTCCCTGCTCCGCAGCCCTTCCCCCACCTCTGCCTGCAGGTTGTATACTTCCTGTTGCCCCTTTTATAAGCAATAAGAATTTAATAACTGAGGGCAACTCTATAGCAATATTTATATGGGTCAAGTGGCTTAAAAGTATGCAATAAATGTAAAGTTATGAACCACATTGCCCCTTTTTAAATAATGCAAAGAGCATGAAGATATTATGTTTCATATTCTGGCAAAAGGTGTTTCAGGCTAAGCTCTTGGTGTGTAGCAGACATGAAAAGTTACACTGTGCCCGTAACAAAGTCACTGCCTGTTTAATATGGTGTGTTATGTCGAGCTCCCGAGCTTAATCGCAGCCCACAGCAAGCGGGTCCCAGATGGCATCAACAAAACCTTAGCTTTCTCATTAGCAATCAGCAAATTCTCCTGGTGTCTGCTAGTTTCAAATCAGGGCAAGCGCCTCTGCTCCTGGTGCGAAGCCCAGTTGGATAATAGAAATAATGTTGCCTAATCAGTGGTGAGCACTTGAGACCCCACATTCATAACGGGCTGGGGTGGGTTTGGTGAATTTCCTGTTCAGCAGCTTTTAACAAGTTCCCAGGGTCCCAGGACCCCGCTGGGCGACATGGTGGCAGAAGGTGCAGGCTGAGGATGTGCAGCCCCGATGGGGATCTGGATGGTTCCCACTCTCCCGGAGACCCTCTCAGGCCATCAGGAAGGGAGGCTGCTTCTTGTTCCAAAGAGACTACCAAGTCTGTGGGAAGTGGGATTTTCTGAGAATCCCAGCAAGTCTGAGCGAGGCGAGGCCACCTGGGGTTGGCTTCCATTGTCACTGTGCAGTGGCACAATGGTGACGCTGTCTTGTTGCTTCGAGTTCCTGTGGACTAGAGTGTCTGTCCTGAGGCTGTTGGTCTGGATGGTGCTGTCCGAGCTCCAGGAGAAGCTTGGTGTGATTCCGAGGCGGTACAAGCGGCTCTTCTCAATGAAGCAACCTGGGTGTGACTTCGTCTCCTCTCTGCAGGTTAAGGAGTTTGAGGCACGGTCCATGCACCCGAAGAACCCATCGATTAGGGCCATCCTCAGGGAATGAGCCAGCCTGGGGTTTCAGTGCCTCTCCCGCCCACACAGCCCAGGGCTCCCAACACGTTCTAAAGCACAAAGCCCTTCATGTAGATGCTTAGGGGTCCTGGCTGGAGATACGGCCCCTTTCCGAGAACGCAGGTCTCCATCGCATCTTTCCCAGTGACCCTTCTAAGGCTGCTGCCCATCTCCTGGCACGCACTGGTGCTGGACCCGTCTCATCTTGAGGGTCTGTTTTCCGTGTCTCAATCTCAACAGCCACCCAGCCTGAGGAGGGCAGTGTCTGCCACGGTGAAGCTTCTTTTAATAAAATAGAGTAAAATAAAATAAAATCAGTACCAGAGTTCCCCAGGACAAGCAGGCTGCACATGGGCAGGCTTCAGCAGAGACAGACTTTTCTAGAACTAGATGGGTGGCCTCCCCACCCCAGGCTGCTGGCAGAAGAGCCCCACCCAGCACCTATCCAGGTCTCACCTCCTCAGGCACCAGGTCAGGAAGCAACTCAGGAGGTGGGTGACGCTCTCTGAGAGAGGGCTCCTGCCTGCTCACCTGCCCTCTGGGACCAGCAGGTGTGCCAGTGAAGAACCCTGCTGGGCTGCCCCTCGGAGGGCTGAGGCTCGACTGTGTGCCAGGTCGATTGTCCTCGCTGCACTGCCAGGTGACAGCCCAGGATTCTGGCTTCAGTCTGTGAGACTGGGTGCCATTTCTGGGGCCTGTGCATCTGCACCACGGGCGTCTTCTCCTGGTCAACATGTGGATCGTCTGTGCATGGATTAGACACTTGGTAGACTCTGGTTGACAGCACAACTGATTCCCTAGCTGGTTCCCCTCAGCTAGCTACCCCAGCCTCTACGCTAAGGGCAAGAGAGATCATTTGGACAACAGCCTATGCCTGGCATAATTCAGAAGGTGTTGATATTGATACAAAGTCATGGCTTGATGTCCAGGTCTGCAGCGCATGATTTTGTATCGTTTATTGTTACATGTTACATGAGAAGGGCCAATGCCTCTCATGCAGAAAGGTGGCCTCCAGTCTTTGTGCAGATAATATACTTTATACTCTTAGCTTCTTCATAGCAAGGAAGAAGGAATAAATGAATGAAGAAGGAGAAAGGAAGGGAGGGAATAAGGAGGGAGAGAAGAAGAAGGAGCAGAGCTTCAAGTTATTAGCTACATCACAACTTGACCCCTTACCAAGGTTTGCTTTTTCAAGTAGTTAGAAATAATTCTGTTAGTTCTGAAGCTGCAGTTCTGTCCCAAACTCATATTTTTTAAAACAGTAAAATTTTCAATGCCAAATAAAAATCTAGTGTTTAAAAATAAAGCTCCTTTTTTTTTTTTTTTTTAAAGTGGGCAGATGTAGGACATGGCTTTTGTGTACTTAACATATTTCTTTAGGCAGAAACACCCCCTGAGCTGCATGTAGACTTGAGGGAACAGAAAGTGCTGGAACTAAAAGATGATCTCTGTTCATTACTGAGCTTCTGAGAACATCTACAAGAGTATGAAATCCATGCTTCCAGAAATGCCCTGTCCTTCAGTGAGACAAGTCCAGTTCATGGCCCACCGCCACCCCGTGGCAGAGGTCCCTTCAGGCCTCGGGTCTCGCTGCAAGCCTCCCTCCCTGCACATCTGCTGTTACACCTGTGAGCTCCTTCAGGGCAAAGACAAACGCACCCACAAATGTGTGTTGGTCTTACTCATAGACCAGTGGAGGCTCAAAATACAGTACGGACACTTTGTTGCTGGGTGCCATGGAGTCCATTCCAACTCAGCAACCCCACGTGGCAGGAAAGAACTGCCCCACAGGGTTTTCTAGGCTGTAATCCTTACGGGCACAGACCACTAGGTCTTTCTCCCTTGGAGCCGCACTACAGGCGTAGTTTTTGGGGCCTCAGGGAGGGTACTTACAGCATTGCTTTTATCTCCTGGAACCTCTGGAGGTTGTTTCCTTCCTCCACGTGGTTATTGGACTGCAACTGTGGGAATCAGACTTGGTTCTGTAGGTGGAGGTGAGCTGGAACTCACCAAGCGGGTTTCCACCTTTCACATGTGACAGATGAGGAGGGAGCTCTAAGTGGGAAGGGCCGTGTCCCAGCTTCCATAGCTGAGCAGGACAAATGCGAGCTGGGGGGTTCTGATGCACTTTGGCTGGGTTAAGCCCCAGCTCTGCTGCCAATTCGCATTCTTTCCCAGAACCTCGATTTCTCCAGTCGTAAGATGTGGACAATGCAAACTTTGATCTTAGAGGTTAGTAGAAGAATTAGCTGAGTTGAGGCAGAAAAGGGCTCAGCAAAATCCCTGCCACTGGGAAGCCCTCTGTAATGCTAGTTTTTAGATTATCCATTTAGTAACAGGGTTGGTGAACTCTTTCTGGGAAGGGCTAGCTTTGCAGGCTGTAGGTCTCTGCCAAAACTACTCGGCTCTGCCATTGTAGCAGGAAAGCAGCCATAGATAATCTGTAAATGAATGGGTGTGACTGTGCACCAATAAAACTTTATTTACAAAAACAGGCAGCGGGCCGGTTCCGGCTTGCAGTTGGAGTTTGCTCTATTACTGCTACCACCACCAAGCCCAGATAAAGAGACATAAGCTGTTTTGCCAGTGGCCCTGGGCTGATCTTGGTCATCATAATTCCTTCATGGGGGATTTTCATTCTCCCCAGAGATTGGCATCACCTTGATCTCAAAACAAGTTCATCTTGTATCTAACTCAACCCAGCTTTAAAAGTACCATTGTAAAAGGAAAGAGTACTGATATTACTGATAATATTGTTAGTGATACAATAACGTTACTACGGCTTAAAGTGCTGGGCCAAGCCAGCCGCCCACATGATCTTATTTGAGCCCTTATTAAACCCCAATTATCGCTGATGCAATGAATGGGAAAGCTATGTTTGGAGGAAGAACTGATACATCTGATAATTTTCAGGTCATTCTAGGACTATAACCTGCCTAAAAAGAGTTGCGACAGTTTTTGTTTGTCAAACATGGTCGTAATAGAGCAATCTGTGTGCCTTCAAAAAATTAACTGACGGGCACTCTGTGAATGCTGACACTTCAAGTGGATTGAAGTGTTGTTGATCAGAGAACTTTCCGTGGAGTTTTCAAACAAACTAATTTGTGGTTATTTTATTTTGAAGCAAATGCAACAAGGGGCCAGAGCTGCAAACGCTGGTGGGGGTGGATTTGAGCAGCCCCCGTGAAGGACCCTGAACACAGGCTGTTGCATGTTTAAGCAACGTTCGCTCAGCAAACGTGGACTGAGCATCGCCGTGTCCACGGCAGCGTGATCACCCTTGTCTTCCTGCAGAGAAAGTGATTGATATGCCACTTGACCGAAGATGGAAAATCGTTTTCCCCCATGCCGGCGCAGATTGATGGATCCTGTGCTGAGGAGGATGGTGGGGCTGTGCTCCGTTTCTGCTGAGACAGTGTCATGATTGATTCTGTGTCTGGGGGCTGAGGAGGGCCTGTTACCCGTGTGCGTGGGGTGCCCACTGTTGGATCCTCCAGAAAGAATCCTCCACCTTTTACCTGTGTGCCTGGCCAGATGCCTGGAGTGCAGGTGGCACTCGGCTGTGTCCATGTATTCAACCTGTGTGAACTGGACATCCACCTGCACCTGGTAATGAGTGTCTGGACAGTGAGGGGGTCAACCAGACGAGGCCCCTTCCCCCGGGAAGCTGGCCCCACAGAAAACTGCACTTTCTGGATAGCTTGTTCCTAAGAGGCTTCAGGTATAGGTGGAATGTTTTATACCTGTGGTCATCCAAGTCTCACTGCTTGGCCTGACTCTACGCTGCAGGTACTGGTGTCCCAGACACGGGAACTTGGGCCGAGAAAGGTTAGCCATCCCAAGCCCAGCCACATGAGCCCAGATTCAAACCCATCATCCTGACTTCTAAACTCATGCTTGTCAACATCCAGCTGTACACTTTGCCTGAATATCACAGGAAAGGGTCTGGTCTAGCTCACATTACCACTTATGCTTATGGAGATCCCAAATTTCCCTCAAAAGCTTCTTTGCATAGGTTAAGCATGGTGCATTTTGGAGCTGAAGTCAGATTTCCACATTTAGACCTGAGTGGACAAGCCCTGGAGAGCCACCCACCCCTCTACCTGCCCACTTAGACCGGAAACAGCACAGAGTTTGGGACTGGCCACCATCACATAGACAATGAGGACATGGCAGAGGAGAAAGGCCCAAGTAGGGCAGCTAGACAAAGAATCCATAGCCTTGCACTCATTCCATCCTTCTTAACTGTTGACCCATGCGGAGCAGTGGGGCTTAATGGTAGAGCTCTCGCCTTCCATGCAGGAGACCCGAGATCAATTCCCTGCCAATGCATCTCATGTGCAGCCACCACCCGTCTGCCAGTGAAGGCTTGTGGGTTGCTGCGTTGCTAAACAGGTTTCAGCGGAGCTTCCAGACTAAGGCAGGCTAGGAAGAAAGGCCTGGAAGTCCACTTCCAAAAATCAGCCAATGAAAACCCTACAGATCACCCTATGGATCAAGGGGATGGTGTAAGACTGGGCAGCGTTTTGTTCTGTTGTGCAGGGGGTCGCCGTGAGTTAATGCCATGTTAGCCGACTCAACAGCAGCTAACAACGAGTATTAACACAGAATGTGCTTGGAACATGAGCTGTGATGGCTCAGCCCTTTCATCTGGAGTTGGCAGAGGGGAAGGAGCGTGGGGCTAGCAACCAAACCTGGTTTCATTTAATGCTCTGCTCTTTCTAGCCAAGCAAGCTTGAGCACCATGTCACTGAATGAATTCACTTATCACATTTCATCTCTCTGGGCCTTGATCATGTCTCCTGAAAAAGAGAGAATTCTACCTGTCTGAGGGTAGGGGATTGGCCCAGAGCTCCTTGGACACTTTTTTAGCATGTGATTCTATGCATAGATGCATGTACAATATCTCAGTGGACTTCTTCCCCCTTAATTAGATCTAGTGAAAGCTTTCAACTTTCTCCTTTTAAAATGACGGTTATCCTTCTGACACAAAACAGACGTGGGAGAAAAATGGCGTATTCAGTCCTTTGTACAGAACTCCATTGATGCCCGGGAAGGCTGAAGCAAGTCCTGAGAGGAGAGCGTGGTCTGGTGAGTATCTGTGCCCGGGAGAGATGGGGAGATTAATGGGCAAGAGGTAAATGGCTCGTTTTGACAAAAGAGGGAAGTGGCTGTAATTGCGGCCATGGAGCTGCAGGCTGGGTGCACCCCCACACTAATTGCTAGAGAGAGACCCCCAGACTGACTTACTGAAAGGTTTATTTGGAAGTATTGCTTCAACCAGCAAGAGGAGACCCTTCGGAAAATCAGGTCCCTGAAACCAAGGAGTCGCTGGTTCCTGGGAATGAGAACCTCATCCTTAAATAAAGGAAGATGAGCAAATTCTGTGGCACGGGAGGAAAGAAACACGGGGGGTGGGGGGGGTGAGTGGGCAGGAAGTCCTGCCTTTGCTGTTCAGACTCCTAACAGGAGTAGTTTGAGGAGAATGAAAACAGTTTTATAAATGGAAAAAGGTCTTGCTAATAACCTGTTGACGGTGCACGTTGGCCAATTTCTCAGCTTCTGTATTGTTTAACGACAATTTAACAAAATAGTGCATGTAACCCAGAGCTTTCAAAATATCAAAGTTAACTTCTTAAACCTCGGATACTGTTTTGAACAAGGCACTTCTAACAGCTGAGCCCAAATAGCCTGGGTAAGCACGGGGGCTTTTGGCGTACACCATACAAAGACGCAGCCTTTGAGGCTGCAAAGCTTCTGGGCTGCTCCTTCTTTTTCTCTTCATCAAGCCTACACGGTGATCATTAGTAACACACTGATGTGTCCCTAAATTTGTTCTACTTCAAGGATTCCTTCCCAGATAATTTAGAACAAAACTTGTCCAACACTTGCTCTGTACTTGATTTAACAAAATGTCATTTTTGTCTACACGAGTCTGCAAAATATGGAAAAGAGAGAGAGGAAAGCAAACTGAATTTACATAAATGTCTTTCAACTTAACAGCCACCTCACAGAGCCAGGCTGAGGAGGGCTGTGAGCCCAAAGCCGAGGACAGCTTCGCTTGGTGGTGCTGAGCTGGAAGGGGTTGTCCACGCCGGGAATCATCACTGATGCCCTGTGGGGCAGCTCGAGCCCTCTTTCCAGCATAGGCAAGGACCCCAACGCATGGGGACCCCATGTGTATCAGAGTAGAATTGTGCTCCATAGGGTTTTCAGTGGCTGATGTTTTGAAGTAAATTACCGGGACTTTCTTCCAAGGCAACTCTGAGTGGACCCAAAGCTCCAATTTTTCGGTTAGCAGCTGAGTGCATTAACTGCACCACCCGGGACTCCTGGGTTGGAGACGGCAACGCTAAAGTCTTGTGAATCACGAATCTAGCAAAAGCCATCGCAGGCCATCAGGTTAGGGTGCTTGGTCTCCACTGACATTGGAATCGCTATGCTGGAGACAGTGAAAAGTCGCACCAACCGAGTGAACATTTTTAAGAACACTCACTAGTTGGTTCTGATGGAGGAATGGTCACAAGCATTCATCAAGTTAAAAGGAGAGAGCCAGATTCAAAGCCACCTGCTTGTCCCGGTGACTGGACAGTGACTCTGCACCGAAAGGCTTTGGAGTCCACAGACTGCCATTGTCACCCTGAGCTCCCCTCAGACACTGCAGCCGACGTAACAGGGCCACTCCTAACCCTGCTGCAGGGGTTACCGAGCAGGGGTGGCTGGGACACTCTGCCTCACGTCCTGTGCTATTGGATGGTCGCAGCTCAGAGCAGCTGGAGAGGCTCTCTGTTTCATAAGCACACCATGCAATGCTCATGAGCAGACACATATCCCGTGAGAAGGGAATCCCATCAGATGAGGGGCGGTGCCCAGCCTCCTTCTACTTTGGGTGCTGAAGTAAACCAGTGGACTAATTAGCCATGTTTGGGTGCTGCATTTTCTGCAGGAGACAGAGTGCAATTTCTGGTGTGGTGATATGGTGATGAAGGTCCCCAAATAAAAATGCACAGGCCCCTCATTACGGGGGCCTCCAAGTGCCAGCTGTCATTCTCCGCCTGGCCTGCCTTCTTAAAGCTAACCTCTCTGTCACCTCTGTTGTCTCGCTCACTTGTCCTATTATGCAGAACCAAGCTGAGTCATTGTTTCAAGCAGGAGGTGACATGTTAATAGCTTAATAATAGTATAATCTCACAAATAATAATATGCTGTCACCCTGTCTGAAGCACAATGTTTACAGGAGACGTGGTAATGTATGATGACAGTAATTTGAATAAAAATGAATTTACTGCTCTTGTCTCATTTGCAGTAAATTTTCACATCTTTCATGCACAACCGGTGCTCTGTGACCTCTCTCTGTCATTGTGTCCTCGGCGGCGGCTGCCAGCTTTAAAGTGAAAAGCGGACGGAGGAAGCAGAAGCCTGCAGCTCATAACCGACTTCCAGGAAGCGGATTGCACCGTGGCTTCTGGAAAAATCTTCTCTTTTTTACCAAGATGAGGCGTTGGTGTCAGCTGGGCTGGTTAATTAACCCAAGTGGAGGTGCCCACCGAGGAGGGGGCATGGACAATGATGTACTGATGATTTTCGGAATTATTTCCATGAACCACATCAAGGGTAGGGGATTGCTTGGAATACAGAAGGACCGTTTGTGATGGCGTAGATGAGGCAGATTTCAGGACAAGCCCCCACCAATCAGATCACTCAAAGGGCTCTGCTTCCTACTTCCATGGGAGCATTGCTGGCTGCTACGGCATCATAGCACACCCCTGGGAACACCGTACACCCCCCAAAGCTCAGCTTTCTGCCCTCCAGTGAGGACTGAGCCACCCGACGTGGTCTGCAAAGGCGTGCCGCAGCCCATGGTCACCTGCCTGTGCTCCCCAGACACCGTTTGCAAAGACTTGCTCCTGGAGGCCACTGGGCTGCCCGGGCTGCTGCCTTCGTAGTGGAGGAAAATTAATATGTGAATAATTGGTCTCAAATGAAGCTGAGAGTAAATTACTTTGAGTGTAGAGAGAAGAAAGTTAGGACATGCAGCTGACACGCTTGCAATGAATGTAATTTGATGGAATGAGGACAACAAATTGGAATTTGCTGGGACTTAAGCACTGACAAGGAAACATTTCCAAAAATGTTCCAAGCTTTAGACAGGCACAGTGGAAGAGCTGGCAAAGAGGCAGCTAGGCTGTGAGGCTCGGTGGGTCTGGGGAAACCTGGGCCCAGCGGTGGCACACGGAGTGGGGTAAGCTCCATTGCTCCCCTCCCCATCCCCATGAGTGAAGCACAGGTGCTGCAGGTAAGGTGCTTCCTTGTTGCTGTTAGTTGCCCTTGAGTTGGTTCCAACTCGCGGTGACCTTATGTACAAAAGAAGGAGACAGTGCCCTGTCCTGTGTCATCTTCATAATTGTATGTATGAGTCTGCTTAAAAAAAAAAATAATAAAACCCACTGCCGTCAAGTTGATTCCAACTCATAGCAACCCCATAGGGTTTCCAAGGCTGTAAATCTCTGCGGAAGCAGACCACCGCATCTTTCTCCCATGGAACCAACTTTTAGTCACAGACAAATGTACTTCCTCTAAAGATGGGAGGCCTAGGCAAAGAGAGTTTACCTTCATACTCATAGAGGACGCCAAAGGTGTATGCTTTGTAAGGAAGCAGGGTGGGAAGTTAACTTGTTAGTTCTGAGCTCTTGTTTTGACATAAGCACCCATGCCATTTAAGACCTTTAGAATGTACTCCTGGAAAATGCTAAAAATCATTTTGCAAATACAGGAAAAAGTAAATCTCTTACCTTCAAAGCTGAGTGAGAGATAATATATTCACAAATTCACATTAGAAAGGTCCAGAAGCTTTAAAAACATTGTCTCCAAGTGCAGCATGCCCATATCATATCCCTGGAATTACTGCAATGCCAGGAGCATTTCCTGGGATTACCACACCTGGGATTACCAGATGCAGACACCTGGGATTACTGCAATGCAATCAGCATAGGTTGCCCCCAGAAGAACGGTTTCCTCAGAGACTCACTGCCCGCTCCCTGCCTACCCCTGACTCTTGCTCCCCAAATCCTGCTGTTTTTTCCAGAAGAACAATATAGTTGACAATCATATAGGTAGGAATGCAGCTTGTAGCATAGACAGCACCATTTTTGCTGGTATTATTGCACATGGAATAATGGTTGCTTAGGTTTATGTTTAAGGGACTCCTGTGGTGCAATAGTTAAGCGCTTGGCTGCTAACTGAAAGGTTGGCAGTTTGACCCCACCCAGTGGCTCTGTGGGAGAAAGACCTGGTGCTCTGCTCCGATAAAGATGACAGCCTAGAAAACCCTGTGGGGCATTTCTACTCTTGACCACCCCTAAAAACGACAATGACAGGTCTATGTTTTCAGGGAATATCAGCACCACAATCTCACTGTGTTATCCATCCTGTAACATTTTAAAATCACAGTAAGAACGTCTGTGACTCTGGAATTATTGCTAGTTTTCAGTTCCTTATTTTCAGTTATTTTGATTCTACTAGAAGATTTCATAGACACTACTGATGTTTTACTCACCGCAGTAAATCACTTGATCATAATTTAAGTACTCACTTGAAAAATGAGCGGCAAGGTAAAATACCTGATTAAGAGCTGCCTGTCCCTTTATTGCGGTAGGTGAAACACAGGTTCCCATCCCATGAATTTGTTCACTTTGTGCTAAAATCACCCCTTCAGTCTGACTTCTGAAATGATTCCCTTAAAGACCAAATCTCTTAGGAGAATGCCATATGTTGAAAATGCCCCTCACCTGCTCTCTGGTTTGATGTTGGAGACTTCTCAGGGTTCCGTGACTTCTCGGGGTTCTGTGACTTCTCAGGGTTCCGTCCCTCCTCAGCTCTGGGGTGCGGTCAGCCTGTGTTTTCCTTCTCTCATTGGCTGACTTTTTCCCTGGCCTGTCTTGCTGCCCTTGTCCCCGAGGGGACTTTCTTTCCCAGGCTCTGTCCCTGGAGTCATTTCCCATCTCGTCTCTGTTAACTCTGGACTTCTCCAGTTCTGCAGCCTCTGAGGCTCTCTCTCCACCAGTGTCTCCCAGGCCTGGAACGCACCTGCCAGCTCTGGAGGGCTTGTCCATCCCCGACATAGTCTGGAGGGGGACTGTCAGATCAATCACTTCCATTAATTACTTTAATTCCCTTTTCTTTTCTGGGCAAATGAGAGTCTTTGAAGGCTTTTGGGAAGACTGTCTGAAACCTCGAAGCAGGATAAGGCTAGCCTCCACTTCTTACCTATACTTATGTTGTTTTTGTTGTTACATTGTTAGATATTTTCCGCATTCAGTTGGTTTACCTTTCCTTGGAATGGGCACAAATATGGATCTCTTCCAGTTTGTTGGCCAGGTAGCTATCTTCCAAATTTCTTGTTACAGACGAGTGAGCACTTCCAGCATTGCATCTATTTGTTGACGTATCTCAATCAGTATTCCCTCAATTCCTGGAGCCTTGGTAGATAGACTAAATCTGAATTCTCTTCCCCTGTTGTTGGTGGTTAGGTTGATTCCAAACGTTTGCTTTTGTAAATAACTCTGCTCTGAATGTGCTTAGACATAAACCCCTTTCTGAATTTCAGATTATTTTCCAAAGGACCAAAACCAAACCAAACCAAACTCATTGCTGTCAAGCTGATTCTGACTCATAGCAACCCTATGGGACAGAGTAGAACTGCCCCACAGGGTTTCCAAGGGGCGGCAGGTAGATTCGAACTGCTGACCTTTTGGTTAGCAGCTGGGCTCTTAACCACTGCGCCACCAAGTCCCCTTTCCATAGGACAGATTCCCAGAATCAAATTGTATGGCCAAAGGAAAAAAAGTATTCTAAGCCTAATGAGATATGCTGTCAAAATGCTTTTGAACAAGGATAGATCAATATATACCATATTTTTACCCAAATAATGTATTTTCTTAAGTGCGCTATGCTAATTATTTTTACATGTTGCTGCAAAAAATTAGCATAGCATGATTTCAAAAGCACCTGGGGAGGGGAGGGTGCGGTGGGCAAAAATAAATGTGCATCACTTATGTTATTTGCATGTATGTACAGTAGCCCCACCAGCCTTGTGAGAATGAATATGACTTAATTTACTTTTGTATCTGGAAGGCTTATTTTTCCTAACTCTTGGTGTCCTGGCAGTTAGGAATATTTCTTTTCCACTGCCATATCTTTTTGCAAGATTGATTAGCAGTTTGTTGGTGCTGTTGTTAGGTGCTGTCGAGTCTGTTCCAACTTGTAGCAACCCTATGTACAACAGAATGAAATACTGCCTGGTCCTGCGCCATCCTCACAATCATTGTTATGTTTGAGCCCATTGTTGCAGCCCCTGGGTCAACCCATCTTATTGGTGTCTCCCGCTTTTTTGCTGGCCCTCTACTTTACCAAGCATGACGTCCTTCCCTAGGCACTGGTCCCTCCTGATAATAGGTCCAAAGTACATGAGACAAAGTTTCGGCATCCTTGCTTCTAAGGAGCATTCTAGCTGAACTTCTTCCAAGACAGATTTGTTTGTTATTCTGGCTGCCCATGGTATATTCAGTATTCTTCGCCAGCTTGAACCAACTCAAAGGCACCTAACAACAGCATACCACTAATTAACCTCACCAAAAGATATGGCTGTGAAAAAGAAATATTCCTAACTGCCAGGACACCAAGAGTTAGGAAAACTAAACCTTCCAGATACAAAAGATAAGTCATATTCATTCTCAGAATTATGGTGTTGATGAAGAATATTGAATATACCATGGACCGCCAATTCTTCTCTGCTCTTCCTTATTCATTGTCCAGCTTTCCCACACGTATGAGGCAATTGAAAATACCATGGCTGTGGGTCAGGTGCACCTTAGTCCACAAAGTGACATCTTTGCTTTTTGACATCTTAAATCGGTCTTTTGCAGCAGATTTTGCTCAGTGCAGTACATCATTTGATTTCTTTGCTGGTGCTTCCATGGGTGTTGATTGTGGATCCAAGTAAGATGAAATCCTTGACAACTTCAATCCTTTCTCCATGTATCATGATGTTGCTTATTGGTCCAGTTGGGAGGATTTTTGTTTTCTTTATGTTGAGGTGCAATCCATACTGAAGGCTGTGGTCTTTGATCTTCATCAGTAAGTGCTTCAAATCCTCTTCACTTTCAGCAACCAGGGGTTGTGTCATCTGCATATCGCAGGTTGTTAATGAGTCTTCCTCCAATCCTGATGCCACGTTCTTCTTCATATAGTCCAGCTTCTCGGATTATTTGCTCAGCCTAAGATTGAATAAGTATGGTGAATGGATATAACCCTGACACACGCCTTTCCTGAATTAAACCATGCAGTATTTCCTTGTTCTGTTCCAATGACTGCCTCTTGGTCTATGTACAGTTTCCACATGAGCACAATTAAGTGTTCTGGACTTCCGATTCTTCCCAATTTTATCCACAATCTGTTATGATCCAAAGTCAAATGCTTTTGCATAGTCAGTAAAACACAGGTAAACACCTTTCTGGTATTCTCTGCTTTCAGCCAAGATGCATCTGACATCAGCAATGATATCCCTTGTTCCACATCCTCTTCTGAATACAGCTTGAATTTCTGGTAGTTCCTGTAGATGTACTGCTGCAAACCACTTCTGAATCATCTTCAACAAAATTTTACTTGTGTGTGATATTAATGATATTGCTTGATAATTTCCACATTCGGTTGGATTTTTCTTTGGAATGGGCACAAATATGGATCTCTTCCAGTCAGCTGGCCAGACAATTGCTTTCCAGATTTCTTGGCATAGACGAATGAGCACCTCCAGCGCTGCATTCATTTGTTGAAACATCTCGACTGGTATTCTGTTAATTCCTGGAGCCTTGTTTTTCATCGGAGCTTTCAGTGCAATTTGAACTTCTTCCTTCAGTACCTCTGGTTCATGATCATATGCTACCTCCCGATATGATTGAACATCGACAATTCTCTTTGGTACAGTGACTCTGTGTATTCCTTCCATCTTCTTTTGATGCTTCCTGTGTTGGTCAATATTTTCCCCATAGAATTCTTCAGTATTGCAACTCAGGGCTTGATTTTTTTTCTTCAGTTCTTTCAACTTGAAAAATGCTGAGTGTCTTCTTCCTTTTTTTGTTTTCTATATCCAAGTCTTTGCACATGTCATTATAATACTTTACTTTGTCTTCTCAAGTCACCCTTTGAAATCTTCTGTTCAGCTCTTTTACTTCATCATTTCTTCAATTGACTTTAGCTACTCTGTGTTCAAGAGCAGTATCAGAGTCTCTTCTGACATTCATTTTGGTCTTTTCTTTCTTTCCTGCCTTTTAAATGACCTCTTGCTTTCTTCATGTATGAAGTCCTTGATGTCATTCCACAACTTGTCTGGTCTTCAGTCATTAGTGTTCAACACTTTAAATCTATTCTTGAGATGGTCTCTAAATTCATGTGAGATACACTCAAGGTTGTATTTTGGCTCTATGGGACTTGCTTTAATTTTCTTCAGCTTCAGCTTGAACTTGCGTAGGAGCAATTGATGGTCTGCTCTGCAGTTGGCCCCAAGCCTTGTTCTGACTGATGATATTGAGCTTCTCCATAGTCTCTTTCCACAGATATAGTTGATTTGATGCCTGTGTATGCCATCTGATGTGGTCCACATGTATAGTCATTGTTTATGTTGTTGAAAAAAGGTATTTGCAATGAAGAAGTCATTGGTCTTGCAAAATTCTATCATGTGATCTCTAGCGTCGTTACTGTCACCAAGGCCACATTTTCCCATTACTGATCCTTCTTCTTTGTTTCCAACTTTTACAAGTAATTATCAATGCATCCTGATTGCATATGTGATAATTTCAGACTGCAGAAGTTGGTAAAAATCTTCGATTTCTTCATCTTGGCCTTAGTGATTGGTGCGTAAATTTGAATAATAGTCTTATTAACTGGTCTTCCTTGTAGGCATATGGATATTATTCTGTCACTGACAGCATTGTACCTCAGGCTATATCCTGAAATGTTCTTTTTGACCATGAATGCAACACCATTCCTCTTCAATGTGTCACTCCTAGCGTAGTAGACCACGTGATGGTCTGATTCAAAATGGCCAAAACCAGTCCACTTCAGCTCACTAATGCCTAGGATAGCAATGTTTATGCATTCCATTTCATTTTTGAGGACTTCTAATTTTCCTAGATTCATACTGCTTACATTCTACATTCTGATTATTAACGGATATTTGCAGCTATTTCTTCTCATTCTGAGTCATGCCACTTCAGCAAATGAAGGTTCGAAAGCCTGACTCCATCCATGTTATTAAGGTTGACTCTACTTCGAGGAGGCAGCTCTTCCACAGTTGTATTCTGAATGCCTTCCAACCCGAGGGGCTCACCTTCCAGCACCATATCAGACAGTGTTCTGCTGCTATTCATAAAGTTTTTACTGGCTAATTTTTTCAGAAGTACCCCTCCAGGTCCTTCTTCTAGTCTGTCTTAGTCTGGAAGCTCTGCTGAAACCTGCCTACCGTGGGTGACCCTGCTGGTATTTGAAATACCTGTGGCATAGATTCTAGCATGACAGCAACACGCAAGCCACCACAGTACAACAAACTGACAGACTAGTGGTGAATTATTTTTTATTATTTATGTCAAAGAACCGTATTTTCAGTTTTTTTGCTGTGTGTGTTTTACTTTTTATTCTAAAACCATGTCAAGCTTACAGAAAATTTGCAAGAATAGCACAAGGAACATCCCTATATCCTTATCCTAGAGATGCCATACGAGTTTCTCCTTGACCAGGATTCTTTAGGACAAAAGGGCGGTGAAGGCCAGGGCCACCCTGCACCCTGTTGACAGGCCCACCTAATCTCCTTTATCTGCAGCAGTTCTTCTGTCTTTGACCTCCATGACCTTGACAGTTCTGAAGACTACAGTCCAGTCATCTTGTAGTAGAATACTTTTAAGTGTGCGTCTCACATGTCCCCCTGATTAAAAAAAAGAAAAACCCCGTTGTCATCTAGTTGATTCCAGTTCATAGTGATCTTATAAGACAGAGTCGAACCACCCCATAGGGTTTCCAAGGAGCTCCTGGTGGATTTGAACTGCCAGCCTTTTGGTTAGCAGCCAAGCTGTTAACCACTGAGTCCCCCTGATTAAACCCATGTTATATGTTTGTTGCCAGAATATCACAGAAGTGGGGCTGTGTTCTTGCCATCGTATTCTCTCCAATGGTCCATTATGTCAATTGTACAATTCCTTGTGGTGTTTGCTTTGATCACTTGATTGAAGTGTTGTCTGCTAAGTTTCTCCACTGTAAACTACTTCCCCTGCTTTCTCATTAATAAGTATTGTGAGGTGAGATATTTTGAGAGTACGTAAAACACTGTTCCTTATCCCATTTTTTCCCATTAGTTTTGGCATCCATTGATGGTGGTTACCAGTATGAATTGTTACTCTGATGGTTGCCAAATGGTGATTTTCTAACTCTACCATTCCTTCTATATTTGTTAGTTGGCATTCTACTATAAGGAACTTGTTTCTTTTCTCCTCATTTATTTATTTATATCTGTGTGAATTCATCAATTCCTATTTTATTCCATGGTTATAATCCACTATAATTACTATTTTATTGCTCAACTTGCTCCAAACTTGGCTGTTAGGAACCTTTTCATTGTTTCTGTTACCTTTTGATATGTCTCCCTCATTCTGAAATCTCTGCCTTAATCTATGGCACTAAAAGTTATTCCAGGCTCATCATGTTCTTTTCCTCACCCAGCCCTGGGACCAGCCACTTCTCCAAGGATACTGGTTTACTTTAGCAGAGAATGGTAATAGAAACCAAGATCTGGCCACTGGGTGTGCTCATTGCTGCTGTGCCTGGTCATCTCAGTGGGCAGAGCTAGGAAACGTGTATGTATGCACATGCAGGCATATACATCTATCTATCTGGAACCCTGGTGGCACAGTGGTTAAGAGTTACAGCTGCTAACCAAAAGGTCGGTAGTTCAAATCCACCAGCTGCTCCTTGGAAACCCTATGGGGCAGTTCTACTCAGTGTTGCTATGAGTAGGGGTCTACTCGACTGCAATAGATTTGGTTGGTTTTGGTTTATCTATCTATCTATCTGTCTGTCTGTCTATCCATCCATCCATCTACCTATCTATAACTATGTGTTCATAAAAATACTTCCAAATCCAATTAAATCTCAGAGGTCCTTCCAGCTTCTTCCTTTCTATAACTGTTTCTTGCTTTTTAGACATTGAAAACCTGGCTCCCATTATCCTCAAGGTGTTTTCTTATTTTCTGAACCCTCTCAATTGCATCTAATTTCTCAACCTTGCCCGGCTGTTGCCCCTGTTGGACTCCCTCCTTGATTGGCCCAGACCAGCACTGGGCTGCTTTACTGTCAGGAGGAAGGGAGAGAGGGAGAGAGAAAGGGAGGAAGGGACAGGAGTGAGAGGAAAGAAAGGAAGTGAGAGGGGATAAAGACAGACTACAGTGAAGCTGAATGTGCTCACTGGGTGATACCTTGTTGCCATTGACTCAGATTTCAGGTGGCTGTTTGCTCTGAGTAGCCCTGGTGGCTCAATGGTTAAGTGTTCAGCTGCTAACCAAAAGGTTGGCAGTTTGAATCTACCAGCTGCTCCTTGGAAACCTTATGGGGCAGTTCTACTCTGTCCTATAGGGTCACTATGGGCTGGAATCAACTCGACGGCAACGAGTTTATTTGCTCTGTAAGCTGATTTGATTTCTTTTTATACCTGCTTTGCAAACGTATCAATAGCAATATTAAAGCCATTTGATAGCAGGATAGCTATGTCTTTAAATGCATGAGACCAAGTATATATTAACTTCCTATCTTTATGCTAGAGAAAAGTAGTGTGCATAGTGGTGAGAGCATGCACCTTGTTCAAACCCATGCCTGCTGTGTGACCTTGAACAAGTTACTTCACCTTTCTGTGCCACCATTTCTTCATGTGTGAAATGGGAATACTAGTAGGACCTACCTCAATAGGTTATCTTAAATATTAACTCAGTAATACATCTAAAGCACTTAGAATAATGCTTAGCACATAGTAAGCACTCAGTAACCGTTAGCTTCATATATGGTGATGACTTTATGATGAATTTATACATATGAATAATTTATGGTGAGTTTATACATGATGGATTTTGCAGATGTTGGAGTGTGGATGAATTATGTCTCTCAGTCAACAGCAAACCTGAGCTGTTTCTGGACAGGAGCTTTGGAGTGCCAAGGTTGAGAGTGGGCAAGGGTGGTCCCCTCTGTGAAAGAGCCAAGAGATCAGTGTCTCGACCAGCCATGAGCTATCTGACTCACTAACTGAGCTGCTCAACGACTCCATGGCAGAGTCAGAGAATTTAGCAACCCCTGTATAACAATGTGCTGGCGCAGTGCTTAAGAGTTACAGCTGCTAACC
>NW_004443967.1:18013605-18022103 GCF_000243295.1 Trichechus manatus latirostris
GAGCTGCTCAACGACTCCATGGCAGAGTCAGAGAATTTAGCAACCCCTGTATAACAATGTGCTGGCGCAGTGCTTAAGAGTTACAGCTGCTAACCGAAAGGTCGGCAGTTCGAAGCCACCAGCAGCTCCTTGGAAACCCTATGGGGCAGTTCTCCTCTGTCCCTGTGGGGTTGCTATGAGTCAGAATCAACTGGACGGCAGAGGGTTTGGTTTCCTCTAAGAATGTAAGGAGCCTTGGTGACACAAGGGCTAACTGCTTAGCTGCTAACAGCAAGGTTGGTGGTTTGAACCCACCCAGCTGCTCCACCGGAGAAAGACCAGGAGATCTGCTTCCATAAAGGTTGCAGCCAAGAAAACCCTATGGGGCAGGTTTACTGTGTCACACGGGTGGCTGTGAGTTGGCATTGACCACGGCAACCAACCACACATGCAGTTGCTATGAATCAACATACATCATACATACATACATACAACATACATACATACAACATACATACAACAAAACAACACCCACATCAACATGTAAGAATGCATTTTTATTAACTTGTTTCCTGAGTCCTGGTTCTGACGCCTGATATTTCTATGGCCAGTGTCTCTCCATTTCATCGTTTTTAGCTACTGATTGCTGGAATTTACATTATACATGTGTTTAACGACCAGTGTTTACAAGACAGATATGTTAAGCATAGAAACATCATGGCGGGGTGTTGCTTTGGGGGGCGTGGGGTGTTGGGCATTTCGGGTGCTAGTTAGTGCTCATGTTAATCCCCTTGTTCTCTAAAGGAGAGAGACACTGAACAGGAACCATCTGGTAATGCATTCTGTACCTCTTAATTACACTGGTTTGAGTGGCACCTAAATAAATTTCATTTATAAGCACATGACTGCTTGTCAAAACTCTGTTGATAATTTTATTATTGTAATATACTTTCTTCCTTAATTATTTAGTTCCAGTAAAGTCAGGAATATTAATTTTTATGGAAATTACCTGCACACACAAACCTGAGCCACAAACCTGTTTTTATGTATGTGTGTGTGTGTGTAAATATATATATATATATACACACACACACATATACATACATACATTTAAAATCTAGCTATCTACCCAGGAACAATCCCACTAGATTTCCATGTGCCATTCAAAACTTCGTACTCATTTTGATTTTTAAAAGTGAAACAGAGGATGGAGTTGGGACTTGCTAATGATTTGGGCGTGTGTCAAAAAGTCTTTGAAGATAGAACCTTGCTTCTTTGCTTTGTCGTTACAACCAACCTCCAAAGCCCGTCACCCACTCAGCCCAGGACCCCAAAACCCATCTGCCTCGGTGAGCTGAGTTTTTCACAAGCACCTCTTGGAAGGATGGGTCACTGTGTTAGAGAAGACTCAGGCCCCGCGTTCAGATGATCCTGTGGGGGCAGGAAGGGAAGGGAAGGGAGCAGTGAACGTGGTTTGTCAGGCGGATGAGGTTAAGGTGGAGTGGTTTGAGGTCAAGTGCTTGGTGGTTTAGACCCCTGAGCCAGTCCTTCACCTCTGCCCACCCTGTTTATTCACTGCATTTGATTATAAACAATGTGAGTGATGTGGTTGGAGCCTGGCCTGTGGGGAATATTCACCCACACTATAAAATGCCACAGAATTAATACCGAGGCTGTTCCCCTGAGGCAATCAGGAGGTTGGACATGCCCTGGGAGGCCTGTGGTATCAGTGTCCTGTCCCACACTGTGGCATCTGGGTCCAAGAAGATGCCATGTGAATGCTGGCTTTGTCACCCACTGGAGGCCGTCTATTTCCCCCTGGGCGGTAGCTCTTCACTAGAGAAGTCTAATGGGATGGGGCTCGTACACTCACAAAGTAGAGTGTGTCTTTAGGGCTGTGACGAGGAGCCAGAGCTGGGACAGGCATGCGTGCAGGGCACACACACACACACACTGACACACACAGGGTGTGCACATGGACTAAGAAAAGTCTTAGAGCCTGGAGTGGCCCTCATGTCTCCACCCTTGACCCCTGTGTGGCTCTGGGGTCCCTCCTGTGCATTGAGGCTGGTGGAGGAAGTAAAGAAATGAGACTTGAGAAGCAAGGCAATGGCGGACAGACGGCAGGTGCAGAGCCGCTTGTCCCCACTTGGCTTGCCTTGTGGATGCTGCCCCCCGACTGGCTCCTCTGAGGCTGTGGGGGTAACAGCATGAACCCTCAGGAGGAGGCCTGGCCGGAGGCACGCTGGGTTGTACCCGGCGGCTGGGCGGCTGCTCTGGGCCTCGGGCTCCCTGGCCCATCTGGTGCCTGGCAGGCGGGGTGCCCAGGGACCGCTGGCCAGGGTGGCAGAGACCATTGGAGCCGCTGCCCCGACAGCTGAGCCTCCTCCCGGGCAATGCTGGGCCTGCAGATTAAAGGCAAATGCCCACCTGGAAAACACAGCAGCGCTGTGCTTTGCACCTTTTGACACTTATTAACTTAGGTCATTAAAAAGGAGGCTAATTAAAAATGAAGAAAAACAAAAGAGTCCTTTGTCTAGTGTGAGGCTGGGCTCCTCCTGTACCCCCAGCCCTGAGGAGGGGGCACCCTCCTCCCCGCCGCTGCCCTTGCCCGCTCACCGAGGCCGTGGGCTGCCTCATAAGAGGGAGAAAGCATTGTCCTCAAAGCTAGCTGGGTCTGGAGTTTACATCCCTGGAACTTTTGGTTTCCTCATCGCCCTTGGAGACTGAACACAGAGGAAACCTTCCACCAGCTGCAGTTCAAGGAAGTGAAGTTCCACACATGCTGAGTACTTCCTTAAGACGTTTCCGAGCAAACTCGTGCCCGCTACGCCATGTTTGACAGTCGCTGTGATGGTTGCTGGTCCAGCTTTGCAAGACACAGCCCCACCCCGCAGAAGGGCCAGTGGTGCAGACCTGCCTCTCAGGGCAAGAAAAGCGACACTGAGAGCGGAAGCAGGACAGCAGCGTTCACCGCAGCACTTTTCACAACAGCCCAGAGGTGGAAACAACCGAAATGTCCGTCAACAGACGAACGGATCCACAAACTGTGGTCCATGCGTACGTGACAGAGAAAGGAAGCCCTGTTGTATGCCACAGCACCCAGCACCGCTGAACTCTGAAAACATCACGCTGAGCAAAATCAGGCGGTTGCAAAAGGACAAGTATTGTTGGATCCCACTTACATGAACCCGGCCAGTATTTAGAAACCAAAGGTTATTAGTGGTTACCGGGGTGGGGAGGAAGGGGGAAAGGAGAGTTACTTTTTAGGGGGCACAGTTTATGTTAATGGTGGAGGACTGATTTGGAAAAGGTTAGTGATAAGGATTGCACAATCAATGTCACTGGATTATGCATGTAAACATTGTTGAATTGGCAAATGTTTTGTAGTGTGTATTTATACCACACACACACACACACACACACACACAAAGCAAGTTCGTCTTGCGTTTCAGCAGTCCCTCTTCCTGAGGGCGAGGCGATCTTGCCACAGGGGCTGGGAGTGCTGTGCGTTCTGACCTGACCTTGGCAGTCGAGCATTTTCTGGAGACAGGGAGAGGAGGTATTCCAGGGGACAACCAGAATCCTGAAATCCTCTCTGCGTCCTGTCTCCTTGAGCCTCTTGCCCTGTCATAACCCGGTTACTGGGATGCTATGACCGTACCTCTCCTGTCCTCCCAGGCTTTAGGAGTGCAGCCCTTGCCCCCTGCCTGCTCCCAGGCCCCGAACGGGCAAGGGCTTCTCTCTGGCCTCTCTTTAGCATCCCTGGCACACATTTAGCCCACACTGCCTGGGTTTGGGAGGGTTCCAGGGCCTGGCAGGCCTCTCCCCAGTCCCCAGTATGGAGGTGTATTGCAGGGGATTCGGAGGCTCTGGGAAAGCCACCTACTGGCAGGGGAGGGGCGCCAGGCTTTGGCACTGTTCTAACTTCGCTCTAGCAGGGGAGGGAGGGCTGGGGTGACGGCCGATAGAGACTCCTCAGGAAATACAAGATTCAGATGCGCTCATGCAGCCCAGTCAAAGCATGTGACTGTCGTTCCGTTACAAATAAACCAGTGGCAACCTAGCCATGTTTGGAGGGCACGGCAGGAGGGTGAGGGGCCAGGAAGGACGCAGACCTGGCCAGTGAAGTGGCTGCCCTGCGTCCAGGTTGGGGGCGCCTCGGCATCAGTGCCCGGAGCTCTGGGCTCCTAGAGGGGACTGAGGAGCAAGACAAAGGGGCTGTGCCATCCCCAGCTTGCTGCCTTTGCACCCCTGAGCGCTACAAGCTTTGGATAGAGGAGTCAGCGTTGGCTACGGACAAAGCAACTGTTGCTGGCCACTCATCTTGTGCTGGAATCTGGCTGCAGCCACACCATCCCGCAGGAAGCAGCCGCTTCCAGCAAATCATTTTGGGTTCCGGGAGAATAATGAACACATCAGGCCCAGTTCTGCCCTGCCAGGGGCGTGCTCCGACAGCACCTCTTCCTAGTCGGCGGGCCCTCGTGCAGGAACGGGGCCTCATCCAGGAACGGGGCCTCGTCCAGGAATGGGGCCTCCACGACTTCCCTGCCAGAGCAGCCCGTTCATTCAGCCGCGCACTTCAGACCTGCTTGTGCATATTCGTGCCGACGGGAAATAATAACAGTATTATTGTGCTTGAAAGCTTCAGGGACAGGCGCTGCTAGTGAGCAATGATTTAGATAAGGCTCGCCCTCACCCTTCCTCCCTGAGGGAGCCCTGGAACACCTCGGCAGGTGCGGGGGCCCGAGCTCGTCTCTGTGCGTTTTCTCTACAGCCACAAACGCACAACAGTGGAATCTGACTCACAGAGCCCCCATTACGCGCCAGCCCCCTCAAGCTGCCGCCTCGCCACCACCTCTTACAGGTGGCAGCGAGAGTGCGGCAACCCCCTGAAGTCTCAAGTCGCGGCAATCATCTTCAACTCCCAAATTGTCCTGGAAGGAGAATGGGATCGGATTTGTCTTCGGCTGTTTGGCCAAACTGGGGCACAGATGGGATAATGACTTTTACAAACAGCATTTTGATGACAGGAGGGGAGAAGGAATCATATGTAAAATGCACAAAGGCTGCATAAACACACTGATGCCTGCAGCTGGAACAAACTAAAAAGATGTTTAATAATTTAGAACCAAGCAGGCAGGGCCTGTGCAGCTGTTGTGTGCAGGAGACCGTGAAAGTCTTCCATATGACAGCTGGCTTCATCTTCCCCCAGTTGCTACGTGAAGAAGAGAATGCAGATCTGGGATTAGCCAATCCCTGTTACCCTGGCCCATCTGCCACCAAGACCCCCAGCTCTGCTTCTCCTCGCAGAGAGGCGCATAAAGGAGGCCAGCCTCCCCAGCATATGCAGGCGTCCCTATTAGCCGTCAGGGCCTCGCTCCCAGGATCTGTTGACACGCCGCCAGTACACGGCTGCTGTCGGTTTGCTGGAGGGCACATTTTGCATTTCACACATTTGCAGAAATACAAAATGCTGTTGGATGCAAACCATTCAGGCCTAATTGGCGGAATTACTTCACTGTTACCTTGTGTCCCCCCCCTGATTAACACAGCTCAGCTGGGAGGCCTGGGGAAGGAGGAGGAGAGAGGGATTTGGAGGGCAGGTGAAGCTGTGTTTGCCCAGGAAAGCGAGATCCTTAGCGAAGTCCCAGCTGAGTGCGGCCTGTGCAGACAGACAGCAGAGCGAGGGGGGCTGGCGGCCACATTCTTCCACAGGACGCGGGGAGCACAAGTATTTCGGGGCACACAGGAGCCAGCTTTTGGGGAGGAGTGGGGGGCAGCGTCCCTTTTGTGAAGCGTCCAGGGTTGGGCCGCCTTACTGACCCCCAGGTGTGCCCAGCACAAGGCGGCCAGTGAGACAGCCAGAGCAGGTGCCAGGAGCGTGTGCAGCACAAAGACAAGCCTGGCAGTGCCCACCGCTGGCTTCACCGCTCCCTCCCTCCCTGCCCAGCTCCCTGCCATGCCACGCTGAGTATGCTTACTTAGAATAACAAACAACATTTTTTTTGAATTCGTGTGGCTTATTTAAAAATTGAAAACCCTGCTAATCCCAATCTCACCTTACTCTCAGACTGAGAAAAACCACCCAGGAGTTAAAGATCCTTCTAGAGAATATTCTGAAGGGGCGTGCTGTTATTATTAATGAGGCAGATTAGCATTTCTTCGTATTTAAAGGAATTTAGGGAGCTTGGGAAGGAGGTAAAAATGATGAAACCAAAATGGATTTTTTTTTCCCAAAGAAAAAACACTCTACGGTGAGTAATAGTGTTTGCATTCTTTTCAATAAATCATCTTATTTAAATAAATAAATTTCCTGTCCAGAAAGCTGCAAGGAAGTACTACTGTTGATCAAACTGCCCGTGAAGTGTCAACAGGGGGAGATGCTTTTGTAGAATGGGGTGAAGCCATTTCAACCTAATTTTAAGTGTCTTTATCACTAAATGTGGTGTCCCTGGCTCGTGCAAACGGTTAACGTGCTGGGCTGCTAACCGAAAGACTGGAGGTTCAAGTCCACCCAGAGGTACCTTGGAGAAAAGACCTGTCGAAAACTCAGCCACTGGAAACCCCGTGGAGCACAGTTCTACTCTGGCGCACGTGGGGTTGCCAGGAGTCGGAGTCGGCTCAAAGGCGACTGGTTCCCACTTAACGTGAACATTTCGGACCAAGTTTTATCTGCATTCGAACCGGAGGCTGCTCTGGGACTTTGCCACCTAGTTTTCCCTTGAATCTCTTCCAGCAGCTGGCCCTGGAGCTGCCAGGAGTCTTCCCTGCCGCCAAGCCGTGTGCCTTTAGACAGAAGTCTAGACAAACCCCATGAATTTGTCACCTGCTCATTAAGTGTTTCGGTCCCAACACGTGCTCCAAATGCCTTTTTCCCTCTTTATGGAAGAATTCCTTCTTCACAGCTCATAGCTTCACGCCTTCTGGAGGGGAATGGCCCAAGGCAGAACAGAGCCACGGCCTCAAAGAACAGCCCGAGCCGGCAAGAGGGCTCTCCACAGTCCCATGAGGAAGTCAGCTTCCTAAGGGCGGCCACCCGTCCAACCCCCCGTGGCTGTGCCAGAAGAGGTGTGTGGGGTGGCCAAGCCAGGCTTCCCTCTGTACCCTTAACGAACCAAGAGTCTGCTAAGCCTGTGGGCCATGTAGAAGGGATGCAGGGGTGTTGGGGATACAAGTCCCACAGCAAACACACAGGTCCTCCCCCTGTATTTGGTACCTAGAGCGCCTACGACCATGCTGAGCAAGCAGACTGGCTCCATCACGGTGGACAAGTGCAGCTGGGGACTACAGAAGTGTTATGTGCTTAGAAGCCAAGGTCTCCGAGCCGGGATACCGGGCAATAAAGATCCAGAACACCAGCACTAGACTGAACCCTTTCTGGACTCCTGGGGACATAATGCTGCTTTTCTTTAACTGGGTTCTAGAATTCGGATGTGTGCTCGCTCTGATGGCCGCCTGCACCTCGCCTCCCAGCGGTGTCTGTGCAGAATTAAGGGTGGCGTTACGGGTCATTAGCATGTGCGCTCTCCATATGACCAGTGAACGCCAGGATGGCGTGGAGACCAGGGAGCGCTCAGAGGCCTCGGGAAGCCCGTCTCAGGAGGCTACTCGGGATTCACTCTTCTAGTGGGGTCAGGACGGCTCTGGGTGATTCTTATACTTGTTCTTGGAACGCACCCAGTTTGGGCAGCACACGGGAGCACGGTCGCCACGTGGGGGGATTCAGCGGCAACATGAAGATGCTCTGCCACCAACCGCCCATCTGTGAGACAACGGCCCTTGGGGGCTGGACAGTTAATGCCAGAGGAGTGGGTCCTGGGATCCCCTTTATTTGTGCTTCCTTATAATTTGCTCAGCAGGCCCTGGGTTTATGGTGAAGTTCCAGAAAACACGTTGAGGTTGCGGCGCAGAAAAAAAGCAAGGGGACCCGAAGTTAAGGGAGCCGTCCCGCCCTCATTGCCAGCTTGCTCTCTGCTGCTGCTTTTCTTCCCGTGAGAAACCAGCATGGAGGAAGCGAACGGCTAAGCGGGGGGCCGCTGGTGAGCGTGGGTGCCAGGGGGTGCACCTCCTCCTGCCTGCAGGCTCCTCTGCACCCCAAAACCAACAGAGCGCTGCTCTAGGAAAAACCTGCCCTGTGGGTTTTCATTCTGTGAAAGTGTCATGAAGTCGTAGTAAAACACTTAAGTTTCAAGAAGCAGCTCAAGGGAACAGGAACGACTTTTTGCGTTTGTCATGTTGTTAGCTGTTGTTGTTGGTTACCACTGAGGCAGCTCTGACTCGTGGCGCCCTCGTGTAGAACAGAAGGAAACATTGCTTGGTCCTGCACCGTCTTCACGATCCGTGGTATACTGCTATCCATAAGGTTTTCACTGGCTAATTTTCAGAAGTAGATTGTCAGGCCTTTCTTCCTAGCCTTGGTCTGGAACCCCCGTGGTGCAGTGATTAAGAGCTCGGCTGCTCATCAAAAGGCTGGCAGTTCAAATCCACTAGCCACTCCTTGGAAACCCTATAGGACA
>NW_004443967.1:18022553-18089358 GCF_000243295.1 Trichechus manatus latirostris
TGGAAATTATGCTTAAACCTTGGGGCCTGGCTTCTGACAGGTGTTTTGGGGGCTACCAAGGGACAGAGCTCTGGACAGAGGGGTTGGAGGCACGGCTGCACAGAAGCACCTCGGAACTGCGCCTGCAGGGTCTGGGATTCCCCAAGGGGTGGCCGGGCCCCACCCTGAGCCTCAGGAACTGGCCATCGCTGCAGTAGGTTCAGCGGCTTCCAAAGAGGGCGCGTCCCTGGTGGTGGTTCTGGGTGGGTTGGTGTGTCGGCACCAAGGAGCAGAGGGTGCAGTGGGCGTGGGGACCAGCTGGCCCGGGCACAGGTGCCGTCCCCACACGAGGGAGGGGCCTCAGTTTCTTCCTTTGCAATTGGGGTGCAGATGTTGCTCTGCCTCCTCACTTGCTGGGGGTGAGGGCCCTACTACGTGGCATCTCTCCGGTCTCAGCCTCTGTGCCGCTTGGCTCTGGGAGGGCAGCTGCCCATCCCGCATGAGATGGGCTTCCAAGGAGGGCCCGCCAAGGGCCGAGCCTGGTGGGCCGGGGTCCCTGGGAGCAGGAGCTGTGACGTCATTTCTTTCCGGCCCCGCGTTCACGCCCCTCTCCTCCTTCTGACGGGCCTCAGGACTCGGAGGCACAGCCAGCAGGCGCCCGGGGTCTCTGCCCCCAGCTGGCATGGGATCACCATCTGTCTCTAACGGGCAGGGAGGGGGGCTCAGCAGGGCAGCCACCAGCCGAGCGGCTCCCTGGGCCGTGCACCCCACAGGCGGCTCCTGGGCCTGGGCTGCCCCCGGGACAGCCCTGTGTGGGGCCTTTCAGCAGGGGTGAGCCCATGTGTGCAGAGGGAGCTGCGGACCCTGAGCAGAGGGAGGGGCGCAGCCGCGGGGACTGTCTGGGCCCTGGGATCCCAGGAACCTCCCAAGTCTGAGGCCTTGGACGCAAACAGGTGTTTTCAGCCAGGGTGCTGGAGACGCAGAGGAGGAGGGAGAGGTTTTCCCGGGAAGTGCGGCGTGAGATGGGATTAATGAGGTACAGACTCAGGCAGGGGCTCCCTATGGCTGCAGAGGTGTAGGTGCCACGGGGGTTCAAGGCCACGGGGGACGGCTGCCGAGGGAGCCGGCTTGAGAGCTTCAGGAGAAGGCCTGGAGCTCAGGAAGCCAGAACCTCCCTGGTGTGCCACCTGGGCCTTCGTGACTATGTCACCGGAGGGGAGAATCACAGCAGGCAGGGCAAATGCCCGCAGACCCCACGCCGAGGTCCTGGTCCTGTTGCAGCCCGTGCATTTGGACTTCGGCTGCAAGTCTTATGGCACCTCCCACTGACCCTGCTTCCTCTGGTGCAACAAGCACAGCGGGGCACAGATCCGAGCAGGGCTGAGAGGCCTCTGAGTCCTGTGACACAGCATGGTGCCGCTGCCTGCCGGGGCCCCTTTCTCCCAGTCTGAGAAACATTCAGACGCAAACCAGAGCAGTGAGTTTCGGAGCGTGGGCAGGGCCGAGGGCCAGGGTCACCCCTCCGCTCAGCCAGGCCTGGTCCCTCTGAGCCTTCCCGCGGCGGGTGACCAGAGGGAGGGGACCTCTGGGGTCTTCCCTGGTCCCTGCTGTTGGGTTGGCATTCCCAATGCAGCAGGAGCCCATCGGAGCCAGCACCCTTGTTTGAGAACTGTTCTCTACGAGCTGGGAAGTGGGCGTTTGACAAAGACCCCGGGCTGAGGTTCCTGGGATCTTATTCCATCACCTTTCCATTCAGAGCCTGGAAGCGTGGACACCACCCGCCGGGTGAAACGGGGCTGCTGCCGTGGCACTCACAGTCCCCGGGACTATTTAGTTGTTTATGGATGCAAATCTTTTCCCCGCAATATGAATTCCCTGGGCCTCAGGAATCCACAGAAAGGACACGCGGAGGAGCAGGGCAGAGCAGCACCTCGAGTGCCAATGATCCCAGTGCATGGAGTGATGTATTCTTCTTACTCTGCGGAAGATTCAAAAAAGAAGCAGAAAGAGAAGAGACGGGCCTCTGAATTTCCAAAGCGAGTTTCTTTCTCGCATGCTGTTACGTTTACCTAGAAATAAAATGGCGTGATTGTGAGATGTGTGTTTGTCGATTGTATTAAATATGTGTTATATGTGCATGTGCAAACACATGCAAAGAGCCAGTGCCCCAGCGAGCGCTAGGGGTATATTAAAAAAAATCCCAAATGCTGCCTGCATGTCATATATAACAGTTACATTTTTTCCCAGGGTTTGGAGGGGAGAAAAAAAAGCGAGAGAGAAAATGAAATCCAGATTTGTAATTCCTAACAGGAGAAATGTGATCCTTTTCAATGTTTAAGTAATATTTCCTGTAAAACCTACGGGGCCATCTGCAGAGCCGTTTCCAGACACATTTTGAAATGGAAGAGCGAGAGGTGGAGAGGGAGTTGGCCTGGCCCACCTCGGGGAGGAGGGCGGCAGGGCTTCTGAGGGCTGGCACTGCCATTTGGCGGAGGGCTTCAGTGTCTGCGTAGTTCATAATTTGTTTAATTTACCTCCATTTTACAGACCGGGGTGGGGGTGCTGAATGAGCTGCCTGAAAACCAAGACAGCTGTGAAAAGGTCACACACATTAGCTCCTCCATCAAGAATGCCACAGGATTTGAGGCAATTGTGACGGAATTCCAACTTTCGAAGGTTCTAAATGCAGGCCATGGTGAAAGAGTCGCCCACAACTCCACAACCGAGTGCAACCTATCGATTTGGCTAGACAACATGGGCGCAGAACCTTGATGGCTGTTTAAGCCCATTGTAAAATTTTGTTTTATTGTTGCTCTCCAGGGTCACCTTATGCATTTGTGTTAGTAAAACATTACGGCCTTGGTACAGGAATCACTTTGTAAAGGGCCCTGTATTTCCAAAATCTCATTGCCTCTGAACAGAGTCAGGAAATACACACCTCTCCTCTAGGAATTTCTGCTTAGTTATTTTTTTTTTAGAGTATTACTCCATGTATCCTACACCCAATTCTAATTTTACTACCAGCATTGATTCATCCCTGTCCTAGAGAGTGAAATGACCATGTTGGCTCAGATGGCTTTAAATTAACTTTATATATTCCACAGAATCACAGCAATGCCTAAGTAAGTTTTTTTTTTTTTTTTTTGAGGTCTCATGTAAAGTTTTCCCAGACCTGATATGAGTACCAACCAGCAGCTTGCTGTGACTTATTTTTTAATGAACAGCAGGGTGTTATTTGGATTGCAAGTTTAAATTTTTAAAATAGAAACTTAGACATTGTGCTATTGAAGATATTCTCCCAAGTGGACACAGCAACAAAAAAATCTTTGATACCTATATTGGACTCCTCATTTGCAAGTGGTGGTATAAATAACATTACTTGTAACTTGAAAAGCTTTTCTTCAAGACAGGGGGGCACACCACTTCCCTTGTTTATGCATTTCCCCCATAAAGTTCTCTCTCCTTTTGGAGTCTCTGGGGAATTGTGATTATGTTTTTCTTCTCTGTTCACATAGTTAGTATGAGGTGGAGTCATTAAGTCGAACATAAGGCCAAGTTTAGAATAATTTATTCCAGAATCGTAAATAAACGTTCTGTTCCAACAGAATTTCTTAACACTGGTGAACACAGAAAGCTTTATCAGATGCCGATATCACTTTGCTGAATAGCCATTTTAGATTTTAACGTCTGCCCCAGAGCATATCTTCAATAGTTGAGAAGCGTGAAAGACAGAAGGCTCAGGGCTGAGAGAAACCAAGGACATACTTCCTGGAGGGCTCACGTCACCACAGACACACTTGTTTTAACACGTTTTGGCAATAAAAATTGTGACATTTCCTGCTCAAAGAAATGCCCTCTGACATTCTTCCAGAGGACTCTCTGGTTTCTGAGGGAGAAGAGCGGCCTTCCCACTGAGGGCCCACTAGGCCAGTGTGGGGCCTGAGGAAGATGAGAACGCAGCACGCTCTCTGGAGAAGAATTCTGTGTGGACGTGCACTCGTCAATACTCCGTCCCAGCCCTCCTTATCAGGGCGTATGAGTATGGGAGAGTCCCCGGGTGGTGCAATCAGTTAATGTGCTCACCTGCTACTGAAAGGTTGATGGTTCGAGTCCACCCACAGGCATCTTGGAAGAAAGACCTGGTGATTTACTTCCAACAAATCAGCCATTGGAAACCCTCTAGAGCACAGTTCTACTCTGACACACATGGGGTCGCTATGAGTCGGAATTGACTTATCGGCAACTGGTATCAGTATGGGAGGGACCCGGAAGTCCTAGAGAAGAAACTGGTTAGTTTTTCTTCAACCCGGCATTTCCCAAATTCATTAGACAATGGGTTTTTTCTCCTACCAATGACCTGTCACAATTCCACACTTTGAAAAGGGGGAGGGAGGTGATCATTATTTCTCAAATAAGAGAACCGGAGCCCAGGAACACTCTGAAGTGGATACCATTTATTTGTAGTTAGAAGCAGCATAGACAGTAAATGGTCCTTTTCAATGAAAGACATGTAATAATTATGAAAAATGAAAATTCACCCAACAAAGGGCTTGTCTTTCCCTGGGAGTGTGTAAAATATGCCATCTGCACCACGACATAGGGAAAAATATTTAAAAAGTTGTCATCAAGCCGATTCCAGCTCATGGCTGCTCCGTGTGAGTCAGAGTGGAACTGTGTTCCATGGGGTTTTCAGTGGCTGCTTTTTTGGAAGTAGATTGCCAGGCCTTTCTTTTGAGCTGCCTCTGGATGGACTCAAACTTCCAACCTTTTGGTTAGTAGCCCAGTGTGTTAATCATTTGCACCATCCAGGGACTCCTGTGATACAGAAAACCTCCTTTAAACCTCGGTTCCACCATCTACCATGCCTCTCGGTTATATGGCACCCTATTTTTTACTTCGGAAAAAGATTTAAAGCATAATCCTCCAGACTTGAGTGAAAAAATACACCTGAAGTGACTAATAAAAACAGCTTCGTTTGGACCCAGAACTAGGAAGTCCAGAAGTCAGTTTGTTTTCCTACGGCTTATAAGAAACGCCTCACTCAAGACACGAGAAGATTTGTTGATGCTAATGGGCAGGTTTCACCTCCATTGGCCTGGAGACTGCTCAGGAGCATGGCGCAAATGACCCTGCCATTAGAAGAACTGAGTGAATGTTCCCCGACAGGAGGGATGGATCACCGAACAAAATCCATCTTGATCATCATCCCGTGCTACAGAGCCCCTTCCTCTGTGTCCGCCTAGAAGGAGTTGTCTTCAGAAAAACCTTCCAGCAGAATGGGCTAAACCTCAGAGTGGTGGTTTTCTGACTCTTGGGTTTTCTTTAAGTACCTAAGTGGAAAATGCTAGAAATGATCATTCTTACTTGGTTTTCTCCAGTTTCTCACCTGGACTTGCTACTACAAAAATAAAGCAGCAATGCAGCTTTGGTTCCTTGGGTTTCATTCCATTTTTCCTTGAGGGAAGAGTCACACGTAACATTTGCTTAGACCTCGCTGGGAAAGTTCATCCTTTACCCCCAAAGCAGACTGCAGTTGGGGGAAATCTCCAAAGGTGGGAGTGGGAGCAATTGGCAGGCATCCTGGGCGTCACTAAGTAATCCCACGCTGATCTCAACATGTGTCAGACAAGGTCAACCACCAATTTTAAGTCAGGTGCAGAGTAAACAAATGAAATGTTAAATATGGTGATTTATGGCTGACTTTCATTAAGTTCTTCCTTAGGAGGCAAGCATTTTATGGATCGCCAGGGACCCCTCAGAATGGGTCAGATGTAGTTCTAAAACAAGACACATTATAGCTGTTTTTTCACACATCCAGCTCAACAGAACAGTCTACTTTGTTTGGAGAGTGTCACCTAATTACATGGGTGGCGCTTACTAGGCAGAAAGGGGTTAGGGGCTTCTTCTAAAGCTGAGAGAGGTCACACAGGTGCTGGGCTAGCCATGGACCCTGGTGGCCTTTGGTATGTGCTTGCCTGGGTTCTAAACTTGAACTTAATGGAAATCAATGAATTCATTCCATCTTTGTTTGGAAACCTTCCTCACTGGCTCTCAGAACCTGTAGTCTCCTAAGCAGAGTTAGACTGAATCTACATGGCACCAACAGGAACACTCAGACCCTAGAAAGCGGCACTTTCTGCAGCCAGGAGCTGGAAGTCTACAGTTGGGAAGACCTGGCTGTGGACAGCCTCTTACCACATCAAGACTTTGCCATCTCACCCCGGAGGTGACTGCGGTTTGATGGCTTAAGCAGTTTGGATGAAGAATTGCTGCAAGTTCTCACTCCCATAGTCCAAACGACGTGAAAATACCTGAGAACGGCCTCTCCTCCATCCCCTTCAGAACCCTCAGCCAGGCCCTTCCCAGCTTCGCAGCCTTTTGATGTTTTTCAATCACCACCACTGTGTTTATCCAGAACTTTTCATCACCTCCAACAGAAACTCTGCACCTCCCAGCTCCAGCCCATGGTAACCACTAATAAACTACTGTCTCTGCATTTGCCTATTCTAGATATTTTGTGTCAGTAGGTTCATACAATATTTGTCCTTTTGTGCCTGGCTTATTTCACTCAGCATCATGCTTTCAAGGGTCATCCATGTCATAGCATGTATCACAACTGTATTTCTCTTTATGGCTAAGTAATATTCCATTTTATGTATATAGTGTATTTTCTTTATTCACTTCTCTGTTGAGGGACGTTTGGGTGGTTTCCACCTTTTGACTATTGTGAGTAATGCTGCACTGAACATTGGCACACACGTACCTGAGTCTCAGCTTTCCATTCTTTTGGGTATTATACTTAGGAGTGGAACTGTTGGGTCATATGTAACGTTTAACTTTTTGAGGAACTGCTAAGCTGTTCTCCATGGCTGTTGTACCATTTTACATCCCCACCAGCAATGGATGACGGTTCCCCCCTCCACCCTGCTTTTTTTATAATCTCCTTCTTGATGGATGTGAAGTTGCCCCACCTTAAGTTTGGAGGCTTCACCTAACCTTTTGCTGACCTCCCGTCAGCCCTGGGTAACCCTTTTCTCTGGTGTCTTGGATACAGAGCAGCCTTCAGTCCACCCTCCTTCGCCTACCTACCTCTTCACACGGAAGGGCTTTCCCTCAACCATTGCCTCTTCCCCTCCTGCCAGTTAAACTCTGCAAGAAGAAGCTTGAAGCACTCAGAGAGTGGGCACGGGGTGGACTCTGGAGTCCTTGCCAGGCCTATGAGGCCCCTGATTTTGTGGAAATGCCCCAGCCTGTGAGCACCTGTCTCCCCAGGGGAAGCACCTCCTCGGGTTACAACCGCACCCACTCACTCTCATTGCACTCAGCCTCCCCTGCCTCAGCTCGTGGTCCTCCTCAAAGTCTGTGCCAGCCCCCTGAGCCAGTCCAGCGGGGGGAGGGGTCCTGATGGGAATACAGGAGGACTTAGGAGCAGGGCAGGCGGGCCTTCAGTTGCCAGGGACCTCGTCAATTCCATTTATGGTGCCATCCTTAATAATACATCCTAAGTGATGTTATCATAGCATCATAAGTAATGAGCGAATACAACCCTCAAAAATAAGATCCGGTGGATAAGTCCTGGCCCAGAACAAGGAACATGCTGAGTCTGGGGACGGACTCAGAAAATAAGCAGGTGCTTCAGAGCACAGTTGGGCAGTGACTGCATTTACTTAATATTTGAGCTCATGATTCCTTTAACAGGTAAAACAGTGAGAAGTAAGGCAGCTCTGGAAAGGCTCTTCCGGAACAGCCTCGTCTGGAGTCCCAGTGAAATACGCGTTTGCAATATGGCGGCCGCGCACGGGTTAAGGAGGAGTGTGCCTGTTGCCTGAGGTTTCGCTCACGCCCTGTCTGGCCCCCTCCCGGTTTACTCTGCTGTGCCCTTATTAGAGGCAGCCACGGTGGGGGCTGCAGGCTGAACAGGCCCTGGTAGGCTTATCACTGCCAGATGGCAGAATCCTAAGAAATGCAAATTTACTTCCATCTCCTATCATGGAGTAAACTAGAGGAAACAAAAAGGAAGTTATAGTCGATTTGAATAAAGAAGCCTGGGCTTAACCGGTAACCTGGCAGCAGCAGAAACCGCTGCAGGAGACAAGGTCCCCTGGTTAGAATAACTAATAGGTACTGAAAACAGTTAAAATTTAGCAGTACCTATTCTCTAAAAAACAGTTCTGCCTTCCGGATTCCTGGTACAGAAGCTTGTTTTAGGAAATGCTTTCGGTCCCCCAAGTCAGCTAACCTCTCAAATGAGATTAAAATCTTTGGGTTTGGTAAAGTTTGCATAAATATTTTACGTGGATCCATCTGTAATTAGGTTATAACATTATAAAGTGCCAGGCAGCGCTCTCATTTCGCAAATTAGACCTGAGCCCCATAAACAAATTAATTTGTGTCTCCAGGTTTCGACGGGGCCTCTCAGCTACCCTGGCTTTCTCACAAGTACTACTGACCCTCTGGATTTCAAATGCCTGAGGGTGAAAAGCAATTATAAAAACATGACTCCCCCGGATCAGCTTTCACCCCTGCCTAGTTTCTGTTTTATTGATGGAAGATTGAAGGAAGATTCAAATCAGCCATCCTTCAATTCTTCACCAGCAGCGAAATGCAAAAATCATTAGCTTTTCCTGCATAAAACACTTGTCCTGTCTGAATATTCAAAACTCCTTGCTTGTCGGACTCAAAAAGAGCATGTTGAATATTTATTTCTAATTTTCAGCACTGGTAAATATTATATCGCTTTGTTCCCCCCATGTTCTTTTTATTTTGCAAATTTTACAGCAACTAATTAATGCAGCAGAGCTATTAGCGATATGGTCTCTGTTTTCACTGCCTTCATTTCAGACATCGCTCCTAAGGACTGCAGAGGCAGGATTTCACAACCAGGGTGTGTTTGAATTATAAGATCAGTTCTAGGTGAATAGAAACTTGTTCTCAGTGGAGAAATCTTTTACTGCAACCAGAACATTATATTGCAAAGCTTGCCTTGTATCATCACAGCTAATTTGATTTAATTATAGTCTCTCACCCCTCCAAAAAAAAAAAAAAAAAAGAAACTTGGTAGAAAAATAGGCAGACGTCTGATTTCCAACAAAGAGTGAGGTGGAAGAATCCGAAGTCCAGCAAGTCAAAAAGAAAGCTGATGCTATCCACTGTGGCCAGCGCCCAACCCAAAGGAGAGAAAAGGAGGAAAAATCATTTTTGTATTTTGACCACATGTTTCCATTTATTCACAAGGCTAATTTTAAATGCTGCAATTCCGATTTTATTGGTGATACAATTTTCTGTCTCATAAAGACCTGAATTCTGTTGACTGATAGAAAATAATGATTATGCTGTTGTGAGTAGGATAAGTATAATGTTCATTTGGCCAATGCATTTGATCAATATCTACAGCTAAACTCTATACTTGAGGCAAAAAATTTATCTTCTATTTTTTAATGAATCTTAAAATGGTCTTTGTTGTCCTCTATGAATTCTGCAGGCAAGGGGTAAGTTTAGAGACTACTTGTTCAAGACTTCTGCGAGGACAGGATTCAGGGTGACTGCCAGGACATCCCTACAAGGTGGTGGCGAGGTGGCCAGGCTGGGACAGCAGGGCCCCGTCAAGGAGCTTGGTAGTGAAGGGGTGTTAGGAGCCATGATGTCAGCCAAGGTTCATTCTGGCTGTGGGAAAGGCGGTTCAAGCTGGGAAAGACCTACAGTGTTTGTAGGAGCTGGAGGAAAGGGGGAAAGTCACCATGCCAGCAGTCAGTGGGGCAGCTGATGAAGCAAGGGAAGGCATGCATCTTCAGGAAAGGCTGCTTGCAAGGTCTTTTTCCATTGTCTTTTTCCCACTTTCCAGAAAGAGGAAGGAGTCAGGAAGCTCACGGGACATGACGTGAGCCTTCGCCTTCGGTGTGCTTCAGAGCCTTCCTCTTTCAAGACCTAAAACCACTTGCCTTTGAGTCAACTCCAACTCATGGCGACCCCATGTGTGTCAGAGTAGAACTGCTCTCCATAGGGTTTTCAGTGGCTGATTTCTCAGAAGTAAATCACTAGTCCTTTCTTCTGAGGCACCTCTGGGTAGACTTGAACCTCCTGCATTAACCATTTGTATCACCCAGGGACTCTGTTCAAGACCTGAAGCACCTTGTAATGATCATGGTTTACATTGGTGGTTTCCTTACCCTGGCTAAGCACGTGCAACTCTATACCGCCATTTACAGCTGAGGACAGGAAGGCTCAGAAAGGAGAAACATCCAGCTGCAGACCCACAGTTAGCAAGGGCTGATCCTGGATTCTGGCCACTTCTGGAAGCCACATGGACCCGCTCCCACTGCATCCCTCCACAGGGGCTGCCTGAAGTGTGAATTCCCAAGAGGAAGGGGCTGTGATGGTTGGCCCGCAGATGCTGACAGTTCTCAATGCCATGCTCAAGGACATCTCAGGGTTTTCCTCATCCGTAGGTGTCAGGACCAGGGCACAGGGTCCACAAGGTGTGGAGTGGGCAGGGAGTGGAGGGGAGTGCACAGAACAGACCCGCCCCACCCAGAATGAACCTGAGTAATGTTTGCTGCTGACATGTTTCCAGAGGTGATGGGGAGGAGGAGGGAGCCTTCTTGTCTGCAAGCACAGGGAGGGGAAGGCCAGCCAGCCCGCACTTCTTCCTCGTCTCCAGGGCTTGATCCAAAGCAATTTCGTCAAGCTGCAATTTTAAATAGCCAGTGCTTTATTTTTGAAATCCCAGAATGTGAGCCGGGTTTAATGAACCTAAAGCTATAACGTTTTACTTCTCCTTTGATAAAAATTTGTATTTCATATTTCAAAAATTGCACTCATTCTGCCAGTTGGTGTTACCAGCCAAGCATGGCCCATAGATGGAACAGTCGCAAACTGTACTTATTCTTGGTCAGAATGTCTTTGTAGTGTTTTAGCCATATGCTGAAAAGTAATAGTGAGGTCGCATTAAAGTCCAGATGACATTCCCATGAACTACAGGGCTAGGTCACTTTGGATTTCCCTTGTTCACCCGGAATTGTTCCTGCTCTTTGCAAATTTATCCCCATGTTCAGAACGTCAAGTCCAAATGTAAGCAATGCTCAGCAAAGACAGCAACTACCACCCTTCCCTTCTCAGTTGGGTTTGAGAACTGAGTGATGCTTTCTTTACATCTCAAAGCTGTTTTCTTTAACTTATTGCTGAGGTTAAGCCACTTGTAACCATTTTAAGGAGAGAAGACTTGGTGCTCACTGTAAGAAAATAAACATATTTGTATTTTTATATGCAAACTTGTGTTTTTTTATTTTACAAAAATGAGCTACGTTACCTAACTGCCTTATTACATTTTTCCCCGTAATATATCGTGCTCTTTCTCCGTGCCATTATTATTGAAGCCATTCCCATGTTGTTGGTCATCTTTTCTATAACCAGTAAATTTTGTTCTTCTAACTATCCCTTTGAGGGACATCATTGTAACTAAATATTTGTGTGTGTGTGTGTATGTGTGTGTGTGTGTCTCCTTGATTATTTGCTTGGGGCAGTGTGCCAGAAACAAAATTGTTTTTTATTTTTCTTGCCCAAAGGTCCTTCAGAAAGGTTGTATCAATTTATACTCCCAATGACAGTACACACCAATGCTTTTCTCTGCACCTTCATCCTCACCAGGGAGTATCTACCATCTAGCTGTCTATGTATCTATAAGTCTACCTATGTATCTTTGTAACTATCTATGTACCTGTCTATCATCCGTCTATCCATCCATCCATCCATCCATCCATCCATCCATCCATCCATCCATGCATCCATCATCTGTCATGTATTCATCTTTTGGTTAACTATCTATCCATCTGTCCATTCATCCATCCTTCCACCCATCCATCCATCCATTTTGAACATTTGCTAGTCTAATAGATGGCAGTGATGTTTCTCTGTGTTTAAATTTGCATCTTTGAATGTTACGGGATTATTTGCAAATTGTGTTTCATCTTGGTGAATGGGCTGTTTATGTTTTTTACCCATTTCTCCATTGAGGCTTTTATCTTTTTAATATAGAAAAATTAATATGCAAATTATAAATTGAGAAAACATCTACATTCTGCCAATTTAACATTTTTATTTTAAATTTTCTATGTTAATTTTTGATCCCCAGAAGTGTAACATTTTTATGCAGTTAAATGTATGAATATTTTCCTTGATGGTGTCCTCCTGAGAAAGGCCTCTCCATTCTAAGACTGTACAAATAGTTTTATAATGTATTTTCTTCTGTATTATGGATTTATGATAAATTAGAATCCCTTTAGAATTTACCCGAGGCATGAATCTAACTTATGCTTTTTTTCTTAAACGAATAGTTATTTTCCCCAATATCGTTGATTTCACCTCTGATTTGAAAAGCCACTCTCATATTCCTGGGTCTGTTTCTGTTTTATGTATCTATCTATGTACCAGTAAAACATTGTTTTTCATTCATTTTTTAATGTGTACTGATGCTTTCTTAGGCAAGTCCCCTTTAGACCTCTTTGTACCCTACTATGATTATTTTTTTCAAATGATCATTAGGATTATTTTATCAAGATCCTGTTGGGAATTTTATTGGAATTACCTTAAATTTGTAGATTAATCTGGAGGAGGTATCGACTTCTTTAGCACGCTCGATGTTTCATACAAGCACAGAGTTTGCACAGGTTTTTACACATTTCTCATTAATTCCTCGTTATTTTGTATCTTCGGTTGCTAACAGTACTTATGATACTTTCCTTCCACCCGTAGGATGGGAAAAGTCTACCACATTTTCATTTCCTCCTGTTGCTATACACCTCCTAATTCTGTTAAAATAATTGGACTTTTAAATTCAGATAATTACTTCTATTATTGTTATTACGTTAGTTTGCATTGATTGTCCACCTGTAAGAATTATTTTTGACATTTGCGTTCAGTTCCATTGACATGTTAAACTATTCAGACATTAGCTCCTGAATTTTTGTAGTTTCCTACTACCATTTTTTAACACTAAGAATTCCCTTTTCCTGAAATAATTATTCTGATTTATTTTTCAGCTCACTGAAGTACTTCTTTGAGTGATCTTCCTTCTGGATGAGTCCAGGATGGTAAAATGTCTAAATTACATGAACGATAGCACAGATGTCAATATAATTTCCTGTAAAACTTTGTAGATAATGATCTGTTGTTCTGACATTCAGAGTAACAAATTTGATTATCTATTATTATTATTATTATTACTGTAATTAATTTTCTTTTTTCCCCCTGCCTAGACAAGAAGAAGATTAAAAAATTTCACTAGACTGTATCTATATGGATTGTTTATGAGTATAATAATAACAATAGTCATTGTTATTATTATTATTTTCGTGCCAGGGAGTTCATTCTTGGTAAAAACTTACATTTAAGGGAAACAAAAGGTTCTTCAGCTAGAAATTGTTCTTTTGCTAATACTTTTCCTCTACATGCTTCTTATGGGATCCTATTATATGTATGCTGAATTTCCTGACACTTCTTCAGTGTATATCACCTCTTCTCCCATCAGATTCATCTCTATATTCTTTAGCTTTGAAATCTGGGCAATTGTTTGAGGTGTTAAAAATAATAAATTAATCATAGACTGCTTTCTGGATTTTCCAATCTGCTCTTTGCAAGTTCCTTTTATTAAGAAACAACACAACACACTCACACACACACTCACACACACACACACACACACACACACCCCTGCCATTCTTTTTATTCCCCTTCACAGACCAATGCCTCCTCAGTGTGAGGGAGGAAATTATCTGCCCTCTTAGGCAGACAACCTTAGGGTGACTCCCATGTTCAAGTCCTTCAGTGTGGGAGGGACCTGTGACTTGCTTTAACCAATAGAATTTGGCAAAGATGATATGATGTCACGTGATGATTACGTTATGATACGTGTTAATGATGACGAGATACCATTTCTGTGATTATGAGTCTATCATGTCTGTCTTGTTGGCACACACTGACGACTCTTATTGCCGGCCGTGAAGAACCTGGCAGCCATGTTGGGAAGATCCCAGGGAGAAGATCATGTGGCAGGGAACTGTGGGTTTCTCTAGGATCCGAGCGCAGCCTTCAACCAACTGCTAGCAAGAAACCGAATCCCTCAATTCAGCCAAAAGGAAATTATTTCGGCCAACAACCTGAGTGAGTCTGGAAGCAGATTCTCCCCCAGTCAAACTTCCAGAGAAGAGGCCATCTGACACCTCGACTGTAGCCTTGTGAGGCCCTGAGCCCAGGACCCAGCTAAGCTGTACTTGGACCCCTGACCCACAGAAACTCTGAGATAACAAATGTGTGCCCTTTTAAGCTAATAAGCTTGTGGTAATTTGTTTACACAGCAATAGAAAACAAATGCATTCTCTAAACTTACATGCTAAGTTTGAATAACTCAATTTCTCAGGTGAACATTTGTGCTGATATTTTTCAGATTGGTCCATTTCTTTCAAAATACTTATTTTTCCATGTACCCAGTCATTGCACTCAGCATCTTACTCACGGGGTACTCTGGGAGTATCGGAATCTGCGTTGGGGCTGTCAGATTGCACATGTCCTCTTAAAATATCCTAGACCCAGATGAATCAGACAAGAACCTCCAAATTTACTCTATTTTAATATTGCCAGATAAAGGACCAATTCTTTGATTAATTAGAGGCTTTCATCCCATGATTCTAAACCAAAAAAAAAAAAAACCCATTGCCATCGAGTCAAATTCCGACTCATAGCAACCCTACAGGATAGAGTAGAACTGCCCTATAGGGTTTCCAAGGCTGTAACCTTTACTGAAGCAGACTGCCTCATCTTTCTTCCATGGAGCAGCTGGTGGGTTCGACCTGCTGACCTTTCCGTTAGCAGCCCATCACTTACCCACCATGCCACCAGGGCTCCGTTCCATGGTTACGTCTTCCCGAGTATAAGAACTTCTTTTCTCATGTTTTTTGGGAAGCCTGAAGTTGGGAAAGGGACCCGCTGCCCCAGTTAGCTGGCACAGCCTCTCTCATGAGGAATGGTGGGCCAGTGCCCTGTGCTGGATTGGAGCTTCCAGGCACCCTGGCCCCGCAGATGCCATCATCCCATTTTATCCTCTAAGAACGTGTGGATGCCGGGGGCCCGGCAGCCACCCTTGCTTATCCCAATCCTCCAGAGCCCTGGGATCCTAAACCAGCCCCCAGAAGGGTGGGGTGTCAGACTGGAGAAGTAAGACCCCACTCCTTCCCCAGGTGCCCGAACTACAACTCACAGAAATTCCTCAAAGTCTCTAGTGTTTGGATAATACTGTCTCCTATTTTGTACCATAGATAGAGATTTTCTCCCAATTTTATATTCCTTTGAACATCTGAACATTAAATGCTTGGGATGGGTTCAATGACCCAGCAGACATTCTTTAAACACTGGCATGCAGAGGGAATCTAGAGAGTCATGTTGCATTTTAATTACCTAAACCCTTCGGCAGAGCAGGGAAGACCGAAAAGGCTAATCTTAGGTGGTCCAAAATGAATTCTGAGTATAAAATGTTCGAAAACTTGTAGTGCAAGTATTAGCTCATTAATTTATAAATAGTAAGTCCTGCCTGAACCCCACCCATGCAGGTCAATATCTAGCCATTTTTTTGTCGAACCCTTCTGCCGTGGGCTGGGTTAGAACAATACGAGAAAGGTGGGGAGGGGCCCCGGTTTTATGCCAGTCAATTTTCATTGTGCTTTAGTCGAAAGTTTACCGCTCAAGTTACTTTCTCATTCAAAAATTTATACACATATTGCGTTGTGACGTTGGTTGCAATCTATGCAGACCTTTTGGTAAGCGGTTGAGTGCTTACTCACTGGGCCACCAGGGCTCCATTCCACGGTACCCCTTCCTGATTCTTAGGACTTCTTTTTTTCATGTTTTTTGGGCAGGCTGAATTTGGAAAAGGGACACACTGCCCCAGTTAACCCGCACGGCACCAGTGAAGCCCTTTGGGGGAGACTTTCCCTCCTCACTGGCCCCCTCATGCCTCGCCTCTTGCCCCTTCCTGTGCAGGGTCTCTCAAGCAGAGTCCTGGTCTCCAATGTTGGTGAGAAACTCCAGACCCTTCTCACTTCTCCCCTTCCCTCCCCTTCCCTTCCCCTCTCTCCCCTCCCCTTCCCTCCCCTTTCCTTCTCAGTCCTAGGAAAACCAATTTAGGGTGGGGCCTTTCACTGGATGGCACAAAACAACAACTCTCATTCATCCTCTAAAACAAACAAGCAGACAAACAAACCAACAACACACACACACAAACCCCACACGGCAGCCCTCACCTTTTCCGTCTAGGATGGTGACTGTGTTATATGTCACCTGGCCCCTATGATCCTGGAAAACAGTGATGATTAAAGAAGCTCCCCAACCCTTTGGGTTCCTGAAAGCAGTTTACTGCAAATAACCACCCTCCCCACATGACTTAGATAAGACTCAGGGATGACCCTTGTTTATCTATGACGAGGCCAGACCCCAAAAAACCCATTGCCGTCGAGGTCACTATGCGGCCAGACCCAGACCTCCCAAATTCCTCTTCTTTGCCTCGTAAATCATTAACACAACCGCTCATCCCCACTGATCAATCAGAAACAAAACATCGTTAACCAAACTCTGATTAAGGTTCTCTCCTTCCCCAAGTCCCTCAGTTTCGCCCCACTGTCAGCCTGAGCCAGCAGACAAGCCCTCTTTAAGGACCCTTCCAGGGGAATAGGCTGACCTCAGCCTAAAAACACACTCTGATTTGTTATCTGATCATGTCACTCTTACCTTTCATCTCTATAGAAGAAAAACCCTTTCTGCCTAACTTTTGAGACATTGACTGAGCTTGTGGGCAGAGCACTCTTCCTCTGCGGCAGACCCTGCCCCTTTGATAATAATACCTTCTCCTCCTTGTAGTTCTCTTTCTGTCTGAGTAAAACATCTCCCTATCTAAGCCTGGAAGGTCCCTGGGTGGCGCAAAAGGTTAAGCAATTGACTACTAATCGAAAGGTTGGCTGTTCGTACCCACCCAGCTGGGCTGCCAAGGAAAGGCCTGGCGATCTGCTTTCATAAAGATTACAGCCAAAAAAATCCTATGGAACTCAAGTCTACCTTGTAACACACAGGTTTACCAGGGGTTAGGACTGACTTGATGGCAAGGGATTTTGTTTTAACGCACTCAGCTGCTAACCAAGAAGTTGGAGGTTTGAGACCACCCAGAGGCACTTCAGAGAATTCAGCCCTTGAAAACCCTATGGAGTACAGTTCTACTCTGATATGCACGGGTCATCATGAATCAAAGTGGACTCGACAATAACTGGTTTGATTTTTGTTTTGTATCTAGGTGTGGATTTCTTTTTTCAAGTACAAACCTGAAACTCAGAGAAGTTTTGGCTGCCCCTTGGCATAAGGGAGCCCAGAACCCTAGACCAGTGTCCAAGAATGGGGCCAGCTCATGAAATGTTTGTCTCTGGCTCAGAAAGAAGTAAGGTACAGAAACTGAGAAGCATATTTAGAAACCCTCATAGCTATTTGACAGAGTAATTTTGGGTCTGTTGAATTTAATAATAAAAATTGGTTTTATATATCATATACCTTTGTTTTTTATCTTGTTTTCTAGTAATTTGTTTTTATTGTAGTCTACAAGAATATTTGTCTGTGATGGCTCTTTAAAAGAAAAAATAAGTTCCTTCACCACAGAGAATTTGAGAAGCAGTGGCCAGAAGACAAAAATCTGCCTGCTCCCCCGAGGACCTGGGAAGCAAGGGCAGCAAAACAAATTCCACTTAGTTCTTTCTGAGTCGAAGGCAGGAAAAAGCAAGGGAAACCTGAGAACAATGGCCAACAGACTATTGTTTGGGTTGAAAAGGAAGAACGATTGGGGAAACTACCAGGGACAAACGGATCTCAACAAAATGACTTTTTCCCAGGACTTCGAACTGGTTTGGACCGGTTCAGTAACTGTCAACATAAATCAGGACAGTGTACACATTGCATAGCAACCAAATCCGTTGCCTGTCAATTCCGACCCAAGTGGGAAGCAAACAGCAGTGCCCCGCTCAAAGATGGCCGCCGACTGCACCGTTTTGAATGTGTGTTGCTCTCCACAGACCTGCCAGTAATCAATCTCCTTCACTGGGCTCCTGAAACTTTTGGGATGCGGGAGACTGAATTATTAGCAGGACTGTGGAGAGTGACACACATTCAAAGCAGCGTGATCAGCTGCCATCTTTGAGCGGGGTACCGCTGTTTGTTTCCTACTCAAGTCAAAATCCAACAGGCAACGTATTTGGTTGCTATACAACACATACACTGCCCTGGTTTACATCAGCGATTACTGAACCGTTCCAAACTGGTATGAAGCCTTGCTTTTTCCACTTCAGCAAAGGGATTGTGTGTGAGCCAGTGGCAGCTTTGCTTCACTGCAGCAAGTGACACCGCTTATGACTTGACATGTTGTTTTTTTCCCCCAAGTATGTCCTCATCCAAACAATATGGGTCATCTTTCTATAGCACATTTCTTTGCATATTATGAAACAGAGCCAACAAATGTTGTTGTTGTTGTTAGGTGCTGTCAAATCTGTTCCAAATCATAACAACTCTAAGTACAATAGAATGAAACACAGCCCGGTCCTGTGCCATCCTCACAATGGTTGAGCCCATTGTTGCAGCTACTGTGTCAATCCGTCTCATTGAGGGTCTTCCCCCTTTTCACTGATCCTCTATTTTACCAAGCATGAAGTCTTCTCCAGGGACTGATCCTTCCTGATAACATGTCCAAAGTATGTGAGATGTATTCTCACCATCCTTGCTTCTAAGGAGCATTTTTGTTGTACTTCTTCCAAGACAGATTTGTTCATTGTTTTGGCATATTCAGAATTTTGGTATATTCTATATTCTTCCCAACACCACGATTCAAGGGCGTCAATTCTTTGGTTTTCCTTATTCATCGTCCAGCTTTCCAATGCATATGAGGCAGTTGAAAACACCATGGCTTGGGTCAGGGACACCTTAGTCTTCAAGGTGACATCTTTGCTTTGCAACACATTCAAGAGGTCTTTTGCAGCAGACTTGCCTAATGCAATACATCTTTTGATTTTTGACTGCTGCTTCCATGGGTATTGATTGTGAATCCAAGGAAAAGGAAATCTTTGACAACTTCAATTTTTTCTCCATTTATCATGATGTTGCTTATTGGTCCAGTTGTGAGAATTTTTGTTTTCTTCATGGTGAAGTGTGATCCATATCGAAGGCTGTGGTCTTTGATCTTCATCAGTAAGTGCTTCAAGTCCTCTTCAATTTCAGCAAGCAAGGTTGTGTCATCTGCATAATGCAGGTTGTTAAGGAGTCTACCTCCAATCCTGATGCCCCTTTGTTCTTCATATAGTCCAGCTTCTCAGATTATTTGCTCAACATACAGATCGAATAAGTATGGTGAGAAGATACAACCCTGATGCACACCTTTCCTGACTTTAAACCAAGCAGTATCCCCCTCTTCTGTTCAAATGACCACCTCTTGAACTATATACAGATTCCTCATGAGCACAATTAAGTGTTCTGGGATTCCCATTCTTCACAATATTATCCATAATTTGTTATGATCCACAGAGTTGAATGCCTTTGCATAGTCAATAAAACACAGGTAAACATCTTTCTGGTATTCTCTGCTTTCAGCCAGGATCCATCTGCCATCAGCAATGATATCCCTGGTTCCACATCCTCTTCTGAATCTGGCTTGAATTTCTGGCAGTTCCCTGTCAATATACTGCTGCAGCTGCTTTTGAAGGCTCTTTAGCAAAATTTTACTTGCGTGTGATATTAATGATATTGTTTGATAATTTTCAAATTCAGTTGTATCACCTTTTTGGGGAATATGTATAAACATGGATCTCTTCCAGTCAGTAGGCCAGGTAACTGTCTTCCAAGTTTCCTGGCATAGATGAGTGAGCACTTACAGTGCTGCATCCATTTGTTGAAACATCTCAATTGGTATTCAGTTCCTGGAGCCTTGTTTTTTGCCAATGCCTTCAGTGCAGCTTGGACCTCTTCCTTTGATACCGTCAGTTCTTGATCATATGCCACCTCCTGAAATGGTTAAACGTCAGCCAATTCTTTTTGGTACAGTGACTCTCTATATTTCTTCCATCTTCTTTTGATGCCTCCTGTGTCATTTAATATTTTACCCATAGAATCCTTCAATATTGCAACTCGAGGCTTGAAATTTTTCTTCAGTTGTTTCAGTTTGAGAAATGCCAAGCGTGTTCTTTCCTTTCGATTTTCTATCTCCAGATCTTTATACATGTCATTATAATAGTTTACTTTGTCTTCTCAAGCTGCCCTTTTAAATCTTCTGTTCGGCTCTTTTACTTCATCATTTCTTCCTTTCACTTTAGCTACTCTGAGTTCAAGAACTCTGCGTTCAAGTTTCAGAGTCTCTTCTGACATCCATTTTGGTCTTTTCTTTCTTTCCTGTCTTTTCAGTGACCTTTTGCTTTCTTCATGTATGGTGTCCTGGATGTCATTCCACAACTCATCTGATCTTCTGTCACTAGTGTCAATGATGCATCAAATCTATTTTTGAGATGGTCTCTAAATTCAGGTGGGATACTCAAGGTCATACTTTGGCTCTTGTGGACTTGTTTTAAATTTCTTCAGTTTCAACTTGATCTTGAATATGAGCAGTTAATGGTCTGTTCCTATAGTCGGCCTCTGGCCTTGTTCTGACTGATGATATTGAGCTTTTCTATCGTCTCTTTCCACAGATGTAGTTGATTTGATTCCTGTATATTCCATCTGGCAAGGTTCACGTGTATAGTCACGGTTTATGTTGTTGAAAACAAGTATTTGCAATGCACAAGGTGTTGGTCTTGCAAAATTCTATCATGTGATCACCGGCATTATTTCTAACACCAAGGCCATATTTTCCAACTGCCCATCCTTCTTCTTCGTTTCCAGCTTTCGCACTGCAATCACCACTAATCAACAGTGCGTCCTCATTGCACATTCGATCCATTTCACACTGCAGAACCGGTAAAAATCTTCAGCGTCTCCATCTTTGCTTTTAGTGGTTGCTGCGTAAATTTGAATAATAGTCGTATTAACTGGTCTTCCTTGTAGGCCTATGGATATTATCTTATCACCGACAGCATTGTACTTCAGGATAGATCTTGAAATGTTCTTTTTGATGATAAATGTGACACCATTCCTCTTCAGTTTGTTATTCCCAGCAAAGTAGACCATATGATTGTCTGATTCAAGATGGCCAATACCAGGCCATTTCAGCTCACTAATGCCTAGGATATCGATGTTTATTCATTCCATTTCATTTTTGACAATTTCCAATTTTCCTAGATTCATACTTCATACATTCCATGTTCTGATTATTAATGGATGTTTGCAGCGGTTTCTTCTCATTTTGAGTTGTGCTATTAAAGTTAACCTCTACTTTGAGGAGGCAGCTCTTCCTCAGTCGTCTTTTGAGTGACTTCCAACCCGAGGGGCTCATCTTGCAGCACTATATCAAACAGTGTTCTCCTGCTATTCATAGGGTTTTCACTGGCTAATTCTTTTCAGAAGTAGACTGCCAAGTCCTTTTTCCTAGTCTGTCTTAGCCTGGAAGCTCATCTGAAACCTATCCACCATGAATGACCCTGCTGGTATCTGAATACTGGTGGCAGAGCTTCCAGCATCACAGCAACATGCAAGCCCCCACAGTAGGACAAACTGACAGACGTAGAGTCAACAGATTTGTCTTGGTAATGCATACATGTCTCGGCTAAATAAAATTTAAAAAATGGCTTTGGTCTCCAAAAACAAAGATTGTTCTTTCTTAGGTGACAAGTTAAAAAAAAAATGGTTTTCGACATTGTTGATCAAGAAAAATTTAATAGAACTTACATTCTCATTGTTATTGTTTAGATTCATATTTTTTGGCAAATTTCAAGAAAGCCATTTGAACTATTTTTCTCAGAAATCTAACTATTCATACATGGTAAATTGTACTTTTGATATTCCAGCTTGGGGCATAAGAATAATTGGGACAATTTAGAACATATTAATAATTTTGAAAATAATTAGGAAAAAAACATGAAAAGTATTGGACAAAGATGGCTTCTATCATAGAAACGATAGTTGTCATTGTTAGTTGCCATCAAGTGAATTCCAATTCACGGCAACCCCATGTGTGCAGAGTAGAACTGCTCCACAGGGTTTTCAAGCTGTGACCTTTTGGAAAGAAATCGCCAGGACTTACTTCTGAGACACCTCTGGGTGAGTTTGAACCTCCAAACGCTCAGTCAGTAGTTGAGCACTTAACATTGTGCCACCCAGGTCCCGCATACAGGATAAAAACCAAATCCATTGCCCTTGACTTGATTCCAACTCATAGTGTGTATACATGGTGATTAAAGGCATCACATTCTTTAGGTGGGTCTTGGGTTATACTTCTTTTACCAACTGATAACTGATGATTTAAAAATGATCTATGTCCTAATTAAAAAAAAAAAAAATCCTACTTGATATTTCTTTTTTCTGTTTTTATGCTTTTTTCTTACCTTGCCCTTGTTTGGCGTTTTCCTGAACAGATACCAAAGGAATGCTACGACTTCCGGCGATGTCTTTGCGGCCGCAGCATTTTCCAGCTTGGAGGAGGGCGTAGTGGAGCTTCTCCTTGAAGCATGGTCTTGTCCCATTTCAGCCTTACACATGTGGTTATTGTCGATGTTGTGAGCTGCCGCTGAGCCAACTCCAACTTACGGCGACCTTGTGTACAACAGAACAAACTGTTGCGTGGTCCTGCACTGTCCTCACACTCACTAGCATGTTTGTGTCCATTGTCGCGGCTTTTGTGCCAATTCATCTCACAGAGGTCTCCCTCACCCTTGCTGGCCCTCTACTTCACCAAACATAATGTCTTCCTCCAGCAGTGGATCCTTCCTGATGATGTGTCCAAAGCAAGTGGGTCAGACACTATTCGGTTGTGATCCACAAGGTTTTCATTGGCTAATTTTTGGAAGTAGATCTCCAAGCCTTTCTTCTTGTGTCTTACTCCGGAAGCTCTGCTGAAGCCTGTCCACCATGGACAACCCTGCTGGTATTTGAAATACCAGCGGCATAGCTTCCAGCATCATAGCAACACACAAGCCACCACAGCAGGGCAAACTGACAGACTGGTGGTGGGTGGAGTTTCTAGGACACAGCTGTAGTTTAACGAATGTGACTTCTCCTCCATAAGACAGATAGCCCGTCTAAAACCCACCCCTGAATCCTGTTCCCATCAGGGATCCTCTGCAGTCTCCGTTAGGCTACACTGCCTAACCCTGCCAATCAGGAATCCATCACCAAGGACACTTGGGCAGAACAAGCTCACAAAGTTTTGGAGAAAACAAAAGAAAGCATGGACATCATGTTTCAGTTAAGGACTTTGAAATCAGTTCAAATCTAGTATTTCAATTTGAAGCTTCACCTGGGAGAGACTAAGCTGAGCTTTGAGTGGATAATTCTCAAGTGATTTTCTAAATGTTCAAGATGATCAGAAGCCCCTTGGTCAACTTTCCTCTTTCAGGTTCCTCAGGAACCGTTTTCTGCATTCTTATTAGCCTGGTTGTCGAGTCCCAAGGAGAAAGAATCAGCTGGTGCCATGGCTAGAGCAAGTGGAGGTTGTGATGGGTGCATGCTGGTGATGTGCTGTAATGAAAATGAGTATACAGACGTATGTAGGTTGGTTAACGCACTTGACTGCTAACGGAGAGGTTGGAGGTTTGAATCCACCCAGAGGTGCCTCAGAAGAAAGACCTGATGATCTACTTCTGAGAAAGCAGCCACTGAAAAACCTATGGAGCACAGTTCTACTGTGACACATAATGGGGTTGCCGTGACTCAGAACCAACTCAATGGCAACTGGTTTGGTTTTGCTCTTTTTTAAGTGTGCCTTTAACCTGGACTTCTTTTTTTTTTTTTTTAATGTCTGAAAATACCAGGGCTTCAAACCAGTTTGAACCGGTTCTGTCACGACCAATGAAATGAAAGAACAGACCTGAATCTTTACAATTTGGGGGATACGCCACAGTAACTGAATGTGAAAAATTATAGATCGAAGCCCTGGAATGCGAGACTCGGAAGAGGTGTAGTGAGCCCTTTCAGGATCCTGATGTGTGAGATTGGGTTATTGGCAGCACTATGGAAAGTGACACACATTCAAAGCGGAAAGGTCAGACACCATCTTTGAGTGGAGCGCCGCCATCTTTGAGCAAGGCAGAGCTGTTTCAACTCTGCTCAAAATCTGAAGGGCAAGAGATTTGATTGCTATGCAATGCGTATGCTGCCATTGTTTTCTAAGGGGGAGATTAAGCTTCTAGCAGAACTTCAACCAGCGATTTTTCCCATTCTGGTTCAACGAAATTTAAAGAAATTTGGATCCGTTCCGGTGACACTTCCTCGGCCATGACTGAACCAGGAAGAACTAGTTCGAAGCCCTGGAAAATACCCGGTTAATTCCATTGGTTGTAAATGTACTTGCATTTCATACAGATAGACGCATGGTGTCTTCCTGGCCTTGGGTAGATTGACTCCCAGGCTGTGGCCTCATCACCAGATAAACCTGGCTTAGGCTTAAGCTTGAAGGTCACGTGGCAGGGCTAATAGTGGGCAATAACTAAAAGGACTTCTGGGCCAAGATCATTATCAGGATAAAGGACTCAACCTTTGGTCAGATAAGATGATGTTTTTACAGCATGAAAATTCTAATACTTTTACAAAGTCTTGTTGGTGTCAAACCCACTGAAATTTGTTTTTCCTTTCATGTCTGCTCAAGCAGAAGAGACACCAATAGAAAGAAATCTTATGAGACTGCAAGTTAGTTACTTTCAGTTCCAATAATTGTAGGTTTCAGAGTATCAATTTCTGGTGCTCTAAAGCAGGTCTACCTTTTTGCTTCTACAAATTGATTAAGCTTTTTATTTGATATCACAGGGGCCTCCGGAGAGTTCTAGCCTAGATTTCAACCTTTGAAGAAATTCATACCCACAAGTTATTTCTGCTGGACAATCTTCAAGGTCATTAATATAGTGCTTTGAAATTTTCAGCCGAAAGTGGACTTCATCAGAGCCTTTCTCTATCTGTCTCCTCATAGCATGATTCAAACAGTGTTTTGCTTTTTAAGTTCTTTAGGAAGTCAGCCTTTATTTCATCTGTTTGGCACCTTTAAATGCAGGCAGCCATGGAGATTTTGTAACAAAGTAAGATAAAATTGATACCATAGAGTCATAACATAAACGAACCAAACTGCGTATAAAGATGGATGGGAAAAAGTTGAAGAAACACTTCAAAAGTTCTTAATGTAGTTCTTTTTACAAATATATACCAGCAATTCTGATGGGAATTTAAAAACATACGTAGAGGTCACGTGGGAGCCACCATAGAGTAGGAGGACGTTGGAGAGGGAAAAACAGGATTGGCTAGTTAGTCACTGCTGAAATGGTATTATGTACTGAGAAACGCGGACGTGAGGGTGGTGAAGGTGTTTTTGCTGTTAGGTGCTGTTGAGTTGGGTCTGACTCATAGTGATCTTACACATAACAGACCGAAACGCTGCCCATTCCTGCGCCATCCTGACAATATGTTTGAGCCCATGGTTGTAGCCACTGTGTCAATCCATCTCGTTGAGTGTCTTCCTCTTTTTCACTGTCTCTCTACTTTGCCAAGCATGATGTCCTTCTCCAGGGACTGGTCCCTCCTGATAACATGTCCAAGGTATGTGAGACAATGTCTTGGCCATCCTTGCTTCTAAGGAGAATTCTGGCGGTATTTCCTCCAAGACAGATTTGTTCATTTTTCTGGCAGTCCATGGTATATTCAATATTCTTTGCCAACGCCATACTTCAAGTGTGAAGATATGCAGATAAAAATGTCTGAGTCATCCGTATTATACTGTTTCATAACACAGGCTACAGTAGCAAGTAAGGATGCCTAAATTCTTGGGTTTATAACTTGAAAGTGGCCTGAGAATCAGTGAAAGATAAGGAATGAAGAGTGAGTCCGGAAAACTAGAAACCATATTTTAATTAGTGTGGCCATTTCATTTCAGAGAACAGAACCTTTCAAAAAAGCCTGAGCACAAACTCTGAGTAATGGTTGGCTGTTGAAGGAGAGATATTTGAGAAAGACTGCCATTTGGAACTGTCTCAAGAAAGGCGCAGTCAATTCATTGCATGCAGGAGTCCAAGGCACTCTGCTTAGCGTCCTCTGTGAAAGTCTCCCCCGACTCCTCTGTGTACATTCCATGCTGTTAAAATGCAAATTTAGATTGTAATCCCATCCAATGCTGAAACAACAGCTTCTTCACTGAAAGGACTGACACCAGGTGGTATCTTTTGTGTCCAGTAATATACATTAAAAAGGAAATAGTAGGTTCAGCCCAAGAGTCAAGCTCCCTTTCCTCCCAGGTTCATAGTCCCATTTGAAGACTCTTCCTGAGGAAGTACTTCAGCTAAATAAACAAGTGCTGTTAGAGAAAAGATTAAAGGTTATCCATGACCTTATGCTTGCTTTTCTTCCAATGACAGAAGTTTAGTGACTTACCATCTCTGATTACCAGTGAGATTTGTCTATTTCTTCCTTTACTTGTGTCGTTTTCGTTCATGCCTTTTGAGGTCTATTATTGAGTGCACCCTATTTAGGATGTTTATGCCTTCCAGATAAAGAAGAAGCAGCTTTTTTCACAATGTAGTGAACTTCTTTATCTGTTATAATGCCCTTTGCCTTCAAATGTACTTTGGTTTTACGATAGCCACACCAGCTTTCTTATGCTTATTCTTAGTGTGGTGTATTTTTTTCTATCATTTACGTTCAACCTGTCTGTGTCCTTTTATTTAAAATACTTCTCTTTCAAGCACAGTGTGTTGTTGCTCTTGTTAGGTGCTGTGGAGGCTGTAAATCAATGTTTTTCATCAAATTTTTTACATTTCCAGCAACTATTTCTTCAAATACTTTTTTCTGCCTCGTCTTACTCTATTTTCTTTCTGGGGCTTCAAGACCATCTGATATGGTCCCACAGATAAATGAAGAAGGGTGATTGTACTCTGATTTCCTCATTTTACTGGCAGAGAGTCAATACAGTTCAATAGATACTAACTAAAGGGAAGCATTCAGGACTCAGGTGCATTAATGAAGTTACAAACGTATCTACTAGAAGAGCTAGCCCAAAGTAGAACGAAAAGGAAGGTGGAGGTAATGAAAGCATGCTCAATTCCTAATTTTTATAACTTGAAGTCAACAGCTACTACAGCAAAACCTGCAAAAGCTGGAACCTGTGTCAGGCGGAAACCTTTCAGAGAAGGAAAACTCAAATATTTTCCACTAATAAAGAACGATAGAAAAGTAGTAAGACCGCACCCTGTCAAAGGTGGAGAACTCGTGGGACCTGGAGAAACAAGGCAGTCCCCTGGAGTTCCGGCTCTCACAAATGTAGAAATAAGAGTGTAACCACATTATGTAAAGTTATAGTGCTATTTCCAGAGGGAGGAAAAATATGGAAACCATTAAAAATGGCTACTTCTGAGCAATGAGAGTAGGGTGGGGGAAGAAAGACTTTGTTTTTATTTGTTCTATGATTTGCAATTTCACTGATGTGCTATTTGTTTATTTACTTCATTGTTTATTTTACTCTAGTAGTATTTATTTACTTCCTTCCTTATTTTACAGTATACAGTCTGATAAGCTCATTTATATGTATTTAATTAAGAATATATAAAAGAATGGAGCTGAACACAGGGTGGGTTTAGTTCCCAGCATGGCTGAGACACAATCCTTCATACAAACATCCCACTCACTGTCTGGGTCATTGAACATCTCTCAGTACCTGCTTCTGTATTTTAGATTCCCATCCTGCTAATGCCGCGTCTAAGAGCTGAAGGAAACCCTACAAATCAGCTGAAGGCCCAGGGATTTTTACTGCAGAATGTCAAACATTCAGATTTTGGGAAATATTAAAAATATTAACTGAATGCTTCACTTTCCACTAGCTATTTGAGGGAGTGTAGACACAGACATAGCACAGATCCCTGTCTGTGTCCTCATGACGTCTTCTCTTTCTTCTGTCTAGCACATCACCTGATTTCCTGCTCTTCCTGGAGTCACTGAAATGATAATAAAAAAAAAGAGCTAAGAATCGACTAAAATTGCCGGTTACTGTGTGTCCGTCCTTGGCAGGGGCAGCGCAGCCCTCTGTGCTTACACCGAGACTTGTACAAACACTGTTCACGTTTGCAGGCTCCGTTAAATGTCTTCAGCGGTTTATTCTCTGGCAACTTGTTTAAGCAGCTTGTCACTTAAGATGACATCAGTCGTTTACCGTTTGAAAATTGGGTGGGAAGTATAGGTTGTCACTGAAAAAAAACCGGAGTCTACCCTGCTCTATGAGAGCGCTTCTCAGGGTTTGCCATTCTTTCACCTTGACCTTTACTAAAATTGAGAGTGCTTGATCTTTCCCATTCTCGTTCCTTTTTCCCTAAATGGGGGAAATGATAAAATCCTGGTAATAGCTGGGAAGAGGAAAAATAAAAAAGGCAGCTGCAAGCTGCTTTCAAATAGCTCATTGTAGGGAATTGCAATTTTTGGAAACTGCAAAGTCATTTTGGCATAAACAGAAAGAACACTGGAGAACCCAAATCTCATAAGCTTGATAATGAAATTAAAGAGAAAATTGTTCTCCTTATATTTCAAACTAAGCCCATGTCTATATTTACTTTTATTCCAATAAAGATATGCAGAAATTCGGCTGCTGACTAATCCTATTCCCAGAAGAGGAAGCTTTATTTAACCCCCAGTGTCCACCAATACTTCGCTGTCGTTAGCTGCCGTCGAGTTGGGCCCCAACTTGTGCTGATCTCATACACAATGGAATAGAACACTGCCCAGTTCTGTTCCATCCCCAAGATCAGTTGTAGATCAGATCATTGCTATCCATAGGGATTTCATTGGCTGATTTTGGGAACTAGATCACAGGCCTTTCTTCCTAGTTCATAAGCTCTGCTGAAACCTGCTCAGTATCACAGCAACACGCAAGCCTCCACTGACAGCTGGGTGGTGGCTGCGTATGAGGTGATTTGGCCAGAATCAAACCCAGGTCTCCCACGGAAGGTGGGAAAGCTACCACTGAACCACCGCGTCTCACAATGTGCCTGAACCTAATTAATGACATGGCCTATTGGATAAGTTGAAGTGCACCTTTACATAAAGAAAACAAAAATCCTCACAACTGAACCAATATGCAACATCACGATAAATGGAGAAAAGACCGAAGTTGTCAAGGATTTCATTTTACTTGGATTCATTATCAACCCCCATGGAAGCAGCAGTCAAGAAATCAAAGGATGTATTGCACTGGGCAAATCTGCTGCAAAAAACCTCTTTAAAGTGTTAAAAAGCGAAGATGCCACTTTGAGGACTAAGCAACCGAAACCATGGAATTTTTAATCACCTGACATACATGAGACAGCTGGTCAATAAATAAGGAAAAACAAAGAAGAACTGATGCCTTTGAATTATGGTGTCGGCAAAGAATATTGAATATGCCACAGACTGCCAGAAGAACAAACAAATCTGTCTTGGAAGAAGTGCAGCCAGAATGCTCCTTAGAAGTGAGGGTGGAGAGACTTCGTCTCATGGACTTTTGACGTGTTATCAGAAAGGAGTAGTCCCTGGAGAAGGACATCAAGGCTCAGTGAAAAAGAGGAAGACCCTCAACAAGATGGATTAACAGAGTGGCTGCAACAATGGGCTCAAACTTAGCAATGATGGTGAGGATGGCGCAGGACAGGGCAGAGTTTCGCTCTGTTGTACACAGGGTTGCTGTGAGTTGGAACCAACTTGACGGTACCTAACAACAACATTGGATAAGTAGGAGCCCTGGGGTCGCAAATTGTTAGATGCTCAGCTGCTAACGGGAAGGTTGGTGCTTCCAACCCACAGAGTGGTTCACAGGAGAAAACCTGGTGATCTGCTCCCGTAAAGATTACAGCCAAGAAAACCCTATGGGGCAGCTCTGCTCTGTCACATGGGGTCAGCATGAGTCAGAATCAACTCAATGGCAAACTGCAGTGGGGATTGGCTAAGTGAGCTCTGGGTTGTCTGTTCGTGACTAGAGGTAAAGGCCTAGATGATAAAACAGAGCAAAGTATTTGTAGAAGAAACTGCAGAGTCACTTTTCAGAGGAGTAAAACTAAAAATAGACATTTTGGTTGTTCATTTTGAAAGGAATTTATAATAAAAAGAAACATCCTTGGTCAATGGTCTTCATAGATAACACTCTCTGCTATGTTGTGGCAGGCCTTAATTAAACCGTCGATGCTCAGTTCTGAAGAAACAAAGATACGGAATCAGGATAAAAATATTGTTGTTGTTGTTAGGTGCTGTGGAGTCGGTTCCGACTCATAGTGACCCCATGTTCAACAGAACAAAACAATGCCCAGTCCCGCGCCATCCTCACAATCCCATGTTTGCGCCCATTATTGCAACCATTGTGTCAATCCATCTCGTTGAGGGTCTTCCTCTTTTTCATTGACCCTCTACTTTACTAAGCATAATGTCCTTCTCCAGGGACTGGTCCCTCCTGATAATGTGTCCAAAGTACATGAGACAAAGTCTCCTAGCCTCACTTCTAAGGAGCATTCTGGCTATACTTTTCCTGAGACAGATTTGTTTGTTTTTCTGGCAGTCCGTGGTATATTCAATAGTCTTTGCCAACACTGTCATTCAAAGGCATCAATTCTTCTTCCATTTTCCTTATTCATTGTCCAGCTTTCACAGGCATATGAGGCAATTGAAAACACTGTGGCTTGGATCAGGTGCAGCTTAGTCCTCAAAGTGACATCTTTGCTTTTGAACACTTTGAAGGGGTCTTTTGCAGCAGATTTTCCCAACGCAGTATGTCATTTGATTTATAGACGGCTGCTTCCATGGGTGATGATTGTGGATCCGAGTAAAATGAAATCCTTGACAACTTCAGTCTTTTCTGCGTTTATCATGATGTTGCTTATTGGTCCAGTTGTGAGGATTTTTGTTTTCTCTAAATTGAAAGGTAAGTGCTTCACGTCCTCTTCACTTTTAGCAAGCAAGGTTGTGTCATCAGCATATCACAGGTTATTAATGAGTCTTCCTCCAATCCTGATGCCTCGTTCTTCTTCACGTAGTCCAGCTTCTCGGATTATTTGCTCAGCGTACAGATTGGATTGCTGCTGTTGTTGTTAGGTGCAGATGGGTCAGTTCCGACTATAGTGAGCCTGTGCACAACAGAACGAAACACTGCCCGCTCCTGTGCCATCCTCACAATTGTTGCTGTGTTTGAGCCCATTGTTGCAACCAGTACTAAACCAGAGACACAAAACTTACATGTCTGCTGAAATAAACATTGCTTGTTTCTAGCTTTTCTAACTGCAGGGCTTGGGGTAAATTCGTCGAACAAATTTTTCTCTCTCTCTCTCCTCTTGCTTTGTTTTAGCCCTAGGCACGTACTTGTCTGAGTTTTGGGTAAGCCGGCACCAATTGTGAGTTAACGCCAGTGAACTGAAGGCAGCAATGGTAAGGTGAGACCAGACATTTCCCAGAAACGGTTCGTCTCTGGAATCGCTGATAAGAATCCAAAGGCCTGAGAGGGTACTCCACAGCCAAGTGTGCTGGTTGAGGTCTCTGCCTTCCTGTTTCCCTTCTGTGGACAGTGTCTCTATCACAGCAGGATCAGGAAATGGAATATAATCTATTGCAGGGTGCTCAGAAGGACACATGCTGAATGTCCACTTCAAGGTGTGCATAGATAAAGAAAGACGTTTGAAAATAAGAATCAGAGCTGAACAGGAAACGCTGAAGGGTTAGGAACAAAAGTATGCTTTGAATTAGCGAAACGGCATCCCCAAGATAATTTTTGTCAAGATCTTGCTTTTTATCTTTACTATTCTTCATCTACTGGTTTTAGAATTGCTTCATTACTATTTTATATCATGAAAGTAATACGTGGACATGGTTCAAAAGTCAAGCTGAACACAAACTTTTCAAATAAATTAGACTCCTTCTGTCTCTACAGCTCCAGTCCCACTCTGCAAATTTCATCATGAAATTAAAACTAAATGAATAGTTTTGCTTCTTGTGTGAACTTGCAGAAATTTCATGTTCTTACACAAACAGACGGAGGCACACTCTTCTTGGTCTATTTGTATAAAAAAAAAGGCAGTGATCAAACCCTAATATTGTTTGACGCTTGAGTTTTTATCTAGCATTTTAATCTGCTGTTGCGTTGCTGTCATTGTTGTTAGTTGCTTTAGAAGCTGCCACAAACTCATGACCACCTTACGCGTAACAGGAAGACACCTTGCCTGGTCCTGTTCCAGCTTCGTGATCATTGGTTTGTTTGAATCCATTGTTGGAACTATTATATTAATCTGAACATCACTGCTACCATTTATTCCAGTGTATACAGTTTCCCCTCTTTTTAAGGCATGATAGAAGAAAATGCATACAGTTACCATAACGCATTCAACATTCGGGCTCTTTTAAAATTTTTTTTTTGCTATTTTAAATAACACTACCAAAAACATCCAGGTATATACGTCTTTGTGAGCTTTATCTGTAGAATAAATTCCCTACAGCTCACACAATGGGTTAATTTCCTTTCAGAATAGTAATCCTATCTTTATAATGCTTATAATTCTATCAGTGTATTAATGCTTATAACTGGAATTATGTTATGCATTATATATTATCAGTATTATATAATATCACTGATTGTAATCAGAATTATAACCCTTATAATCTTATCGACCTATCTGAGAGTACCTTGTTCTCAGCGCCCTGGCCATGATAGGTAACTATGCACTGTTTTGATTTGCATTTCTTTACTTCTGAATTAAATTGAGAGACTTTGCAAATCTTATTGGGGAGGTATATTTACTTCTCTATTTGCAGGCTCTGCTCAGTTTGCTAATAGATTATCATTTTTTTATGGTGATTTGTGTAGCACTTTATAATCCATAGTACAAAAAATTTTCTTAATCAAAATATTTCCTTGAACTTTTTTCTTTATGTTGCCAATGATATAAATATTTCAAATTTTGTATCATAAAATATGTGTTTAAATTGATCTGCCCTTTTCTTTTTGGCTTCTGGACTTTGAGTTTTGCTAAGAAGGCCTTGCCCACCCCAAGATAATATTAAAAATGAAAATTATCTCATTTTTTAATAGATTTGTATTTCAGAGCAGTTTTAGGCTTACAGAAAAATTGTACGGAAAGTACAGAGAATTTCCGTTTGTCCTCACCATCCCCACATCATTTTTTTTCCTGATAGTTTTACTTCATTTTTACGTTTACATCTTTGATTTTTCTAGAAATAATTTTGGTGGGAAAAAGAGAGGTAGGCATTCCAAATGCCTCATTTTTGATCTTTTCTTTATGCATTTGAAATGTCACCTTTATCACATTTAAAATGCCCTAATGTATTTAACTATATGTTTGGCCTTTTAAAAGCTCTTCTTCCACTTTCACTGCCTATTTTTAACTCTTCCATTTTTTAAATGGATACTAATTTCTGCTAGGGCTAGTACTCTGTAACTTATTTTTTGTGTATTTCTATGGCCCATCTTGTAGTCTGTTTTTTCTGTACAAACTCTAGAACAATTTGTCATCTTTTCTTCAAAAATCTCATTGGTATCTTGATTGGGATTGCAAAGAATTCATAGATTAAATTGGAGAGAACTTTGCAATATTGAATCTTTCTAGCCAAGTACAAAACATGTGTTTCAATTTATTGAAGACTTCTTTATGCCTCTTAGCAGAAGTTCACGTTTTTTTGATTTTAAGCGGTTGTTGTCAATTTCTTTGCTGATATTAAAGAGTAGTGTTTATTTATTTTTATTGTGATTGAAGTGAAAGTTTACTGCTCAAGTTAGTTTCTCATACAAAAATTTATACACACTTTGTTACATGACCCTAGTTGCTCTCTCTGTACTGTGACAGCGCAGTCTCCCTTTCCACCCAGGATTTCCCGTGTCCATTCAGCCAGCTCCTGTCTCTCTCTGCCTTCCTTGTCTCGCCTCCGGACAGGAGCTGCCCATTTAGTCTCATGTATCTACTTGAACTAAGAAGCACACTCTTCACAAGTATCATTTTATGTCCCATAGTCCATTCTAATCTTTGTCTGAAGACTGGGCTTCAGGAATGGTTTCAGTTCTAGGTTAACAGAGAGTCAGGGGGCCATGTCTTCCGGGGTTCCTCCAGTTTCAGTCAGACCATTAAATCTGATCTTTTTACTAGAATTTGAGTTCTGCACACCACTTTTCTCCTGCTCTGTTGTGTTATTTGACAGGGCGGTCATTGGTGGCGCCGGGCACCATCTAGTACTTTTGGTCTCAGGCTGGTGGAGTCTCTGGTTTATGTGGCCGTTTCTGTCTCTTAGGCTAAAATTTCCCCTGTGTCTTTGGTGTTCTTCATTCTCCTTTGCTCCAGGTGGGTTGGGACAAATTGATGCATCTCAGATGGCTACTCGCTAGCTTTTAAGATCCCAGATGCCACTCACCGAAGTGTAATGCAGAACATTTTCTTAATAAACTTTGTTATGCCAATTGACATAGACGTCCCCTGAAACCATGATCACCAGACCCCCGCCCCTGCTACTCTGTCCCTCAAAGTGTTTGATTGTATTCAGGAAACTTCTTAGCTTTGGTTTAGTCCAGTTGTGCTGACTTCCCCTGTATTGTGTATTGTCCTTCCCTTCACCCAAGATGATTCTTGTCTACCATCTAGTTAGTGATTTCCTTTCCCCTCCCTCCCACTCTCATAACCATGAAAGAATGTTTTCTTCTGTATTTAAACCTTTTCTTGAGTTCTTATAATAGTGGTCTCATACAATATTTGTCCTTTTGTGACTAACTAAATTCACTCAGCATAATGCCCTCCAGATTCTTCCATGTTATAAGATGTTTCACAGATTCATAATTGTTCTTTATCATTGAGTAGTATTCCCTGTGTGAATATACCACAATTTGTTTATCCATTCGTCCATTGATGGGCACCTAGGTTGTTTCCATCTTTTTGCTATTGTGAACAGTGCTGCAATGAACATGGGTGTGCATATAGCTATTCTTGTGATGGCTCTTATTTCTCTAGGATATATTCCAAGGAGTGGGATTGCTGGATTGTATGGTACTGCTATTTCTAGCTATTTAAGGAAGCACCAAGTCGATTTCCAAAGTGGTTGTACCATTTTACATTCCCACCAACAGTGTATTTGTATAAGTGTTCTAATCTCTCTCCAACCATTTCAACATTTATTATTTTGTGTTTTTTGGATTAATGCTAGCCTTGTTGGGATAAGATGGTATCTCATTGTAGTTTTGATTTGCATTTATCTAATGACTAATGATCATGAGCATTTCCTCACATATCCATTAGCCTCCTGAATGTCTCCTTTGGTGCAGTGCCTGTTCATATCCTTTGCCTATTTTTTGACTGGGTTATTTGTCTTTTTGTTGCTGAGGTTTTGCAGTATCTTTTGGATTTTAGAGATTAGATGCTTTTCGAATTTGTCGTAGCCAAAATTTTTTTCCCAGTCTGTAGGTTATCTTTTTATTCTTTTAGAGAAATCTTTTTATGAGCATGAGTGTTTGATTTTTCGGAGCTCCCAGTTATCTAGTTTCTTTTCTGGTGTTTGAGCATTGTTAGTTATGTTTTGTATTCTGTTTATGCCATGTATTAGGACTCCCGGCATTGTTTCTAATTTTTCTTCCATGATCTTTATCATTTTAGATTTTATGTTTAGGTCTTTGATACATTTTGAGTTAATTTTTGTGCATGGTGTGAGGTATGGGTCTTATTTCATTTTTTGCAGATGGATATCCAGTTATGCCAGCACCATTTGTTAAAGAGACTGTCTTTTCCCCCATTTAATGGACTTTGGGCCTTCGTTAAATATCAGCTGCTCATAGGTGGATGAATTTATGTCTGAATTTTCAACTCTGCTCCATTGGTCGATGTATCTGTTGTTGTACCAGTACCATGCAGTTTTGACTACTGTGCCAGTATAATAGTTTCTAAAATCAGGTAGTGTGAGGCCTCCCACTTTGCTCTTCTTCTTGAGTAATGCTTGACTTATCTGGGGCCTCTTCCCTTTCCATATGAAGTTGGTGATTTTTCTTTCTCCATCTCATTAAAAAATGCCATTGGAATTTGGATCAGGATTGCATTGTATCTGTAGATCACTTTGGGTAGAACTGACATTTTCACAATGTTGAGTCTTCCTATCCATGAGCAAGGTATGTTTTTCCACCTATGTAGGTCTCTTTTGGTTTCTTGCAGTAGTGTCTTGTAGTTTTCATTGTATAGGTCTTTTATGTCTCTGGTTAGATTTATTGCTAAGTACTTCATCTTCTTGGGGGCTATTGTAAATGGTATTGATTTGGTGATTTCATTTTCGAAAGTTCTCTTTGTTAGTGTAGAGGAATCCTACCGATTTTTGTATGCTAATCTTGTATCCTGCTACTTTGCTGAAATCTTCCATTAGTTCCCATAGTTTTCTTGCAGATTCTTTGGGGTTTTCTGTGTATAAGATCATATCATCTGCAAATAATTTTACTTCTTCCTCACCAATTTGGATGCCCTTTATTTCTGTTTCTAGTCTAACTGCTCTGACTAGAACCTCCAGCACAATGTTAAATAAGAGTGGTGATAAAGGGCATCCTTGTCTGGTTCCCGTGCTCACGGGGAATGCTTTCAGTCTCTTTCCATTTAGGATGATGTTGGCTGTTGACTTTGGATAAATGCCTTTTATTATGTTGAAGAATTTCCCTTCTATTCCTATTTTGCTGAGAGTTTTTATTATGAATGGGTGTTGGACTTTGTCAAATGCCATTTCTGCATTGATTGCTAAGATCATGGGGTTCTTGTCTTTTGTTTTATTTATGTGATGGATTACATTGATTGTTTTTCTAATGTTGAACCATCCCTGCGTACCTGGTGTGAATCCCACTTGGTCATAGGAGATTATTTTTTTGATACTTTGGTGAATTCTATTGGCTAGAATTTTGTTGATGATTTTTGCATCTATGTTTATGAAGGTTATTGGTCTGTAATTTTTTTTTTTTTTTTGTATTGTCTTTACCTGGTTTTGGTATCAGGGTTACACTGGCTTCATAGAATGAGTTTGGGAGTATTCCTTCTTTTTATATGCTCTGAAATATGTTTAGCAGTAGTGGTATTAGCTCTTCTCTTAAAGTTTGGTAGAATTCTCCAGTGAAGCTCTCAGGGCCAGGGGTTTTTTGTTGTTGTTGTTGGAAGTTTTTTAATTACCTTTTTAATGTCTTCTTTTGTTACAGGTTTATTTAGTTGTTCTACCTCTGTTTGTGTTAGTTTAGGTATGTAGTGTGTTTCTAGTAATTTGTCCATTTTCCTCTAGGTTTTCAAATTTGTTAGAATACAATTTTTCATAGTATTCTGTTACGATTCTTTTAATTTCAGTTGGGTCTGCTGTGATATCACCCATCTCATTTCTTGTTTGGGTTATTTGCTTCCTCTCCTGCTTTTCTTTTGTCAGTTTTGCCAATGGTTTATCAATTTTGTTGATCTTTTCAAATAACCAGCTTTTGGTCCTGTTAACCCTTTCAATTACTTTTCTATTCTCTATTTCAATTAATTCTGCTCTAATTTTTATTATTTGTTGTCTTCTGGTGCTGGAGGGCTTCTTTTGTTGGTCTCTATTTGTTTGAGTTGTAGGGTTAATGTTTTGATTTTGGCCCTTTCTTCTTTTTGGATGTGTGCATTTATTGCTGTAAACTGACCTCTGAGCACTGCTTTAGCTGTGTCCCAAACGTTCTGGTAGACTGCATTTTCATTCTCATTAGATGGCATTTTCATTCTCATTTGATTGTGTGAATTTCTTTATTCAGTCCTTAATTTCTTCTATAACCCAGTACCTTTTGAGCAAGGTATTGTTCAGTTTCCACGTGTTTGATTTTTTTCCCTTGCCTTTTCTGTTGTTGATTTCTACTTTTATGGCTTTATGGTCAGAAAAGATGCTTTGTAATATTTTGACTCTTGGGATTCTGTTAAGGCTTGCTTTATGGCCTAATATGTGGTCTATTCTGGAGAATGTTCCATGTGCATTGGAAAAGAAAGTATACTTGGCTGTTGTTGGGTGGAGTGTTCGGTATATGTCTATGACATCAGGTTGGTTGATTGCGGCATTTAGGTCTTCTATGTTTTTATTGAGCTTCTTTCTGGATGTTCTATCCTTCACTGAAAGTGGTGTGTTGAGGTTTCCTACTATAATTGTGGAGCTGTCTCTTTCTCTTTTCAATGTTGTTAGAGTTTGTTTTATGTATTTTGGAGCCCGGTCATTGGATGTGTAAATATTTATTATGATTATGTCCTCCTGGTGTATTGACCATTTAATCATTATATAGTGTCCTTCCTTATCCTTTGTGGTGGATTTTACTTCAAAGTCTATTTTGTCAGAGATGAGTATTGCCACTCCTGCTCTTTTTTGAGTGTTGTTTGCTTGATATATTTTTTTTCCATCCTTTGAGTTTTAGTTTGTTTGTGCCTTTAAGTCTAAGGTGTGTCTCATGTAGGCAGTATATAGACGGATCATGTTTTTTTATCCATTCTGCCACTGTCTGTTTCTTTATAGGTGCACTTAGTCTATTTACTTTCAGCGTAATTATAGATAGGTATGAGTTTAGTGCCGTCATTTTTATGTATTTTTGTGTATGTGGACAGTTTCTTTGTTCCACTTAATTTTCTGTGATGAGTCTTTTTTCTTTATATATTTTCTTTTCATCCTTTTCATTTTTGTTGATTTTGTACTTGCTGAATCTTTATGTTTTTCTTGTTTTTTATTTTGACTTTTAGGATTGTTAGTTTCCTTTGTGGTTACCTTAATATTTACCTCTATTTTTCTAAGTTTAAACCAATCTTTTATTTCTTTATATTGCCTTGACTTCCTTTCCATATGAAAGATCTATGGCTATGTTATTTAGTCCCTGTTTTTTGTTTTAGTGTTATCATCTTTTACATATTGATGTCTCTGTTTCCCTATTTTCATTGTTTTAGCTTTGATTTATTTGTGGCTTCCCTATCTGGGTTGATATTTGGTTGCTCTGTCCTGTGTCCTACTCTGGGTTGTAATCTGATGTTATTGATTCTCTAACTGGAGGACTCCCTTTAGTATTTCTTGTAATTTTGGTTTGGTTTTTACAAATTCCCCAAACTTCTGTTTATCTGGAAATGCCCTAATTTCTTCATCATATTTGAGAGACTGTTTTGCTGGATATATAATCCTTGGCTGGCAATTTTTTTTTCCTTTAAGGCTTTATATATGCCATCCTGTTGCCGTCTTCCCAGCATGGTTTCTAGTGAGTAGTCTGAGCTTAGTTTTATTGACTCTCCTTCGTAAATGACTTTTTGTTTATCCCTAGCCGCTCTTAAAATTCTCTCTTTATCTTTGGTTTTGGCAAGTTTGATTATAATATGTCTTAGTGACTTTCTTTTGGGATTTACCTTGTGTGGGGTTTGATGAGCTTCTTGGATAGATATCTTCTCATCTTTCATGATAGCAGGGAAGTTTTCTGCCAACACATCTTCAACAATTCTCTCTGTATTTCCTGTTATCTCCCCTGTTCTGGTACTCCAATCACTCGTAGGTTATTCCTCTTGATAGAGTCCCAGGTAATTCTTAGAGTTTCTTCATTTTTAAAAATTCTTTTATCTGATTTTCCCTAAAATAAATTGGTGTCAAGTGCTTTATCTTCATTCTCGCTAATTCTGACTTCCATTGCCTCAGTTCTGCTCCTATGACTTTTTACTGAGTTGTTTAATTCTGAAATTTTATTGTTAATCTTCTGGATTTCAGTTTGCTGTCTCTGTATGAATTCTTGCTGCCTATTAAATTTGTCATTATGCTCTTGTATAACTTTCTTAAGTTCCTTTATTGCTTTGTCTGTATGTTCCTTGGCTTGTTCTATGTTTTGACTGATCTTCTTCTTGATATCTTGAAGAGCTCTGTATATTAATCTTTTGAATTCTACTCTGGTAATTCCAAGAAATTATCTTCCTCCAGAAGGTTTCTTGAATCTTTGTTTTGGGCACTTGCTGAAGCCATCATTGTCTGCCTCTATATGTGATTTGATATTCACTGTTATCTCCAAGCCATCAATAAGTTATTATATTCATTTATGTTTGCTTACTGTGTCCTAGCTTCTTGTTTTGTTTTATTTTGATATGCCCAAATAGGTTGCTCATGTGAGCTAGTTTGATCATTGGCACCTTTGAAGCTGTCATCCTGCTACCAGGTGGATAAAACTGTTACTACCTATGTCAGTCCACGAGTCCATTTACTCTTCCTGTATGGATTCAGCTCAAGTTTCCAGGTAGTTGGTCAACAAGTGTGTGGTGCAGGCTTTCACCTACAGTCCTAGATGGGCAAGGGTGATCAGAGTAGGCACAGGTACCCAGCTACAGTAGGGGACTATGCACTGAGCATGGCAGGGGACTGACGGCTGCTCCTGAGTGTCTGGGAGGAAAGCGTTTCCTTGTTCCCTAGAGTGCAGAGTTGGGTGGGTATTGCAGCCAGACTGTGGGCATCCAGTGCTGTTATCTGTAAGGACTGGGAGGCACCACTTATTCTTGAACCTCTTTTGCTGGTGGCTAGGTGGCATTGGGGGAGCCACCAATCCTCAGGCCCCTGATGTGGGTATGTGAGGACCCTTCTTAATGGGCAGAGTGGTGTCAAATGTCACGATTCTGCCACTCTAGCTTATAGCTGATACAGTTGAAAATAGGCTTCCGTTATATACCCTGTTGTACTGTGCTAATGAGGGCCTATGCTGTTAAAATGGACCCACTCAGGTCTAGGCAGGAATGAAAGGTATTCAAAGTCCATAGACCCCTTATGCCTGTGCCTCAGCCAAGGGGCTGTGCCTGCCCTGAGTTCCCGACTTAGGGGAGCTGGCAGATTATTTTTTCCTGTTTGTTAATTTGTTCCCTCTCCAAAGCACAGAGAATGGCTCAGGGCACTCGACGGGTCCTACTTTCAGCCCATGGGACATGGCAATCACTGAACCCAGCCCAGGATCTGGTACAGAGCAGGGAGAGGGCAGGTAAATGGGAGAGAGGTTCTTCTCAAATGGGGTATTTTTTGATCTGCGTGGTAGGTTAGATGCATGTAGTTATCTTTGAGCACTGCTTTTTACTGATTCTGGAGGCTTGAGTAGACTCTCCGCCACTTGGTTCCTCTCGATGTGGAAAACGCATCCCGAGCACCACTGCTTGCCTCACCATGCATGCCAGCTGTGTCAGACGTGGCAACTCTGCCCTGCTTCTGAACTGTCTCTCCCTCCCCGTTGCTCAGTCATATTCCTCAACTTTGCCTTTGATGTTCAGGGCTCCTAGATTGTCATATATAATTGATTCACTTTTTTTTTTCAGGTCTTGTTGCAAGAGGGACCACGGGAAGCGTCTGACTACTCTGTTATCTTGGCCTTGTCTCCAAGTGTGGTGTTTTTTCCTCTCATTTTATTTTTTAACTGGTTATTTTTTATATAGAAAAAGCTATTGATTTTATATATCAATTTTGCATTAACCACTGTTTGCTTTAATTGGCTTTTTCCCTGTTATTTGAAAAAATTATTGTGGTGAAATATACATTGCAAAAAAACTTGCCGTTTCAACCATTTCTTGTGTGTGTACAATGTTATAACATTGCGCTCCCCTTATGTAATGGCGCAACCATCATCACTACCCATTTCCAATTTTTTCATCATTCCAAACAGAAACTCAGTGCCCCTTAAGCATTAACTTCCCATTTCCCTCTCCCACCTTCCCCTAGTAGCCACTAATAAACTTTGGTCTCTATTAATTTGTCTATTCTAGATATTTCATATTTTTGTTAGTTGTCTTCAAGTTGACTCCAACTCATGGTGACCTTACGTATAACAGAATGGTCCTGTGTCATCTTTATGGTAGTTGGTATGTTTGAGTCCACTGTTGCAGCCACTGTGTCAATCCATCTCATAGAGAGTTTCCCTTACTGTCGCTGACCCTCTAGTTTACCAATCATGATGTCCTTTTCTAGTAATTGGTCTTTCCTGATGACGTGATCAAAGTTAAGCAAGACAAAGTCTTGCCATTCTCACTTCTAAGGAGCATTCTGGCTGTGCTTCCTCCAAGATGGATTTGTTTATTTTTGTGGGCGTCCATGGTATATTCAAAATTCTTCGCCAACACTGCAATTCAGATATGTCAATTCTTTGATGCATAATTTGGGGAAAAAGATTGCAACATATATAACTCTCAAAGGATTTAGTGTTTACAACATATTAAGAACCCCTACCAATCAATAAGAAAAGTCAAACCAACCAGTAGAAAAATGGGCAAAGACTATAAACCATTTTGACAGAAGAAACAGTAATTATTAATATCAAAGGAAAATAGCTGAACTTCATTACAAAGGAAATTTAAATTAAAGCTGCAATGAGATATTTTCATACACATTAAATTGAAAAAATATTAATCAGTTGGATACTGCTTAGTGTTTGCAAGGATGTGGGGAAATCGGGATAAAACATAGCTGGCAGGGGTGTTTATCAGTTTCCTATTTGCTGCTGTAACAAATTACTGCAAACGTAGTGGCTTAAAGCAACACAGATTTATTATCTTATAGTTCTGGATGCCAAAAGTGTGCAATGATTCTCAGTAGGCTAAAATCAAGGTGCTGCGGGTCTGCATTCCTTTCTGGAACCTCTGGGAGAGAATCTATTTTCTTGATGTTTTTAGCTTCTAGAGACTGCTCACACTCCTTGACTTGTGGCCCCCTTCCAAATTCAAAGCCAGCAATTTGTGGTCAAGTCCTCCTCACTTCATATCATGCTGCCACTAACTCTCATTTCTCCCTCTCCCTCAAGTAAGGACCCTTGTGATTGCACTGGACCCATCGGAATAATCCAGGGAAATCTCCCTATTTTAAGGTCAGTGGATTACCAACCTTAATTCCATCTGTAACTTGAATCCTTCCTTGCCATGTAATATAGCACTTTCACAAGTTTTGGGAATTAGAACGTGGACATCTTTGGGAGGGCATTATTCTGCCTGCCACAGAGTGTAAATTTTTATAAGCACTTTAGAGAGCAATTCCATAAAACCTGGGGAAATTAAAGGTACCCACTCTTTCCAGCCCAGCCATTCTGCTTCCAGGCATATTTCTAGAGAAACATTCATCGGGTGTCCAAGGAGACTTCTAACTGATGCTCTTTGTAGTCTGTCTACATCAGCAAAAAGTATTGAAGTATAGCCTGCCTCCCCATCAACAGGGGAACAGATAAACTAATTGTGGTTTGTTCATAAAAGCAATACCATGCACCAGTTAAGAATTAATGAACTGAATTCACATATCTCCATGTGGTTACACAAACAAAAAACAATGACCAGCTAAAAAAGGCAAGTTGCAAAAGCAAATGATAAAGTTTATGTAAATTTTTAAAAGACTCATATGAGTAGTATACGTCATTTATGGAAAAGATGAATATTTGATAAAAGCACAAAAACATATGTGGGGATAATGCCCACTTCACAGTGATGATCACTCCCTGGTGGGGCTGCAGCTCTAAATGTTACAATTCATTTTAAAAAATGTTGCAATGCAAATGTGCTAAATATGTTAATATGTATTAAATCTGGGAGGTGAGTATGTGAGTCTCCTTATATTATTTTCCATTCTCTTTTACAGCATTGAAATGTTTCATAATTAACAAGAAGCAAAAATATTAGAAATTAAAAGTAACTTGTGCCTTGAAAAATTATTCTCAGAATACATGATCATTATAGAAATTTGAGAAATGCAGAAAATTGTGATGAAGAAGAAAAAAGTCATGTTAATTCAATCTCTCTTTAATATTTGTTCACACACACTCATGCACACGCACACACAAGCACATACACATATACGTAAACAGCTTCCTTATATGTTTATATGACAGAATTAAGATTACACTGCACACATAGTTAAGTGCTTTAAAAAACATGCGATTATACTATAAACGTTATTATAAAAACTTTTTTTAAATTATGTTTGTTAATGGCTATGTAATATTCCATTTAATAGAAATGACAAAAGCCTCCCAAATTGTTGGACATACAAGTTATTTCTAATGTTTCACTATTATAAATGATGCTGTTATAAACATCCTTGTACAAGATTCCTAGAAATTACCAGATCACATATATTCGTATTTCAGAGTCCCTCATGAATATTGCCTAATTGCTTTCCAGTAGGTTTTATCTGTGTGGACTCCTCCAACCCTATTTTTCTTTTTGTTTTTAAACTTCTACCACTAAATCTTGAATACCTCTCTGAATCACGAACAACGCAGTTACGTTTGGTAAACGTTTACCCTGCGGCATACTTTATTTCATAGTTTAAAATCTTCTAAAATACATGAGCAGAATACATGGCAACTCAGTGTTAACTGGAATGTTTGAGTAATCCTAACCTTCCCTCGAAGCACGTGAGTGGTGGAAATGGTTAACGCTGTTGGCTGCTAAAGGAAAGGTTGAAGTTTGAGTCCACCCAGAAGCACCTAGGAAGAAAGCACTTGTAATCTACTTCTGCAAAATCAGCCACTGAAAACCCCGTGGAGCTCAGTTCTACTCTGACACACATGGGGTCGCCGTGAGTCAGAGTCGACTTGATGGCCGTAGGTTAACCTTGCCTTATTAACTAGCTAGATACTAGTCAACATAAGCAACATTCTGGTAATAGGTACTATGTTAGTAATCATTTGTTTTTTATTCCAAACTTCATTCCGTGAGACAAGGAGAAGACCAGTTTCATGATGGTAATAATGACAATAACGACAGTGTGCATTTGTGTGTTCAATCTTCGAATCACATCCTCTGTTTTTTCCTCCTGAGACCTTCGACAGCTGAGTGGACAGCAGTGGGCTAGGAGCTTGGAGATGTTGCTGCTAGCCTCAGTGACCCCTCGTCCTCTGTCGAATCAGGAGCTGCACTCACGAGGCAGAAGTTTCCACACCTGTGCAGATGTGACTGATCTCTCACCACATCAGCCCGGTCTGACTGTGCCCATACTCGGCATGTCCTGGCCGGCTCCTCGGTGCATCGGGGAGGGGACACACAGGAGCAGGATGAGATGGTGGCACAGGACTGGTTCCCCTCTTCCCAGCCCCAGCACTGGCCACCTTCTCTGGTCCCTCAAGCCCTGTTCACAGAGTTGGCGGCCTCCCTTGTCCCCAAGCCTGAGCCTAGAGCCGGGTCCCCAAGCCACACAGCTGTCTGCCTACATTTGAGCCAGTGTGCCAGGCCACAGGTAGCCGAGCCGAATGCCGCCAGTAGCTCCCCATTGCAAAGGCAAGGTGGGGACAAGCCAGGGTGTCAATGCTATGCAAAGCAATATCTAATTTCTGTACATTTTCAATCAGGCCTCTTCCTCCCGCTCCTTCTCGTTCGGGGGAATCTGCCACGCTGACTGCGTTTCCTGCTCCCGAGCTCTCACCTCATCCACAGCCCCTCTTGGCACCCAGTGAGGTCACAGACACCTCTGCAAAGAGGCGCACACGCCTCCAGGCCTGTCCAGAGCAATCGCGGTCGCCACCTCCTGCAGGAAATTGGTGGAGCAGTCGCCAATTTCCCCAGACTTTTCTCATCGCTCAGCGCCCTGCCGCATGCCTCTCTCCGGGAGAAGGAATTAATTCACCAAATGGAAAAGCTCTCTCTGCCCAGAGAGCAGCTGCCCGGGAGAAGCCATCAGTCTATAATCAATTCCATGTAGATTTGCTGCGGCTGCAGGTGAGGCGCGCCCATATTCAGTGGCTCCCCTCCATCCCATCCCACAGGTGAGGCTTCCAGCAGCTGGAGAGAGCAGGGGACGGAGGACGAGAAGATGCTTTTCCACTGTTTAGAGATGCAGTGTACGGGGAACCCAGGGGACTTGGTGGGTGTTCAAGTATGTACCTACATCTCATGTTCTCAAAACACCTTCCTCTCCTTGGAATGAAGCCAGGCCCAAAATATCCCACTGCTGTTGAGTCAGTTGCAACTCACGGAGACTCCACGTGTGCAGAGTGAACTGCTCCATGGGATTTTCAAGGCCGTGACCTTTCGGAAGCAGATTGCCAAGCCTTTCTTCTGAGTCTCCTCTGGGCGTGTTCGAACCCCTAACTTTTCAGCTAATAATCGAGTGCTTAAAGGTTTGCGCCACCCAGAGGCTCCTGGCCTCTCCTAAGTGCAGAGTTTCACAATGACATGCGCAAACTCTTACGGTCAAGGACAACACCTGTGTTGGAGCACGCTCTGCCTCCTGTAACTTCCTCCTTTCCCTGTGGCATTCCAAATTCTCTTTGAAGCTTCTAATGGACCCATGTTCAAAGGGTATTTTGATAACTGAAGTCTTGCTTTCAGGGCCGTGGTGACAAGACATGGATCAAGATGAGACACATTCCTAGGGTAAGGGCCATCCATGACGCTGATTGGACTTGGAGAGATGACCTTGGTGGGGATGTCCTTCTTTGGTTACCTGCTCTGTTGGGAAGGGCCCTTCTCCAGAGACAGAGCCAAAACCAAAGGTCACAGGTTCATTCATTTCCTCTCACTTTGATGCCTAGTTGTAATTTTTTTCTGCAGAAAAGAAAACTTTCCTAGAAATTTTAAGCTCTTGTACTATTAATTTGTGCACTATAATCTTCAGTTTGATTTTTGTCTGTTTAACTCACACCTCAGATGAAGATTTTTACCTCAGGCTACCCGTTTGATTCTTCTAGTCGGTTGCAAGTTTCGAAAAATGCGGGTGTGCATCTCCTTCCCTCATAATTATCTAGTTTATGCGTTCCTCCCACTTCAGGACCTCCCTAGCGAGTTTTCTGCTCTCCTGGGTTTCGAAACTCTGTCCTGTGTTCCAGCCGTTGGCTGAGACAATGTCTTCGGGGTTGTGGGGTTTGTTAAATGGCTTCTGGTTCTTTCTTTGCATTTCATCGGGCACAGGGTGTGACTTCCACTCCCTACCAGCCCTGCTGCATGGAGATTGGCTCTGAGCTAGGCCAGGGAGGGAGTCCCTGGGTGTGCAAAGGGTTAATGTTCTTCACTACTGACTGAAAGGTTGGTGGTTTGAGTCCACCCAGAGGTGCGTCCAAAGGAAGTCCTGGTGATCTACTTCTGAAAAATCAGCCATGAGATGGGGTCAACCCAACAGCAGCTGGTTAGGCCAGGGAGGAAGCAAGACCACCATTTGGGATTCGAGGCAATTCCGTGCCTCCTTTGAGGTCCCTCTGCTGCCTAGGCGCACCAGTGTGGGCTTCCCTCCTTCTGCTTGGTAAGCAGTGTGCTAACTGTGCTGAGATAGCCCCTGGCCTGAGCCCCTCACCCCAGGCCCTGGTGCCCCTGTCCAGGCTCACCCCCATCCTAAGCCCCACTGGAGGAAAGTGTTTTCTGAGGCTGGTGGCCAGCAGCATCCCAGCTTCTGCCCGGGATGCTGGGATTGCCTGCAGGCGAGGGGCAGGGTGTGCGTTCCAGGTACACGGTGACCTTGGGTGCTAGCTCCCAGCAGTTTTCTGGGCCTTCAGGGACCATCTTCCCTGCCTCTTTCCAGAGTGTCCCAAGGAGCGGCTCCTGTAACTGTAGTCTTGGGTCGTGGCAGGCTCCTTGATGAGGACCACTTGAAGCATGCAGACAAGACCTGGAAATCTGAATGCCACCTCTAAGACCCCACACATCTCAGCCTTGGGCCAGAGCCTCTGAGAGGGCTGGGGTGGTTTGAAACCCCAAATGTGGTCGTAGCTGTAGAAATGCAGGCCCTGGCTCACTGCGCTGAAGGTGAACTGTCCCCTGCTCTCTGCACACCTGTCTGCCTCGGCCACCAAGCCCCAGCCCGCATGGGGCCTGTTTCACAAACGAGCAACTGGGGGCCCACCGGACTCCAGAGACCCGGGCCGAGGACGGCCCGGGCTTGACCAAGGTGGGCTGCTCTAGCCCAGCCTGGCGTGGCCCACTGGCGGCTGGCTCCCTTCTGCCTCCGTCCCCGCCATGCTCACAGCACTTCCTCTCCACGTTTGTGGGCTCAATTAGTTCTCCAGTTACAGAAAGTCAGCCGGTATTGTTTTAACTTCCAAACAGGGGCTCCAAACGAGACTTCCTGGTTACATCTGAAAATGTAATAAAATGTTCTTTGGGCTGACAGCCTCGTACAGGCCATTTGGAAGACATCAAAGGGATGGGGGCGCTAAATGCTCATTCCTAATGTCCCACGGGCGTGATGGCCCAGGATAGCGTCCTTGCCTCCAAAAAACCTGCTCCCACCTTCGCCAACGCTAACGGAGAGGAACTGATAATGCTGTCAAGCGGGCCTCCGCCGGACCCTGGACGAGGCCAGGTTCCGGGATTTCCAAAAGTCCACAGCTCCGTTCCCTCAGAAGCCAGGTCTGAGCCTGGAGTCATGGCGGCTTGTGGCCTGGCCTTCCTGCCTGTCATGGATAGAATTGTGTCCCCCCAAATATCTGTCAGCTTGTCTGGGTCATGATTCCCAGGACTGTATGATTGTCTCCCACTTTGTAATCTGATGTGATTTCCTTATGTGTTGTAAACTCTATCACTGTGATGTAATAAGATGGATTAGTGGCGGTTATACTGATGAGGTCTATAAGATTAGATAGTGTCTTAAGCCAATCTTTTGAGATATAAAAGAGACAAGCGAGCAGAGACACATGGGAACCTCATACCACCAAGAAAGCAACACCAGGAGCAGAGCGTATCCTTTAGACCTGAGGTTCCTGGGCTGAGATGCTTCCAGACCAAGGGAAGACTAATGTATCACAAGGACCTTTTTCCAGAGCACAGAGAGAAAGCCTTCCCCTGGAGTTGGCACCCTAAATTCAGACTTCTAGCCTCATAGACTGTGAAAGAATAAATTTCTCTTTGTTAAAAGCCACCCACTTGTGGTATTTCTGTTAGAGCAGCACTAGATGACTAAGACACTGCCCCTGAGCATTGGGCCCAGATGGGGCACCTCAGGAAGCTAGTTGCACACCGAGCCCTGGCAGTGGCCCCTTCACACAAGAGAAGAGCGCCAGGTCTGCCCTCTCGTGGCTAACTCGGAGCTGAGGGGCTGCACCACCTCAGGGTCTGGGCGGTTTTGTATGTGTGGTTGGACCCTGGCTTCTAACATAGCATCCTCTCCCATGTTTGTGTCTTGTTCACACATCTAAGTCTTCTTTCTCCAGCCAAGATGGAAAGTTCCCTGAGGGCAGGACTGGTTCCAAAACTTTCTTTTGTAACTCTTACAGGCTTAAGTTGGATCAGACACCAGGGACAGTGTGCGGCATATTGTGGTTTCTGGGGCACTCACTGGAAAGCCGCCTTCAACACAGAGAATAGGGACCCCTAGTCAGGGCCACCTCAGAGTTTCGAGTCAGCCCGACTCCGGCTTGGCTGTGTGAACTCCTGACGGCTGGTAGTTACCGGTCAGCAGCTGGATGATAGAGGCTTTTGAGGAGTGGAGCACAGGGAGGCTGTCTGGGTTTCCTCTGGTTGCTGTGACAAATTGCCACAAACACAGTGGCTTAAAGCATCGTAGATTTTTTATCTCACGGTTCTGGAGGTCAGAAGTCTAAAACCAGTCTCACTGGGCTAAAATCAAGGTGTCCACAGGGCTGATTCCTCCTGGAGGCTTAGGAGAGAATCATTTTCCTTGCCTTTCCCAGCTTCTAAAGACCGCCCACATTCCCTGGCTCGTGGCCCCCTCCTCCATCCTCAGAACATATCACTCCAACCTCTGCTCTGTCATCAGCTCTCCTCTGACTCTGACCCTCCTGCCTCCCTCTTTCATCTGCAAGACCCTTGAGATTATGTGGGACCCACCCTCATCATCTAGGATAATCTCCTCATCGCAAGGTCATTAATTTCCACACCTGCAAAGTCACTTTTGCTGTGTAAGGTGGCCGATGACAGATTCTAGGGATTAGGACTTGGACATCTTTAGGGGATCATGATTCTGCCAACCACAGAGGCACACAGAATAGAAGGAGAATCCAAAGAAGGGAAAGGGCATTCTGAAAGGAAGCCAAGAAGAGAGGCCAGCTCCCTCAGCCACACCAGGGCTGAAAGGATGACTTAATGTCAGCGTTTGGGGACCCTGATTCTGGCCTTCGCCTCTGAGGGCTCAGGCTTTCTGTCTCTCTGCCTTGTTATTCCCAATGGTTCTTGTTCAGAAGTTCAAATTCTCTGCCTTCCACATCCACACACACATCCACACGCACTCAGACACAGAGTGTACTATTTTTTCTTCTTTCTTTTTAATTTGGCGTTTATTGAAGCTGATGGAGTGAACTGGATAAGAGTGCCCCAGAGTAACTGATGTGCCACATAAAATATTGAACATCCATTTAGAAAAAAAGTACTGAGCGTTCGGACCCGTCACAGCCCACGTGGTCCTGCCCCTGCACCCTGGGGTCTCAGGCAGAGAGCAAAACCCTCGCCCCAGCCTTGGAGAGCTAGGCCTGCTTCTCAGCTGGAGGAACAGCAAACCCCAGAGAACAAGGTCATTAAGCAAAGTTAGTGACATCAGGAGCAAAGAGAAAGTGACAGTTGTGAGCGGGTCCCAGGGAGAGGGCCGCCTTGAAGGCTCTGCTCTGCCTCTTAGTGAGCAGCATGTGGGCTGTCCTTGCTTCCCGAAACCCACAGGGAGCCGTTGGGTGGACACTGGGCCTGGGGTGCCTCGAAGGACTGGAAGCTCTGCCTTGTTGTTCGTTATTTTTCAGTTACGATCCTACGACATTTTAAGTGTGCTGTGTGGCCTCCTGATGGCCCAGAGAGGGTTGCACAATCTTATTTTTTCATTTAGAGACAATGCGCTTCAAGAGGAGCTGAAGCCAGCTTGTTGGGGCTTCAGTGCTATCCACGCTCTCCTAAGACTGCTTTTAAACCTTTATTTTCGACATTTGGGGATAAAGATGAAACAAGTGCCGGTTACAGGGTGGGGATAGCCGCGAATGCGGGTGTGTGGGGCAGGGGCCGGGGTCGGGATAGCTGCGAATGCGGGCGTGTGGGGCAGGGGCCGGGGTCGGGATAGCTGCGAATGAGGGCGTGTCGGGCAGGGGCCGGGGTCGGGATAGCTGCGAATGTGGGTGTGTGGGGCAGAGGCCGGCCTCAGGATTCTGGGACAGAGCTGGAGTTTAGTTCAGAGCCCCAGCTCTGACATGTGCCCATGGAAGTCTGGTTTGTGTGTTGAATTTCATAGTGCATGAAAATAGGTTTCTGGTGAAAAATCCAATATTTCCTCCTTCTGCCAGCCTGGAAGAAGTTCCAAGGCAGGTTTCCAGCTGGCGGGGTTTTGCGTCGGTTCCCAGCTCTAACCTAGACGTGCAGACCTTCCCACGTGAGTGCTGGCCGGCACGCGCAGGAGAACGTGGGCCAGCCCAGGAAGGACGAGGCTGCGGCAGGACGGCGCTCTGGGCGGAAGCCCAGCTGGAGGTCGTCGTTCACGGGGATGAGTTTTCCTGTTGCTGTGGAGGGGAGGGAAAGGCGTGCTGGGGACTGGAAATCTTAGGGGTTGCTTTTCAGGGATAGTGCAGGGGGGTGCTTGGCGCAGGACCTGCAAGGTCCGAGGGGCGGCATGTCCTGTCCAGCAAGCCTCTGGCCCTGTGAGCCCCTTCCTGGAGCGCGTGGGAGAGTCAGACATCATGGCCCCTGGCCGTGCCCTGACTCTCAAGAAGGCCACGCTTGTCCTGACGCGTCTGTCTTGACTGGGGGCTGACAGTCTCCCAGGAGTCTCGTAGGGAAGTCAGACCTTCAGATCCAGACCCCTTGCTTAGGGCCATGGTAGGACCTATGTTGCAGTCTTCAGCCAGCCCTCAGTCGTTTCTCATCACTTCATTGCCAGATACATGGTCTATTGCTTTAGCAGACTGTAATGGTTATTAATAAAATGGCAATGCACTCAGTTATTTGGAAACAGTCAGGATACCTTTAATCTTTGTTATGGCGCTTAATGAGTCCAGCAATTAACCTCTTGAGGGAGTAACACGAGTGGTCTCTGCAAAGTTCAAGAAGGTTTTGGCTGATTCTATCAAGTTGGTCCAATGCCTGGTGGAGGGTGTGGACAAAGTGCCCCTCCTAGGGAGTCAGCTTCTCTGACCATCCAGACATTTTTCCACCTGGTTTCTGTGCCTGCAACTGGGAAGCTTACTCATGAGTTTGCAGTCCTCAGAGCTAAATTCTGTTTTCTACTTTGTGCTCATCTGTAGAGGCTACACCTTATGGATCATTTTTATCCAGTCTTTCCAGTGTGGTCACCTGTGAAAAGTACCTGCACAGTGATTGTGCCCAGTGCCCTTCACAGGCAAGGGTCCCTGCCTCGCATCGCTGTTAACTCCAGTGGCCTGATGCGTTTCTTTGCTCCTAGGGTTTGGAAGCGGGGCCAAGGAATGCTGCCACATGCAGTATGTCCACGTGGAGATAATACTGTCAACTCCCAGCCCCCTTCCCTCCCACCATCCATTGCCAGGCACTGTGCTGAGCACCCGCCCAGAAAACCACAGTCAGGTGAGGATGTGGTGGCTGTGTGCGGGGGAGGGCCGATGGTCACTCTCTGCCGAAGCTGCCTCATGAGGGTAGGCTGGAGTTTGAGTCCAAGTCAGGCCCGGAAACCCCTGCTCCTTCAGGGCTCAGGGTGTTTAGGTCCCTCTGTCTGTCCAGGTTTCTCATGTAATGCAGATTGTAGGGGCAAAACCCACCCTAAGGAGGAGCCCCCCTAGGGGAGGGAATGAGCAGGGGCAGATGAGGCCTCACCTTGGGTGGACCTCACCTGTGGTTGACCTCACCTGGGGTTGGCCTCAACTGGGATTGGCCTCACCTGGAATCAGCCTTAGCTGGGGTTGACCACACCTGGGATTGGCTTCACCTGGGGTTGGCCTCACGTGGAGTTGGCCTCACCTGCGGTGGGCCTCACGTGGAGTTGGCCTCACCTGGGGTGGGCCTCACGTGGAGTTGGCCTCACCTGGGGTGGGCCTTACCTGGGGTTGGCCTCACCTGGGGTCACCAGGCCCATGAGCGGAGGCAGGGCAGCACTGCTCTGTCCTTTGCCAGGACCTCCCTGCTCCCTGAGCACCACATGGATCTACTTCAGCTGCGCCTCAGGCAGTCTCCATTAATCCAGCACCAAGTCAGCCATCCACCTGGGCAGCTCCTAGCTGTCCTCCTAGACCAGTTTTCTTGTGTAATGCTTTGCCAAAGGATCCTTTCTGGATAAAAGTTCTTCCCAAATGCTTGTGGAGCAGAGCCACACTTTTATTAGCTAGCGAACACAAAGGTTCTCATTGAGGACAGTAGCTTTTCTTTCCCCTTCGATTTTTATTATGAGCATGAATTAGGGGATGGTGTATATCAAACACAACGTTTTATTTTTACGATAGGAACAATATTTCACCCCTGCCACTTCTCCCACGCTGAGAGAAAGAGTCAGGGACACGTGTTCAAGCCATTTTCCCTTCTAGATTTTTAACTGGTCAGGTAGACTTTTAAACTGCATTTTCTGTTTTAAAAGCAGTTTTAGATTGCAACTAATGCTTGACAGGCAGTTCTTTAAAGCTGTTTGCACCTATTCACCGTGAAGGAAACAGGCTTTTTTTTTCCTTGTGTTTCCCTCTGGGACACTTGGAGGCATGAGATTGGACTTGGTTTAAATTCATGTCTGATCTCTGCGGATCCCTGAAAAGTGAAAAGAACAAGGAGTAAGACTTTTCAAGGGGAGATGCATTCTATACAATTTTGGAAAAATATGAGGTAGGATTAGCAATTCTACCTGAGGGGAAATTTTCAGAGCACTGTTTATCTAGATAATCAGCTCAGTGCTGTAAAAGAACAACAAATAAGAAGAGGGTATGATTTCCCACACAGCCAGCTAATTAGTAAATAAACACATAAAAGAAGATTGTGGAGGCCACGCTCCCAAAGAACTTCAGGAAAAGAACAAGCTCTTGAAGGAGACCCAGGGTGGTGTCGCTGGACAGGGCAGGGTCTCCCCCACGTGTCAGTGTGTCAGAATGCGGAGTCTGGGAACTGTGTTTTTGCAGCAAGAAGCGAAGTTAGGTTTTGCTCCCAGAGCTTAGAACTGAAGAAAAAAGAAACCAATGGTAAATTAGGTGCAAGGCAGAGCTCGAAAAGTAGAGGCTCCGCATGGCCTGCTCCCCACTGCTGCACCCTCAATGCTGTCCCCAGAGCCCCTCCTCATCTGTCTGCCCCACGACCCTGTGAAGCATTGGGGCGGCAACCTTGGTCACCATCCACTGGAGGACTTGAAGCCACAAAGGCCACGTGGCTCAACCCAGGTCCCCAGCTGAGGTGGATGCCCAAATCCTTGTCCTCTGCTCGTTTCCAGCCACAACCTGGCCTTGTGAATAGAATCAGCTTGGATGTTATCCCCTAATAAATAAACCCTTTAGGATTATTCAATGACAGTTAGTCACAAAGTCAATCATATACTGGATTGAGGCAAAACATGCAATGACTGAAACGAACCAATGAAAACAATGAACTACTGAAGCGCCCCACCACGTGGATGAATCTCACAACTGTTACTTTCAGAGAAGGGAGCCAGACACAGAAGGATATACGCGGTGTGCATCATTTATGTGAAGCTGAAATTCAGGTAAAAATGATCTATGAAGTTCAAGTCCTATGAGTGGTCCTCTGAGGGTGCAGGTATCAACCAGAAGGGGGCAGGGAACCTTCTGGAGCTCTGGGAGACTCTACATCATGCTCAGGGGTGTGGTTACATGGGTGCATGTTGTTAGCAGCCGTCAAGGTGGCCCCAGACTCACGGTGACAGCATGCACAACCTCATGCCCCGTCCAGTGCCATCCCCATGATCTGTTTCAGATCAGACCATTGTGACTCGTATGGTTTTCATTGGCTGATTTTTGGAAGTAGCTTGCCAGGCCTTTCTTCCTAGTCCATCTTAGTCGGGAAGCTCTGTAGAAACCTGATCAGCATCAGAGCAACACTCAAGCCTCCACTGACTGACAGGTGGTCTCTGCACATGAGGTGTGTAGGCTGGAAATCAAACCTGAGTTTTCTGCGTGGAAGTGAGACCACCACTGCCCCAAACACAGGTGTATATGTAAGTAAAAATTCATTGCAGTTTACCCTTACAGTTTGTTCATAGTTTCTCTTTGTAAATTATATCCCAGTAATAGGGTCGCCATGAGTTGGAACTGACTCAATGGCAGAGGGTCTTTTTTTTTAAATGTTAAAAAAAATAACTTTGTCATGCCATTATTCCGATGAACGCTGAGAAAATTCACATAAGTTAAGCTACCCATTTCTCCGTTTGAACATCATATCCTCATATGGTGTTGAATCAGCACCATGGTGAAGGGAAAAAAGAAAAGAGAAAGAGTATTCTTATTTTAAAGCATAAAGTAACGGGGTTTTGAACTGTTAGTTTTGAGGTGTACATTCTGAAAAGGATACAGCTGCTTTTTTTTAATGAAGTCAGTGAAGTTTCAAATAGAATGAATATTCACTGTAAACAAATCATTCTTCAATTCCTTCAATGAAATTAATTTCACATTCCTATTATTGCATGCAAGTCAATAATTGCTAATGCTAGTCCAGCAAATATCATTTTGCTAATGAATACAATCATTAGTGTTGTTTTCATTTTACAGTAAACCATCACTCTTACCTTCTTTCATCTGAATGCATATAATGTTGCAATAACTTGGCTTCTCTCCCTATAGACTCCAACCATCATGATTTGCTTGCGACATTTAACTCACTCAACCCAGATATAGTTACCCCCAGGGAGAAGCATCTGGCCAATGTTCTTAACTAAAATTGGTTTGTTCTTCATAAGTTGGTGCCCCAACAGGAAACCTTGGGAGAAAAACATCAGTAGCCCACCACACTGAAATTTATTAAGTAATTTCCAAATACACAAGAAATTATTTACTGCTTTTTGCCATGACATTTCAGAGATAGCCTTAACCTGGCTTCAAGAATATAGGGAAAAAAAAAAAAGTATTTTCATTTTGTGGAAACCAAACTGCAGCTAGCCACAACTGACACCTGGCTCTCACTGCTGTGACAGGCTGGCCAGTTGACCTGTGGTCCCAGCACTTTGTCAGGACATGTGTTGGGAGATGGTCATCTCCTACCCCAGACCACTGCATCCACGGGAACAGATGTGACCACAAAGCACGTTTAAGCAAAGCATGGCTCATGTGTGCCCTTTCAGCCACACTGGCATTGCCTGGCCCAGTTTGGAGAAGGCTTATCCTTCGAAGCCTTCCCTGTTGTGTGGTGTACCATGGGACTACATGGGCATGGTTCCCTGGATACCACCTGTACTCATTTCTTTTCCTGTGGCTGCTGTAACAAGATACCACCAACTCGGTGGCCTGTAAGAACAGAAATGTCTTGTCTCACAGTTCTGGAGGCTGGGAGTCCATGATCAGGGTGTCGGCCGTGTTGATTCCCTCTGAAGCTCTGAGGGAGGGTTCATTCCTTCCCTCTCTCCCAGCTTCTGGTGACTCCCCACATTCCTGGCTTGCAGCTGCAGTGTCACATGGCGTTCTTCCTTCTGTCTCCTTGTCTCTGTGTATCTTCTCCTCTGTTATAACGACGTCAGTCATGTAGGATTAGGGCTCACCCTACTCCAGTATGAACTCACATTAACTAATAACGTCTTCAAAGACCCTATTTCCAAACAGGGTCACATTCACAGGTCAGGGGTTAGGACTTCAACCTTTCTTTTGGGGGGACCCAACTGAGTCCACAACACCCATACAGTGGAGCCTTCAGCACACCCCTGAACCCCCAGGAGGGCCTCTCCCTCTCTATCACCCATGACAAAGTGTCGCAGTGACTGGGCCACTCACCTGAGGATGCCCTCAGACCAGAGCTCATGAACACAGGGGCTAACTAATCCAGCATCACCTACACCCTCAGAAATGTTTCTGAGGAGTGAAAGGGCTAATTGCCTCGCACTCAGGAGTGCCCTCATCAAAGAGGAGTCAAGGTTTGAGTGACAGGAAGCAGAGGCTGTGTTTGAAGGAGACGTGAATGGCTGGGGAAGGGATGCAGCAAGCAGGAACATGCGTCATGTAGCCCAGAGCCCTCTCTCACAGTTCCTGTCATCCGGGGACCCTGCCTGGGAGTGCAACCTCTGATTTTCCCAGTCACGGGCATCAGAGAAGAAAACACGAGAACCAGGCAGCTAACTGGTGGACTAATTAACAAGGCTGCCTGGGCAGAAGAGGCTCTGTGCTAATGGAGACCCTGCACCAGGCAGGTTCTGGGGAGATGGTGGAGGTGGGCTGGCCAAAAGCAACACCAGGGTCAGAGTGGGGACAAAAGCTTAAATGGGCTGATGGCTTCACAGATGGGCAGGTGACGTCGCAGCCAGAGCAACAGGGTCTAAGTCACGATCTCTGACCCCAGAGGGTCACAGAGAGGTTCTCCTCTTACTAAGAGAAGGGGGCAGGGGGAGCGGGAAGGCAGAGCCTACAGGAGTCCATGGTGGCGATGTCTCTCACGGGCCCCTCACCTTGGAGGGACCTTCCAGAAGGGAGGAGGCAGTGAAGAGAAGTGTGGGGAGAGGCCTGCATGTCGGCTGGGGAGCCCCCACCAGCACTGAACCACCCAAGTTCGGGGACATTCTAAGCTGACACTCCAAAGGGGCAGCTCCTGGAACTACGAACAGGTGGCTGGAGGAGGGTTCCCAGGTCGGGAGCAGCACAGACAGACGGCGGCATCACACCAAGGTCCCTGGTGGATCCAACCCCACCTCCCAGGTGGCCAGAGCCATGTCCACCCTGCTCACAAAATGAGGCTTCTTGTCGGCCGCAAGCTTGTTCATCCGTCAAACAGGATGGGATATGTGCAGAACCTGTGCAAGGGCCAGAGTAATTGTTTTTCCTTACTCACTCCCACAACAATGACAACTATATATACATACATACATATATATATATATATATATATAAAGGCTTCCTTTGGCTATTTAGTAGATGAAGAATATTTTCCGTCTCAGCTTTCCAAGTTCTGAGAATCAAAGCGACTGCTGAGCGAGTTATGGAGCTCTGCGCTGGCACCCACCGTGGCCAGGCGGGAGGCAGGAGATCGCATCTGCAGCCCTCCTGTACTTCTTTCCTTCTGTTGAAAGGGACAAGCCACTCTGTCTAGTTTAGCCCCCTCTGGCTTAGAACTTCACAGATACTGAATCCTGTCTGGAAGATGCTCCACTTCTGCTGACACACAGCTCCCAGACACCGGTGATAGCTTAGAGAAAGGAAAAGTCTGCCCGTAAAGAAGTCATGGCTGCCACACACTATTGAAGCAAGATATTCCAGGGACCCAACTCAGTAAAAATACCATGACTATCCAAGTAAATTCATAGTTCTGACCCTCTCTGCCTTCTCATCTCACCTCCGGACCAGAGCTGCCCGTTTAGTCTCATGTATCTATTTGAGCTAAGAAGCACTCTCTTCACGAGTATCATTTTATGTCCCATAGTCCAGTCTAATCTTTGTCTGAAGAGTGGCCCTTGGGAATGGTTTTAGTTCTGGGTTGACAAGGAGTCTGGGGCCCATGCCCTCTGGGGTTCCTCCAGCCTCAGACCATTAAGTCTGGTCTTTTTACTAGAATTTGAGTTCTGCACCTCACCTTTCTCCTGCTCCATCAGGGACTCTCTGTTGTGTTCCCCGTCAGGGCAGTCATTGGTGGTAGCCGGGTACCATCTAGTTCTTCTGGTCTCAGGCTGATGGAGTCTCTGGTTTATGTGGCCCTTTCCATCTCCTAGGCTAATACTTTCCTTGTGACTTCGGTGTTCTTCAATCTCCTTTGCTCCAGGTGGATTGGGACAAATTGATGCATCTTAGATGGTCATTCGCTAGCTTTTAAGACCCCAGACACCACTAACCAAAGTAGGATGCAGAACATTTTTTTAATAAACTTTGTGATACCAATTGACCTAGACGTCTCCTGAAAGCATGGTCCCCAGACCCCTGCCCCTGCTACTCTGTCCCTCAAAGTGTTTGATTGTATTCAGGAAACTTCTTAGCTTTGGTTTAGTCCAGTTGCGCTGACTTCCCCTGTAGTGTGTGCTGTCCTTCCCTTCACCTAAAATAATTCTTGTCTACTATCTAGTTAGTGAATAACCCTCTTCATCCCTCCCCACCCTCGTAACCATCAAAGAATGTTTTCTTCTGTGTTTAAACCTTTTCTTGAGTTCTTATAATAGTGGTCTTATACAATATTTGTCCTTTTGTGACTGACTAAATTCACTCAGCATAACGCCTTCCAGATTCCTCTCTGTTATAAGATGCTTCACGGATTCATCGTTGTTCTTTATCATTGTGTAGTATTCCATTCTGTGAATATACCATAATTTGTTTATCCATTCATCCATTGATGGGCACCTAGGTTGTTTCCATCTTTTTGCTATTGTGAACAGTACTGCAATGAACATGGGTGTGCGTATATCTATTCCTATGACGGCCCTTATTTCTCTAGGATATATTCCAAGGAGCAGGATTGCTGAATCGTATGGTAGTTCTATTTCTAGCTCTTTAAGGAAGTGCCAAATCGATTTCCAAAGTAGATGTACCATTTTACATTCCCACCAACAGTGTATAAGTGTTCCAGTCTGTCCACAACCTCTCCAACATTTGCTATTTTGTGTTTATTCTGGCATTTTTATAACCCAGAAGTGATTTATAACACTGGTATGGCCTCATCAGCATAACAAAAGAACAGGATCACATCCACAGGTACAAGGGCCAGGACTTCAACACAGGTTTTGGGGAACGCAATTCCATCCATAATGAGGGTGAGTCTTTTCTCTCCATCTCTTTCTCCTCACTCCACCCTTTCTCTGGCTCATGTTCGCACAGCCTCTGTGAGCCACCCATTTACCCATTTGCTGGGATGTGGTTCCATTACCGACATTTAACAGAGACAAAGGCAGAAGACCACGCGGGGGAAGAAATCTCCTTATCCTGACTGACTAGACAATGCCAGCATGGTTTCCAGCACACACACCCCGGCCATGTAATGGGGATAATATTTTAAAAATGTTTTCAAATGTATTTTCATAACCTATAAATCCTATTGTCCTCAGGCCCCTCGCCTATTGAAGCGGAGGGTGTTCATGCTCTGAGGGAAGGGCAGGCACAGACCAGCTCAGAAAACAAAGTCATTTTTCAGTTTTGACTGGCAAATAGGATTTGTGAGTCCCTAGCAAGCACAGGTTTGAAAGCTGGGCATTGCTGGGAGAGACAAGCGTTTGCTAAATTCCTTTAGTTGCATGCAGAGGGCCAGGCCTGATGGATTAGATCATGGAGTTTTCTTCTAAGTCTGGTGTGGGGGTATTTCCAGATGTGGAGTCAGGAAGTCCTTGTCACTCAGGAAGGAAAGGAAATTCCAGCTCTTCTGGGCTGGGGTTGTGGGAGGGGAAGGGAGACCCAGGTCAGTGAGGATGTCAGAGGCCAGGGCATTGGTTTTCTCCCCTTCCGTTGGCACCCTAGAACATATGGACAAAGGCTTGCTTTCCTAGAAATTCCCTGAGGAAGGCCTTGGGCCTCTAGAGACACTTAACACTTGACCCAGAGCTCCATGCAACATGGCACACGGAGGCTGCCCAGCAAGGGTGGGCTAAGGTGGCTGGGGAAGTGAGGCAGGGCAGGACTCCTGGGTCCCTTCTTCCTGTGCGTGGTGCACAGGGAACCCAGATTCCCAAAGCCCAGGGGGAGAATGTCCTAGAGACACTGGCCGTGAGAGGGCCAACTGGTCAACAGGAACCTGTAGATGAAGTTGGCAGGAAAGAAGCCAGGCTCACTGACTTTAGCTAAGTAGAGACCAGTGCACCTCCAGGGATACTGCCAGACTAGTCACCCCCCAGAGGGAGGACAACGCCTGCTGAGGCCACACACACACACATACACACACATACACACATGCGTGCGCACACACTCATGCATGCACACACTGACATCCACATGTATGGGTAGAAGCAGGAATCTTGACAGACTGAGCATTGTTCAAAAGATCATGGTCACCCCAAACAGGAAGTGATCTCTAATGGGCTATGTTCTCCCCCGCGCCTAGCAGTGAAGAACTCTCATGGATCCAGTCTAGTTGCCGTCAAGTCCATCCTGACTCATGGTGACCCTACATTTGTCAGAGTAGAGCTCTACTCCACCAGGTTTTCGATGACTGATTTTTTTTAGAAGTAGATGGCCATGCCTATAGTGCCACTGAATACGAGCTGGAGACACTTCTTTCTTCTCCTTCAGTGAAAACCCCAGCAGACTAATTCATGCAAGCAAATGCTTGGATGGGTCACCTGTGCCCAGGAGACAACTCATGTCCCAGTGTGGGTGTGGTCGGAAACCTTGCTCCATTCCTCTTCCACTGGGTCCTCCACGATGGCCCCTCCCAGCTCATGTGGATTATTATGGATTATCACAGCATGTGAAGCTCAGCCTTTGCATAAGAAAATAAATATTTTCATTTCAAGATCCTTCCTCAGTGAAGTAAGTGAAATCAAAGCCCCCATCATCACAGGGCCTTGATCTTAAATGAGCCAGAGAGTGAAAAGAAAGGGTCTCTGACTCTTCTGTGGCTGCCGGCCTCCACAGAGCAACCCAAGATCTCTGCAGATGGGTTGGCACTGAGAGAACAGGGCTACTACACTAATGCACAGGGAAATCCATTGTCCCATCATCATCATAAAAGGTAGCCTATGTTTGAAGAATGTAAAGTTTTTCTGTAGCATTATGTAATGAGGTTTGGGCTGAAGGGAGAAGAGTTGGTGTCAGAAACCACCCACAGTCGGTGCTTTCTCTTGGCTCAAGATGGGGAGACATTCAAGGAACTTCTGAACATTCCATAGACCCGTAACTCCTCATAGGATGGAAGTCATGGCAGACTTGAAGTTGTAAAATGAAGTAGAAGGAAAGGGCCATTGACTATTGGTGCTGGTTGTTATGACAGTTGGATTGGGGTTGCTTATTCATCATATGAGGGTGACAGGTGTCAGCACCCACAGCTCATATCCTCCTGGAGGCTGGTGTTAAGAAATATGTCTGCTTGGGAAGGAGAAAGCTTCCAGGCCATCCAAGAGAAAACTGGAAAGCAATCCATGAAACCCAACACAGCCCCTTTCTTCCTCCCTCTCTCCCTGTCTCCCTTTCTCCCTTTCTCTTTGTCTTTCTTCACTTTGGCCACCTGGAGCCTCAGAGCAGTAGAACTTCCCTTGATTGAGGCTTTCTGTTGTAATCAGTCTCTTTCAGTGTCTTTGCATTAGTGTCCTGTGACTTCTATAACAAGATACCACAAACTGGGTGGCTTAAAACAGCATAAATGTATTCTCTCACAGTTCTGGAGGCTAGAAGTCTGGAATAAAGTTCTTGGCAGTGTTGGTTCCTTCCGGGGGTTCTAGGGGAGAATTTGTTCTATGCCTGTCTCCCAGCTTCTGGTGGCTCCTGGCAATCCAGGTGTTCTTGGCTTGTGGCTGCATCACTCCAGTCAATGCCTACCTCTTCCCATTACTTTCCCCTCTGTGTCTCTGTGTCTCAAATCTCCCTCTCTTTTCTCTTATAAGGGGATCAGTCATTGGCTGTAGGGCCCACCCTCAATAGCTCCATCTTGAGATGGACAACTGAATTCTATCTGCAAAAAGAAAAACCCTATTTCCAAACAGTATCTCACTCACAGTTTCAGTAGTTAGGACTTCAACATATATTTTGGGGGACCCAATTTAACTCATAACAGTCACGTTCACAGGTATCAAGGGTTTAGGACTTGAACCTATCTTTTTAGGGTACAGAATTCAACCCCCTATAGTATTCTACCATAATAGTTTACTGTTGTAGTAATGTAAAATGATTTCACTCTGTCCGTGCCCTTCAAATTCTTTATGGAAATGGGCATAATTTACTCAAAAAAATAAATAAATCCCCACTATCTGCGACATTATTATTCCTTGTTACATCAGTGTACTCTTCCTTCTAAAAAGTTCAGAAAATAACAAATTTCCGAATGAAAAATGTTTACTTTTCTGCCCAGGATGAGCCTGAGCTTCCTAAAAGGTACTTGCTGCCCCTCTCCTAACTCCTAGATGTGTCTCTCGACCCCTCCGCTCTCCCTCATCTTTCTAGACATGCCCCCGGGACAGTTTCCAGAACAACAGCCTCCCTGGTGTAGAAGCCAGAAGTCTCCTGCAGGGTCAGATGTGAAGGGGCCCCACAAGTTTATCCTAGAATTCTTGCTTCTACTTTGAGACAGGAACAGGCCCCTTTCAGCCTGTGGGTGAGGTTTTGCAGGGAACACTACCCAGGTAGGCCTGGGAGAGAAGGGATAGGAGACCACCTACGTGGCTGCAGAAGTCTTCCAGGTGGTTGGCCTGGCCCAACAGCTCATGTGACCCCTTTGGAGAGTGGTGGGGCAGCTCTAAAATCCTGGGGCAATTCTGGTCACCTCCCTTGAGGTTTGTGCTAGTTGAAGACACAGGACACATGGGCCCTTCACACCCCTATACCAACAAGTGTGTCCTGAGGGTACCTGCAAGCCAGTGTAAGCTCTTGGTTTCTGTTTCCTTCACTGTCCTTGTCCTGAATCATTGAAAACCTTAATCTTCCTGCTGCTTCTTCCAGGTCATTGACATGCAAAGTGAATAAAGTTATCCCAACATTGATCTCAAAAGTACTCATTCCAGCAGAGACCACAAACAAGGGGCTGAAGCTGCCACCATAATTTCAACCACCAACTGCCTGCTCCTGCCTGACCTGCCCCTCCCTTCCAAGTAATCATTTCTGTGTTAAACATCTTGTAAAGTCTGTCATGCTCCATGCTCACCACTGGCAGAGCATTCAGGGCTGGTTAGTAGATGAAGTCTCCCTGGAAGAGGTGTCATTTCAGTTTGGGAAGTAGAGAAAAAGATTTAGTAGGATGTGGTTGAGAATGAAAAGTATTTCGGGTAGGTAAAGCGGTGACCCAAGCCGTGGTGTTTTCAACCACCTCACATGCATGTTAAAGCTAGATGATGAATAAGGAAGACCGAAGAATTGATGGCTTTGAACTGTGGTGTTGGTAAAGAATATTGAACATACCATGGACTGCCAAAAGAATGAACAAATCTGCCTTGGAAGAAGTACAAACAGAATTCTCCTTAGAAGCAAGGATGGCGAGACTAAATCTCACATACTTTGGACACGTCATCAGGAGGGACCAGTCCCTGGAGAAAGACATCATGTTTGGTAAAGTAGAGGGTCAGAGAAAAAGAGGAAGACCCTCAACGAGATGGACGGACACAGTGGCTGCAACAAGGGGCTCAAGCATGGCAACAACTGTGCGGATGGCGCAGGTCCGGGCCGTGTTTGTTCTGTTGTAAGCGGGGTCGCTATGAGTCGGAACAGAAATGATGGCAGCTAACAATAACGACAACAACAATGAGAACGAAGTGGTGAGAAGAAGAATGCAGAGACTGAAGGCAAGCTTGGAGGGCATAGGGAGACCACAGCGTGGAAAATTGTTCTCATGGAGATGAAGACAAAATGGTAGTGAAAACAGTGCTGAGCCTGTCTGTGGATGGGTGTGGAAGCCAAGCTGAGGAGTGAACTGGGTCGTGGGAGGTTGTGGGCAGCCTCAGGGTGATTGGAGCAGAAGGTGATATTGAGGAAGGTAATCCACGGTGCAGTGCTAGATGGGGTCCTGTGAGATAGCAGGAGTAGAAGTGTATTGGCAAGGGGAAGAAATGACAGTGTGGGAATTTCCATTATGAAAGGGCAATCGGATGTGGTGACTGGCTGAGGAAGAGGAGAGAAGGGAGGTGGTTGAGGAGGGCCAGAGGAGGAAGAGGAAGGAAGGGTGGTTGTACTGTTCTTCCGGCATAAATATCCAGACCTAACAAGGAGAAAGTACACATGTCAGGCAGGGTGTCAGGCACTGCCATGAACAGCTACACAGGAGTTGGCTTCAGACGAGAAGGAAGAGCAGGGTGGTGGTGGGTCCGCGTTTGCAAAGCAAGCAAGCAAACAAGTAACACCAACAGGAGTTTGTGCTGGAGTCAGCCTGCTGTGCCCACTTCAAACTCTCCCTTTCAGGCATGTCATGGGTGAACCACCTCAATCCTTGTTGGAGGAGACTAAAATGTGGATAGTTTTATTTACTGGGAAGATCGATAATGACCACTGAGACTCATGGTCAGATGGAAAGATATGCTAAAAGGTCTGAGGGAGGGAAAATGTACCCGCTGTTTTAGGACATGATTGAATAAAATTGGCCTTTACTGCTTGGAGAAGCACCTCACTGTGCTTTTCATGGCACTTCAGAAACAATGATGTGTGGTCGGAGATGCCCAGAACAGTGGCCAGTAAATGGTTTTATAGCCAAATTGTGTTATTTCAGAAAAAGGGAACATTTCATGGAAAACCAGATAAACCTCATACTACCCAACAATATTAAATCTGGCCACTTTGGTTGAATTGATCTATTGTGCATGTTTCACATGATTTTTATTGATGTTTTTCTCTTCTGCAAGTCTCGGAGTGGGAGGGAAATTCTACTGCAATTTGTCCATATGGAATTTTTAGTAAGAAAAAAGGAGCTGATTTTAAATTGGTAATAATTGGGGATGTGTTTTTTTAGAGGGTAGAAGAAGATGGTGAAATCAAGTAAGTAATAAAATCAAACAAAATCCTTAACTTAAAATGCGTCTGGAAGCGAGACAGAAAGGCAGAAAGGGACAGGAGCTGGTTGAGTAGACACGGGAAGTCCAGGGTGGAGGGGAGGAGGGTGCTGTCACAGTGTGGGGAGTGCAACTAGGGTCACATAGCAGTGTGTGTGTGAAGTTTTATATCAGAAACTCACTTGAACTGTAAACTTTCATTTAAAGCACAAAATAAAATAAAGTGCTTCTGGGTCCCTGGGTAGCGCAAATGGTTAATGTACCTGGTTGCTAAATGAAAGGTTGGGTGTTCTAGTCCACCCAGAGGAAGTGGAAGAAAAGTATAGTCATTTACTTCCAAAAAATCAGCCATTAAAAACCTTGAGGAGCACAGCTCTACTCTGACACACACGGGGTCGCCATGAGTCAGAGTCAATGCAAAGGCAACAAGCGGTGACGGTGAAAATACCTCTGGGCGTGTAAATGCCTGGTCTAGCGCCTCCCAGGGGAGGCAGACTATACTACAGCTGCCCTTTCCCCTTGGAAATGTGCTTATTCTAAAGACCCCCAGCCATTCGGTGAGGAGCCCCCTCTGTGTCTCCACCTGTACTGTACTGACGGCTGCAGCCTCCTTCGGCGGTTTGACATGGGATTTCCCTGGGGACTTTGTTTTCCTCCTTACAACAGGAGAGACTTCATGATGTTTCTCGGCTTGGGTGGGCTGCTGCCTTCATGGAGACGCTAGGACAGATAGATTCCAGGGCCATCCCTAAACAAACTATAAAATGTTGACACTTAATGTGAATAACTTGAATGTTGACGATCACATTGTCACTGAGTCGGAGAATTTGCAAAGCCTCTCTCTGGACATGAAGATGCCCTTTTAGCCCAATGGACACATTTTGTGTGTGTGTCTTGTGTTCGTGCAAGATCTACGAGGCCTGTGTTTTTATTTATCAAAATGTAATTTGACAGGGAAAAAATTCGTATTTTTTGAGGCTATCATGTGTCTGCTCAAAGGCTGTTGAACCAAAAGCATTTCTAACCCAAAGGAACCACTTGCAAACCCCTTGTCCGAGCCTGAGGAGGAAGCGGCTCTCGGTACCTTCTAACGCGCTCAGAACCGCAGCAGTCGGTGGTC
>NW_004443967.1:18112108-18120423 GCF_000243295.1 Trichechus manatus latirostris
CCCAGACCTTGTGGGTTTGCAGAATAGCAAAAAGGTCAGAAGTGAAATGAAATGAATATTCTTAGACTGTCCCAGTGCATGTGAGAGAACATGCTACCTTGGGCCACTCATTCATCATTCTCTGGTTTGAGAGGTGGCAGAGGATTCAAGGGCTGGAGGAGGATGGATGGAGCCCTGGAGGGAAACCTCCTAAGGCAGACATCAACACCTATTCAGGATGGAGTTGGGGTGCATCTGTGTGGTTCAGATCTTCCTAGCTTCAGCCCTAGCTTCTTACAGGAGCCTCTTTTCCATGGGCTTGTGTCTGCTGTTGCCTCATAGTGACAAAGTTAGCATTCACCCTTTCTGAGGCACACCAGGCTGCTCCAAGCCACTCTCTTAATCATTCTTTCTAAATCAGTAACATATGGCTTGGAATTTTCAAATATTTGGTTGGATTGAGCCCTGTTTTAATTTAGGCTTATTTGAACTAAATAGCAACTCACCTCGTTTAGTGGGTTGAGTGATGCACCTCCCCTCTCCAGTATATATCTATATCTCCACATCCAAATCCCTGCAACTTATGAATTTGACTTTATGTGGAAAAAGGGTCTTTGAAGATGTCATTAAGTTAAGGATCTTGATGTGAGATCATCCTGGATTATCCTGGTGAGCCATAAATCCAATTACAAGTGTCCTTTAAGATACAGAAGAGAAGAAGACACAAACATAGAGGAGAAGGCCATGTGAAGACAGAGACAAGGATTATAGTTCGTAGCCACAAGCCAAGGAAAGCCTGGAGCCAGCAGAAGCTGGAAGAAGCAAGGAACAGAACACCCCATAGAGCCTTCAGAGAGAGTACAGTCCCATCAACACCTTTGGTTCAGTCTTAGCAAGAAACAGATGGTTACTCAAATTGAATAATTAGAGAAGAGCTTAATAAAGGAAATATTTGTAAGGGAATTGGATGGACAATGAATCATGGGCTTTAGAACTTCCCCATAGCATTTCCAAGGAGTGGCTGGTGGATCTGAACTGCCGACCTTTTGGTTAGCAGCCAATTTCTTGACCACTGCACCACCAGGGCTCCCCATTACTACCTATAGGTTTGAAAATACAAAGGAAAGGAACTATTACTAAAAGCTGGAGAAAGAGAAGGCATGTGTAGGGTTACCTCACAGGAGTATGATTTTTGCTTATAGGACAATTCAGGACCCCACTGGAAAGGAGTCGAGAGAATAAACTTCTAAGACATGCTTCCTGTTTGCCCTATGACTTCCTCCATGTGACTCGCAATGGTTGATGTGCAATAGGCAACCAGTATGCAAGAGCACATTGACAAAACCCATAAAGATCACTCTCCTGTGGCACAGAGCAGGGTGGCAAAGAATAGGGAGTGGATATAAAAGGTCAGATAAAGGATAAACAACATAAGTGATATCACCAGTTACACAATTCAGGTTATTAGGATAAAGAGTGAAGATAACAATACGACTCTTGTATATCATTATGGGGTGTATATTTATGGAATAATTCAGGGTCTAACAACAAATAAATATTTTATAATAAAATAATGGTCAAAAATAAGTCATGGATAGGATTAAGAATCAGAACTGTGACCTCTTGCTTCTGCCTATGATATAGCGACCTGGAAAGAATGTCACCCTCACGTCCCTACACACACACACACACACACACACACACACACTCACACACACCAACAAAAAACAGATAATGTGCAAAATTTCTTGAACCCATCAGTAAGCTAAGGCCAATGAGTAATCAACTGGCCTGAATCTAAGGAAAGGCATGTGCCTCCAAGGAGAGATGAGATGCAAGCACTGTCTCACCTGTGACAAGAAAGAAAGGAAGCTGTAACAGGTTAAAAAATAGATTTAAAAGTTTTAACACATTGTTAAAGGCTGAATATGGGCTAACATGAGAGGATAGCCTATTTTTGATGGGCTCATCAGTAGACTATAGATAGCTGATGAAAGAATCAGTGAACTTGAAGATGAGTCAACAGAAATTATCCAAGTTAATTAATATAATAGAAAATTACCCAAAGAGAAACGGACAAAAGAAAAAAAATACAACATAACATCCAAGAAATTTGTGACAATATCAAACAGTCTAACATACATATAATTGGAATCTCAGAAGAAGAGAGCAGCAGAATAGAATAAAGGAAATACTCAGGGAGTTAAAGGCTTAGAATGTCTTAAAAATAATAAAAGTTATAAATCACAGACCCAAGAATCTCAGAGAACCCAAAGTAGAAAAAAATACACTTCCTCTCCAAAAAAAACAAAACACATACATACATATATTTAGATATATCTTATCCAAAATATTTAAAAGAAAGATATGCAGATAATCTTGAAGTTAGCCGGAGGGAGGGAAAGTCACCTTAAACGCACAGAAACAAAGATCAGAATTACAGCAGACTTCTCGTCAGAAACTACGAAGCCCAAAGAAAATGGAGTGACATTTCTAAAGTGATGAAGGCTGGGAGGGGGAAGCTCTCAACTCAGAATTCTTTACCCAGGAAAACTATATTTCAAAATTAAAGAGTGACAAAGACATTTTTTTCAGGCAAATAAAAGTGGGACCATTTATCAGTGGCAGGCTTATACTACAAGAAATGTTAAAGGAAATTCTTTAGGCAGAAAAAAATATGATCCCAGACAGAAACTTCGTTCTATACAAAGAAGTGTAGATCTTTGAAAATGGTTGAAATGAAAGCAAGTATCGAGAACAATGTTTCTTATTTGTAATTGTACTAAAAGTTAATTGGCTGCCTAAAACAAAAAAAGTAGCAATGTAGTATAGGTTTATAGCATATCTAAAAAGAAAATGTATGACAATAGTAGCACAAAAGAGCAGAGGGAAAAATTGGAAATATAAAATTATAAGGTTCTTACACTACACGTGAGGTGGTATAATTTCATCTGAATGTAAACTGATTAATTAAAACTCAAAATAAGGGAGTTAACTGATAGAATAAGAAATTAAGATGAAGTGGGATAAATGAACATAAAGAATGTGAAGTAGCTTACGAATGAGATTTGAGTGGTAACATAAATCCCAAAGAAGAAGTTTAAGTCCAGTGAATCCCATTATACATACGCTTGACCCTTGTTTATCTCTCCAGAGTTATCTCTCTAAACTCTCAGCTGCTGAACTTTAAAGTTTGGTTCTTATGTACTTCTTGCAGTTGGTTCTTCAACTCTCCAATGCTCTTGGTCTCCTATGGACTTAAAGTATGCTGCTCCTCTCTCCCCTCTATCCATGTGACTCCTGCATATCCTTCAAGACTGAAATCAGGGATCGCCTCTTCCATAAATCTTTCCTCAACTATGTCCACCACCCTAGTGTGTTACAGGCACCCCTTTTCTGTGTTCTTAAATTACCTTGGGTAGAACTTTAATCCCAGCATTTAACACCCTATTAAAATTATTTGTTTATAGTTTACCTCCCTCATTAGACTGTCAGGGCTTTGAAGGAGGGGGTTGTGCTCTATTCATCTTTGTATCTATACCACCTGGAACAATGCTAAGACGTACTAGGAGCTCAAATGTTTGATGAGTAAAAGAATAATTTATCTGGCTATTATTACTAGAAAGATTTTATTATACTAACCAGATTTTGATATACTGAGGGTAAAACTGTGTCTAGAGCTAGCCCTTATCACTGAACATAATAAAAAAAATAAACAATACAGCAAATACAGAAAATTTTGAACAGAAAAAGAAAAGAACAAACAGGAATGAGTTCAACTGAACTGCATGACAAGCCTAGCTTATAAACTGGAGATGTCAGGAGCACTGGTATTTTACAGGGCTCCCCAGGTGCATAACCGGAGCAAAGAAGATCTCAGGAATCAGGAAGACTTAAACACTGGAGTGCCTTAGATTTAGGATGAACAGCATTCATACAGAACTGGGAAAACCCTGTAATTCCAGGGTACACATGAGCACCATGCTGAGGCTGGGGGATTCTGTGACTGTGGATATTTTCAGCTGGTTTAATTTTTCTGATCATGTTATGAAATCAGTATCTCAGAGAAGAAGGACCTGGGCCTGGTTCTTCATATTTTTTTTTTTTAAGCTGTAAATAAGAAAGATGTTGGTATAGATCTCTTCCATGCCTAAAATTCTCATTAGCGCTATAACCAAGGCTAGGACACAATGTCACCGCAGTGTGTGGGAAACAGAGATGTTTTCTGTTGAGAGCAGTGCTGTGTGATAGAAGTTCTTGTGTTGATGGAAATATTCTATATATGTACTGTCCAGCCCCTTTCCCCACCAAAATCCTCTCCACGTGTGGCTAGTGAATACTTGAAATGTGGCTAGTGTAATAAGGAACTGGAATTTAATCTATTTAATTTTCACTCGTTTAAATGCAAACACCCATATCTGGAGAGGATTCTTGGAGGGAGGCACCTGTGCTCAGCCTTAAGTATTTTGGCATCCTGGATGTTACCTGGGACACTTCTGGGTACCAGATCTGATGCCACCTAATGGGATGCGTCAGTGAAGAGGCCATGTTTAATCCATCCCTGAGATGGATTCAGGAAAATGAAGGTTAAGCTTTAATCAAGAGGTCATGTAATCCTCCCTTGCAACTAATCCCGTGGTTATAGGATTAGATATGCTAGAAATTTCCAGCTAAATCTCCCTTTCTGTAGTTTGCAGTGAGTTACCTTCTTTAATGTGAACCAGAGAAGTGGGTCGCCAGTTCACCATGGCCTGTAGGATACTGGCCGTCTGCCTACCTGAGCCAGGTGCAGAACTAGGTCCACAGCCATCTGAAGGGGGGGGGAATGTTGGCTGTGGGGGCTCCTGCAGGCTGGCACAATCCAAACATGTGGTGTAGGACTTCACTTTACATCTCCATGAGAAATGATATTCAAGACACAGGCCACCCCAAGCTGGGTCAGGGATGAGGGAAGGTGTGGGAGAGAGGCATGGAAAAGACCCAAAACCTGTATCAGAGGTGGGGCACTTCCAAAGGGAAGGAATACTGAAGAACAAATTGGAACACAGTCAATAACGGCTTCAGCGGTGTTTTATGTAATGAAATCACAGGGAATAGAAAATCCCTATTCTCAAGTAATTATATGAGCTGTTTTTAAGTCACAAGAGGGTCAATTCAATTTAGAAATTACACATAGATTCCTGGAGTTAGCAACTTGAACATGACTTCCCACCCTCCACTCATCCCCAGACTACCTGGCTGTCCCGAGGAGCATGGGAACTCAGGCCCATAGCGAGGCGGGGGTTCCTGGGGGGAGCAGCAATGTGGGGCAGGCCCTGGAGAGAAATACAGAGAGGAATTCTGGAAAGAGCTTGGCCTCCGGTGTCCTGAGATCTTCCAAGGAGTGCCATTATCAGTCCTATATGAAGGGCTTGGCCTCATTCATTGCAGCAGTAATCAAGGGAGATGCTGAATGGATGAATGGGCTGGAATTTCTAGCCCCTGGTCTGGGAGAGTAGGAAAAGACAACAGAGCAGGTGGGATTTCTCCTGGAGACTCGGAGGAGGACAGGCAGCGGAGAACTGCGGTGGCCTTGCTGGCTCATAAGGCTTAAGATGACTTCTATTCCACCACTTGGGGCACTGTAGCCCCTAAGGTGACAGCGATCGGAATGGACAACCCAGCTGAGGAGAGAGGGGTATCAGTCAGAGAAAACAGAGCTCATGCTCCCACCTGGCTCATGCTTTACAAAATGATACCCGTGCTCCATTTGGAACCTTGAGGACCCCGCAGACTAGGCCCTTACTTCTGGTAGGCCCATTTCGGTATCACTCTGCACTCCGTCCATCTTCTGATGCTGCTGTCCTCCAAAGAACTATCCACCATTCTCATGGAAACAAACCCCTTTCTACGTAAACAAGTCCTCCCCATCCTCAGCCTCTCCCTTCCTAATTTAACTGAAACTCATTCCGTCTTTTCCAAGAACATCACTTCCCATCAGCATCCTTAAAAGGAGATTCTTCACTGCCCATTCTCCTACCTTGTAAGTGTCTTATGGAGGAGGTAGAACTATTGTCCTCTTCATTCTCCATCTTGATTACAGCAGACACGTCTTAAATATAAGGACACAGAAAGGTTGAAAGCAAAAAGACTGACAAAAGATATATCATGGAAATACCAACCAAAATAAGTTGGTGTGTCCAGACAATGGGACTTCAAGGTCAGTAATATTATGAGAGTTAAAAAGGGATATTTCATAAAGATGAAAGGGTCAGTTTAACAGGACAATATAACAGTTCTAAATGCAGATTTACCTATTCATGTGGAAACCAAAAGTTGTCAGAGCTGAAAGACAGATAGAAAAGCCACAATAATATTTGCAGAATTTTTAACACTCCTCTCATTGACTGAAAGAAGATTGAACAACAACAAAAAAAATCAGTAATGACACTGAAAATTTAAAAAAAAACACAAATAACTATCTAGGTTGGATGAATAGCAAGGATGGTGGTGCAGTGGTTAAGCACTTAGCTGCTACCCAAAAGGTGGGTGGTTCAAATCTAACAGGAGCTCTGCGGAAGAAAGACATGGTAGTCTGCTTCTGTAAAGAATACAGCCTTGGAAACCCTATGAGGTAGTACTCTGTCCTACAGGGGTCGCCATGAGTCAGAATCAAGTCAATTGCAACAGGATATATTAATATTTAGTTATATATTTATGTTTGTTTTGTGTTTAAACCCATTCAAAGCCCATTACCCTCAAGTTACTTACTAATATTACTCGATGGCAATGGGTAATATTAATATTTAGTTATGTATTTATACGTGCTTTATGTTTAAATCCATTCCAAACCCATTGCCTTTGAGTCAATTCCAACTCATAGCAACCATACAGGACACAGTAGAACCACTCCATAGGGTTTTTCCAAGGCTGTAATCTTTTAGGAAGCAGACTGCCACATCACATAACAAATATATACAAAAACAAAAACCAAACCCGTTGCTGTCAAGTCAATTCCAACTCATAGCGACCCTATAGGACCGAGTAGAAGTGCCCCACAGGCATTCCAAGAAGTTGCTGGTGGATTTGAACTGCTGACCTTTTGGTTAGCAGCCGAGCCCTTAACCACTGTGCCACGAGGATTCCAACAAATATATGCAGATCTTAAAATGATGGTACTCTGGTTAACAGGTCATCAGGAGCTTCCTTTTGCAGATGGCAGGTTTCCCTCAACCTTGTCTGGATTTCTATCCTTGTGATGAGTTCTTTTCTCCAGAAAACCTCGCTGTTTGTCTGTGACTGACAGCACACGATGTCCATTGGTGCTGAGCACCTCCTCTGGCAATGAGTATTATTTCCTTAACCCAGGAAGGACCCAGCTGTGAGTGCTGGGCTGGGCCCAAAGCCTCCAGCTTTAGGTGCTTCAGGGCGGCCCTGCTTTGGGCTCCAGAAGAAGTTGTTCCACATGCAATCTAGCCAGGAGTTGAGCCAGGCAATCTTGTAGGTCGTTTCTGCCCACTTCTTGGTCTTTACTCAGAGTCCTCTCTGGGCTCCAGAGACTTGTCCAGGACTTCAGTATGACCTGATGTCTCCCCTGACCAGTCCTCCTTACCCCCTTTCCTTTTATAGGTGTCACTTCCCAAGGAACCTTAGATAGATAGATATAGATGGCGGACATCGAGTCAACTCCAACTCATCAAGTTCCTATGCACACCAGAACGAAATGATGTCCGGTCCTGTGTCAAACTCAAGATCACTAGCATGTTTGAGTCCATCACTGTGGCTACTGTGCCAATTCACTTCATTGAGGTCCTCCCTCACCCTCGCTGGCCCTTCTGCTTCACCAAACATGATGTCCTCCAGCGATTGATCCCTCCCCAAGACATGTCCAAAGCAAGTGAGTCGGACCATGTTCTGTTGTGATCCACAGGGTTTGTTGCTGTTGTTGTTGTTAGGTGTTGAGTTAGTTCCAACTCTTAGCGACCCTACATACAGCAACGTGAAACACGGCCCGGTCCTGCCCATCCTCACAATCATTACTATGCTTGACCCCACCATTGCAGCCACTGTTTCAATTCATCTCATTGAGGGTTTACACTGGCTGATTTTACTCCTAATCCATTTTAGCCTGGTAGCTCTCCCGAAACCTATTCACTGTGGGTGACCTGAAATACCGGTGGCATAGCTTCCAGCATCACAAGAACATGCAAACCATCACAGTAGGACAAACTGACAGACGAGTGGAGGCAAGGAACCGTGGGCCTTCCTAACTCCATCTTGGCCTTTGCTTCCTGGAGATCACGACCAGCGGGGAAACTCAGGCTCTAGTGGCAGCACCAACAGCTACTCATGTTTCT
>NW_004443967.1:18123303-18124517 GCF_000243295.1 Trichechus manatus latirostris
CACTTAATGGTCTGACTGAGACTGGATGTACCCCAGAAAGCATAGCCCCTGGATTCTCTATCAGCCCAGAACTAAAACAATTTCCAAGGCCAACTCTTCAGACAGATGGGACTGGACTGTGGGACATAAAGTGATACTCGTGAGGAGTGTCCCTCTTAGCTCAAGTAGATACAAGAGACTAAATGGGCAGCTTCTGTCCAGAGGTAAGATGGGAAGGCAGAGAATGTTAGGCGCTTGTTGAAAGGACATGGGGAATCAAGGGTGGAAAGGAAGAGTGTGCTGTCACTGTATGGTGAGAGCAATTACAGTCACATAACAATGTATGTATAAATTTTTGTATGGGAAAAAATAAAAAGAAAGAAAAATGCAAAAAAAAAAAAAAAAATAAAGTTCTGGTGATTAGCTTCCCCAAAGTCATAGCCTTGAAAACCCTATAGAACAGTTCTACTCTGCACACAAGGAGTCACCCTGAGTCAGAATCTACTTGGAAACTAACAACAAGAAGAAGGGTAGTTGGATCTAGACCAAGCTTTCTCAACTATGGTGCTGTTGACATTGGGACCAGATAGCTCTCTGTGGTGGTGGACTATCTGGTGCATTGAGGGTATTGAGCAGTATCCCTGGCCTCTACCCACTAAATGCCAGTAGTAATCTCAAGACGGAACAACCAAAAATGTCTCCAGACATTGCCACATGGGGCAGAAGCTCTGATCTACAGGCTGATTAGATTGGGTTTGATTTTTTCATGAGACTCCTTTGCAGTGGTGGTGGCCATGCTCTTGGGGAGGAACATGATACAGACTTCACATGGAGCCCTCTGCCAAATGGGAAGCTGATTCACATGATGTGTTCACCGCTTCATAACACAGTAAGGAAATGGATTAAACTATGGCGCCACCCTTATCGGAAATCTCAAATGGTCTTTGCTATACACACGTGAGCCCTTGGACAAACGTTTTCTCCCTCATGTCCTTACTGACAGTGGTATAACTTGGATTGCCATAAAGAGAAATTCCATCCTTGTTTTAGGCAGACTTTCTGGGGCTGTGGGGGTAGGGACATAGGGCCTTGGGCCTTCCCTCACACTTACTGCCCCCTGTTCTTGATCCATCTGGGCCTGGGATGACCGTGGTGGGGGCAGGAGGTTCTGGTCGTTGTCCAGCTGGGTTTGATTGTGTTTTTGTTTGTGGGGTATGAATTCTGGCAGATGAAAG
>NW_004443967.1:18124999-18126606 GCF_000243295.1 Trichechus manatus latirostris
GTATTGATGTCTGAAAAAAAAGAGTGAGAGAAAGAAAAAAAGAAAGAAAAGACAAATCTATGTATATAAAATAATGAGGAGACGAAACAACTCTAGGCTCCCTCTGGTGGATTTTTTGTTGTTTTTTTTTCCCTCTTGGGAATTTTGACTTCTGTAAGCCAAGTGCAAAGAACTAAATTTTCCTTTCTACTCTTCAAAACCATAATAAAGGACAATGCGTGAACTAAGAAAAGTCATGAAATTCCCTTCACAGGAATTTTATTTCCCAGCTGAAAATTTCTTTTTATAACAATAAGTTTGAATGTTAAATTATTGAATGAGGCCTTGAGATGCCAGTAAGAAAAAGAAGGCATTTGGCGATCAGTGGACTGTCTGCATTTGGAAGAGCTATGCAGAGCTTAGTTACCTGCATGGCTCCCTGCCACCAGGCAGGTCTCTCTTGGTTTTGTGTTTTCCAGGTACAGCAAAACCCTGCACATGCTTTGAATTTCCATTCTGCTTCTACCTATGCCTCCGTTCATAGTCCCTGGGGAGTTGGGATCCACGCCAGTCCTGTGAGACACCAGTTACACTTCTCTGCTCTGCTCATCAAGACCTCTGCATCCTGATCCCTCTAGTTGCTCCTCTACGTCACCCCGCTTCTTATCTTCCATTCCTTCTCTCAACACCTTAGACTTCATGGTCTTCCATGGCCTTTGGATCTTCCCAAAGACCCCAAATACTATGCGTATTTTGCTCTCACGTTTTCTTGGCAAGTCCCCCAGCCTCCATCACACCACCTCCCACCTTCTCAGTAGCTACACTTTGGGACCTGAGTGCCACTGCAGTGCTAACACACACATGTTGTTTGTGTCACCATGGAGTCAAGGGCACCAACAACAATAATAACTGGGTTATAAACTCCTTAGTGTCCCCCCAGTCTTCATTGTAACTGCATTGGTGATTTAAAAAAAGAAAAAAAAGATTCTTGACTAAACTTCTAGTTCCTTTTCCTCTCCATCGTTACGTCTAAAACTGGGTTTCCCCTCAGGCTCTGCCTGAGATGAAAGCTTATGCTCTAGTAGTTCTTTTGGGAATTTGATTATAAAAAAACGGAAGTATGGAATACAGGGAGGAACTAGGAAGGGACAGAGTCAACACAAGTATGAGTTATCGAATTAAATTGTTGTAAAACTAAACATTTGCTATAAAACAATAATAAAATAATCATGATTATTGAGGCCATTCTAAAATACTATACCATTATAATATAGATGTTATTGGGAGTGATAAGTGTTGAAGCATCCCAAAGTCTTGTATTTTTTGAAGAGAACCCAGAGATATTGATACATTTTAGTTTTTGTATGTCAAGTATATATACTCTAATTTTAAATAAAATAAAATAAAAGCAAATTTAAAAATTTAGAGATTCTGGAAGCAACTAAATAGAAAAAAGTAGAGTAGGGGGAATTATAAATCCAAAGCAAGAAAAGAAAAGAGGCAAAAACCCTAGGGGGGGAAATACACACAAAAATATATATGTACGTATATATATGTGTGTGTGTGTATGTGTATACACATTTATAATATATATTAACATACAGAAGATATACATATATATGACATAT
>NW_004443967.1:18128224-18129136 GCF_000243295.1 Trichechus manatus latirostris
GTAAGCATCCAAGAAATGAGAGAAAACTTGCTCAATGTCACTGGTAATCGAGGAAATGCAAATCAACGAAACAGGGAGCTATTCCACGCCCATGAGATTGGCCAAGTTAAAACATCTGGTGATGGTGTTTCTGCTGATGTGGAAGGATGCAACTCTAGGGGGAGAACTGGTCATGTGTGCTGACTTTACCAAGATGCTTGGGTTTATGCTTCTGGCTCTGGCATAAACATCCACGGAGACAACGCTCACTCCACGCTGTGTCCTGGTTTGGACATTATATGGCCACCTCATGTATAAGAATTAGTGCAAATGGGAAGTCATGCAAATCATACTGTAGAGCAATTTGGCAAAGTTTATGTAGCCCTGGTGGTACATTGGTTAAGTGTTCGGCTACTAACAAAAAGACTGGTGGTTTGAACCCACCAGTCACTCTATGGGAGAAAGACCTGTCGATCTGTTCCCATAAAGATTACAGCCAAGAAAACCTTATGTGGCAGTTCTGTGCTGTTACATAGGGTTGCTATGAGTTGGAATCGACTGGGTGGCACCTAACAACGACAACATGTGTGTTGAAGACAAGCATACTCTTCAATCCAACAATTCTTTCTCTACGTATGTATCCTAGAGAATTTTCCACACTTGTATAAGGACATTAACTGCATCATTGTTCCCATAAACAAAAAATCAGAATGGATTTCAATATCCCTCAATGGAGGAATGGATAAATTATTAACGTACTTATATGATGGGATAATATATGGGTTAAAAAGAACTAAAACTACATGTGCAAACACGGATATATCTTGAAATCATAATGCTAAGTGAAAAACCAAGTTGTAAAAGAATTCTCAATGTATTTTGCCATTTATGCAAACCTTAAAGACAAAAATGTATACATCATTTATGGATATA
>NW_004443967.1:18137701-18144464 GCF_000243295.1 Trichechus manatus latirostris
CATGTGCCCTGCCCTGGCTTGTAGGAAGTAATCCCACTATCAGCTCAGAATTGCAAGATTGAAAGCACAAATCCTCAATACTTAAGACCACCTTAAATCAACGATTGTGAAAGCATGTCATGTGAAATCTTTGAGGTATTTCCATTAAAATCACGAACAAGGTAAGGATGCCTATTTTCTCCACTTATATTTAGCACTTTCTGGAAACAGTAGTCATTGTGATGGGCCAAGATAAAGGAAGTTAAAAATTAGAACTAATAAGCGTCTTCAAAAAGCTATAGCTTCAGGTTATGAAACCAAGTGATAAGATTTTCTTCTTTATGTTTATTTTTAAAAAAGGAAGGAGCATGTGTAACCAGTGAAATTAAAAAGAAACATTAAAATGTGCTTTCTCATGCACCTGCAATAATCAGCAGAAAATATGAGAAAAACAATCTGTTTACAGTCACAAAAATGAGTATAGTCCTAAGAAATAAAGTTAGTAAGAAAGGTGCAGGGCCGATACAAGAAACACTACCTGTGATAATGTAAAAGAAAGCTTGACTAGGGGGAGAATTACAATGGAAAACCCAAATGGGAAGAGTCACCATTGCAAAGACGTCAATTCTCTCCAAATGATTTTTCCCCCTAAATCCATAGTCCAAAATCTGTTTTAAGAACAACTTGGATGAGGTATATTTGACATACAATAAACTGCACATAGGTAAAATGTACAATTTGATAAGCTTGCATATATGCATGCAACACATTCAAGATGACGGACATATCCATTACCCCCAAGAGTTCCTGGTGCCCCTTTGTAATCCCTCCTCTCCTCTTTGACCTCTAAACCCCAGACAGCCACTGGTCTGCTTTCTGTCACTGTATATCAGTCTACATTTCCTAGATTTTATATTAACAGAATCATGCAGTATGTACTCTTGTTTTCTTTCACTTAAAATAATTATTTTGAGATTTATTCCATAGCATGTATCAGTGGTTTATCCCTTTTTTATTGTTGAGTAATATTCTATCCCCAGAAAGTTGTTCTTGGAGGCTGGGAAGCTAAACTTCATCCAGTAAAATAGACATGGAAGAATCATATAGAAAATTTTGAGAGGGAGGAATCATTAGTAGAGATTGTTAAACTTATTATTACCATACAGTAATTAACTCAGTGTGGAGCAGATTCTAGAAACAACAAATAGATTAATGAAATAGAATAGTAACTCCAGAGACAGAGGAAAATACAGAGTTTAAGAGGACAAAGGGATTTCAAATAAAAAAATAGATGATAATTTATTGAATAAATGCTGTTATGAAAACTGGCTAACTAAAGTTATATATAAATTACATATATTTTATATATATAAATTACATATATTATATATATATAATACATGAACAGCAAAATCATGAAATATTATACAGTAAGTATTTTCATAGCCTTGAGGCATCTGAGGACTTTGTACATGTTTAGCTAATGGCAGAAACCAATAAGAAAAGAATAAAAGATATAACTACATACAAATTAAAAACCAAAAACCCTTTAGACAACACGGAAAGGTCAATGGCAGAGACCAAGAAGGGCTAACATAATTAATATGTAAAGATCTCTTTAAAATCAATTTAAGAGATTAGAAATTTCCAAATAGGAAAATGAGCTCCAAGTACCTAAAAAGGAAATTCACAGTAGAAGAAAGACATATACAAAAGAGAAGATGAAAAGGTGGTCCAATTTACTGCTAATCAAAGGGTTTTTTCAAGGCAGGGTAAAGTGGTTAGTTGTATTCTGAGGGATGAGAAGCTATTGGACTTAAGCAGGGGAGTGAGACTTCCATGGGTGAGTGAGTAGATCATTACAGGGGGCAACCTGGGCAAGAATGTTAGGGGGGAAGCTGGTTGGGGTCTTAATGTAATCAAGTCAAGGCATGTGGGGCTTGGACCAAGTGGTGGCAGCTACCTGGACAAAATGGCGGACTTGGAGCACCTTTTGGAGGATGAGTCACAGGCTTTGCTGGTGGATTGGCTATAGAATAAGAGAAAGCATCATTGTCATTATCACTGCCTCCACAAAGAAGGCACTGCTGACCTTCTCATTCTTCCTCTAGCCTAGGGCTTGGTGACCCTGACCTCTCCTGACGGCCATGGAGACGGGGGTGGCCTGAACTCTCAGCAGTGGCATTGGATGCACAGAGAGAATTTGGTTCTGACCTGCAAATGCCATAGGCTTGTGCTTCTGTTGGAGGAAATATTTTTAAATTTTCACATCTAAAGTTGAGAAATCTGTGGGACATTTTGCAATGTCTATTTCATGTTCAACAATGGGCTCAAGCATAGCAGCTATTGTGAGGATGGCACAGGACTGGGCAGTATTTCCTTCTGTTGTACATAGGGTCACTATGAATCAGAACCGACTCGATGGCTCCTAACAACAACAACAACATTTCATGTTCAAGAAGCCCTGGTGCGCAGTGGTTAAGCGCTCGTCTGCTAACCAACAAGTCAGAAGTAGAAAGACATGGCAGTCTGCTTCCGTAAAGATTATTATATTTTTATGCAAATAACACACGCCTTCTACGTTTGTTTGCCAACCACGCCTTCCTCCCGCGAGGTGTTTTCATAAGTGCCGCTGCGTCTATTTTCTTTTACATGTTGCTGTAAAAAAAATTAGCATAGCACACTTAGGAAAATACCTGGAGGGAGCGGTCACGGTTGGCAAACAAACATAGAAGATGCACGTTATTTATGTAAAAATATGGTACAGCCTTGGAAACCCTATGGGGCAGTTCTACTCTGTCCTATAGGGTACTATGAGTCAGAATCAACTCCACAGCAATGGGTTATTTATTTCATGTTCAAAGTTAGGAAAACGAAGAAGATTTAGCATTCATTTATTCATTCCCCTCAACAGGATACTCTTACTGACATAATCAGATGTCAGGCAGCACTCAGTGATATGGGAATAAAAACGGGTGTGTTGCAAAGTTCTTGCCCACCAGAAACTCCCAAACTAGAGAGACACGTCCCAGAGCTCCATAAGCGGCACTGGAGAGCTCAGAGGAGGAAACGCATAACTGCCTGGTGGAGTCTTGGAAGGGTTCCTGGACGACGGGATGTCTGAGGCTTCAGGAGATTCATAGAGAATTTTCTCCATGGAAGGTTCTGTGCAGGGCTCCTCATGCAGATGGCCTCATTTAACCCTCACAACAGCTGGGTGCGTGGGCATACTGCCACCACCAGGATGCGGATGAGGAGACAGAGCCTCAGAGATGTGAAGTGTCTTTATAAAAGACTGATCTATGCAGAATCAAATTGACAAAAGCATCTCGAAAGGTTAGATGAGAAGCTTAGGGGGCAGTGAGTTTACATTAATGATGGTGGAATAATTTGGAAAGGTTAGTGAGAACAGTTACACAACTTGAAGAATCTAAACAACGTCACTGCATTATCTGGGTGGACTTTGATGAAACGGTGTATCCTTTGCTGTGTATATTTTCACACACAAATAAATAAATAAAGGGACTTTACAAAGTCAAAAAAAAAAAAAAATCCTAGCTAGCGAGTTGTAGAACTGGGATTGACAGCCAGCCGTCTTGCCCCAGAGACTGCTCTGTTAGCAACAACTCTACCCGCTAATCTTTCCTTGAACAAAGGCCAGCAGTGTTCAAAATGGACCGTGGGTGGGCCTTCCAGACAGAGAGACAGCAATTGCAAAGGTCCCCAGGTGAGAACGACAGTGGGTGTTTGGGGACGGACAGTGTAGCCAGGCTGGGCAAGAAGCAGGGTCAGAAATGATGACCAAATGTGCAAAGTGGTAGAGTTTGGGCTTCCTTATTCAGACACAGGAGCCCTGGGGGTGCAGTGATCAAGCGCTCACCTGCTAACTGAAAGTGCAGTGGTTTGAGCCCACCAACCACTCCACACAAGAAATATGTAGGACTCTGCTTCTGTAAGGATTACAGCCTTGGAAACCATATGGGGCAGTTTGACTCTGTCCTAACGGGTTGCTATGAGTCAGAACCGACTCCAGGGCAAGGAAGGTGTGCAGACACAGGGAAACACTCCTGGAGTTTAAACAGGGGAATGACATGGGGGTCAGCATTTTTGAGACGTCGCTGGGGTCACTGTCCTGGGAAGGCGAACTGAATTCAGAATGGAGGAGAGGGAGGGTGTTCAGGGCAATGCTCCCCATGTGATGTCCTGCACTCAGAACCCAGAGAGAGGGACAAGAGACATCTTGCTCAGAAGACAGAGAGAAAGAGGAAGGGAGGAGGGGAAACTTCTGGAATGCAGCAAACATTTGTTCAGTCTCCATGGGGGAAAAATGAAAGGCAAACCAAGTGAGCATATAATATCGATGAATGTCTCTTGGGCAAAAGCCACACCTAAGCCCATATGTTTGAACAAATTAAGAGGTAAATGATTCCCGGAAGGTAGAGGGGGACCACATCTGAGCACCTCTGCCAACCAGATATTTGAGTCCCTCAACTACCGATTGCCCAGGGAAGACTCTAGTTTCTTTCCTGAAAGAACTCCCTGGAGTGATTTTAAGGAGAGTGCTACCCGCCCTGGACCAGGAAGGCGGTGGGCCCAGGGTGGTGTCTCTGCAGGTTTTAAATCCTCCAACAATCTCCAGGGTCTCATGAGACAGAGCTTTTTCAGGAGGAAAAACGAGGGGAGGAGGGCTGTGGTAAGCATAAAAAGCGACATACAAGGGTTACGTCCTGAGTTTGAAGAGCCTGTTCCTTTTCCTGCCAAGACAATGTTACTTTATGTAAAGAAGCTTGGCGAGGCCCCAAATGGTTAACTCTCCAGGAGGTTAGTTGTGAATCTACCTCCACTCTACGTTCAGAGGCCATCAAATCCTGGCCACCAGAGACCTCCGTGTCTACTTACATAGGGTTCCAGGGATTGTTCCTGTTCTTACGGAAAATATCTCAGAAATCCCTGAGCTGAGCATTTTGATCTCCTCGGCAGTGAGAGCGTTGCGGAAAGGGGCTGAAGAGGGAAGAGAACACTTTTCTCGCATAATTTCATTTGTCAGGAGAATCTTGCAGCTGACATTGGAAGAGTGATTTAATTGATTTTAATCATACACCTGAGAGCAGGAAATTGAGCCCTCCGTCCTGAAAAATAATCTAGGCTTCCACCAGAATATCTAATTTGCAGCTAATAGTTTTTTTTTTTTTTCTTGAAGTTTTGTTGTGAAGTTTAGAAAATAACAGATCTAGGGAAAAGGCAGGTAGTTAAGGGCAGCTCGGGAGTTCGGTGGGGTCAGGACACGTGGACTCTTCAGGGCCTGCTGCTCCGAGTGCCTTTGTCCTGCAAGGGAGCTGGGCCATGGGCCTCTGTCCCCTCATTAGAGCGACAGTCCACGGACCCCGAGGTTCCCAGGGGACCACAGGCTGTGGTGGCCTTGACTGAAATCTGTGAGCAGAAGACCTATCACGAGCTTTCTTCCAACGAAGGCTTTCAACGGAGATGGTTAAACGTGAAAAATAAATGAGTGTTGCTTTCATCTTTTTAAATGTAATCTTCCGTAAGGAAATACTATTGCATAAAGAGAACTGGTTCGAGACGCGTTTAGCCACATAAGAGAAGCCAGATTAGTTTTGCATGGCAAAGAGCCAGAGTATTTTATATCCGCTTCCCGGGAAACCCTCGGTGACCTTCGGAACTATTATTAGCTATTATTCAGATGCCGCTGTGGTCAGCAAAAATTTGCGCATCCCCCAAAATGCACGTACGTTGACCCAGCCTCCCAACGTGTCAGCGAGTAGAGATGATTACACCCGTGTGAGTTGCCACGTGGGCCCGCAGGGAAAAGCCCCGGAAGCACTCACCAGGTGCTGGCCATGGACAAGCTCTTCTCAGTCAGCCGGACGCTGCTCTCCTGCGGAGCCTAGAGACACGTGGGCCCTTCTCACATGCCTCCGGGGTCCTTAGGCTGCACGCTTGCATACAGCCAGGGCAGAAAGAGCCCTGCCTGCGCACCTCCACCAGCGTGTTACCGCATCAACTTGTTTGGAACCAGTTGCCATGGCGTCAGCGCCAGCCAATGGCAAGTACACGTGTGTCAGGGTGGTACTGAGCTCCATCGAGTTTTCAATGGCTGATTTTTCTCAAAAGTGGATCTGTTTGCACCACCCAGGGACTCTATTCTTTTTTTTTTAATGCACTTTATTCTTTGAAGCAGGAGTCCTGCTGGTGCCAGCTAACTGATGGTTCAAACCCACCAGCTGCTCCTCCGGGAGAAAGACATGGCAGTCTCCTTCAGTAAAGATGACAGCCTAGGAAGCCCTATGGGGCAGTTCTACTCTGTCCTACAAGGTCGCTATGACTCAGGATGGACTCTTCAGCAGCGGGTATTCTTTAGAGCAGTTTTAAGTTTACAGAGGAATTGTGCAGAAAGTATGGAGAATTCCCATGTATCTGTTCCCCCCCAGACTGTTTTTCGTATTATTGACATCTTGCATTGGTGGGGTACATTTGTTACAGTTGATGAACCAATATTGATACATTATTATTAACTAAAATTCACTGTCTACATTGGGGTGCACTCTGTATTGTACACTCCTACGGGTTTTGACAAAGGCATAGTGGTATGTGTCCACCGTTACAGTATCATATGGAATGATTTCACCACCCTAAACATGTCCTGTGCTCCACCTATCCATCCCCGTTCCCTGACTATATTAATTCAAAATATAAACCTAGGTTTGTGGTACATCCCTAGTTTGTTATCGTGGTGTTACTTGTAGGGCCAGAAGCCAGAGAAATA
>NW_004443967.1:18146174-18155395 GCF_000243295.1 Trichechus manatus latirostris
TCTACAAAAGTAATTCTAATCTTTTTGACATCACTCCGCAGCGTGCAAACTCACGTGTCTAACTGAAATACATTTCACAGAACACGACCTACCTCTAGCATAAGCAAATTTAGTTTCATTTTTTAAGCAATGCCGGCTGCACCATGAATGTGTTATAGCCAGCACAACAAGACTTTAAGTCTCTGTAAAGTTAAAATTGTCAAAACTCTGCCCCAAACATCAATACACTTGCTTTTGGAATTGTGTTCTCAGGAAAGAAACAAGCTGTAAAGGGCAGGGGCCTCACACTTTGTATCAGCTTTAGTCTCCTTCCAGCTTCTGAAAGAAATGGCAAATGACTTTGTAGATGGGTGGTAGCCTTTTCCCTGTGGCTGCCTTTAAATACCACTTAAGGATCATCGTAACGATGTTCCCATTATTTCATATCACGGGTTCGTATTTAAAAAGTTGAAAACAATGCCTGTCTTTATTGAATGCCTGATGACTTTAGAATATAAGCAATGTTTAAGCTGAATAACTCTTTATAAAAAATTCTTCTCTCCACTAAGGACCAAAGAAGTGTCTGTTCGTTGTTGACGACCTGATGTGGTGAGTAGACACAATTTTACTGATAATTTCCATATAGTGAACAAACAGCACGTATTTACTGAGGGCCTCTACTTGGCACACCATGCAGTCTTCGTACACGTGCTGATGTGCTGGTGGGTGTGCTCATCCCAGCAAACAGGGCGTGGACCATCTCCCAGGTACGTCCAGCCCTTCCTCTCTTCACCCCTTCCTCTCCTTCCTTCCTTCCTTCATTTCTCTCGTCCTTCCTTTTTGTCTTCCTTTCTTTTCCTCTCTCCTTTCATCTTAATTATTTATGTATTTACTGATTGTTTATTTACTTTTGTTTTAAATAACTAAATACTATAGATCCATGGATAGTTGCAATATACCCACAGGGAGGTCTCCTGTACCCTTCAGTCGTTCCCTGCCCCACGCCAGTGGTTACGTCTTATGGATCAGTAGTACAACATCAAAACCAGGAAATGGACATTAGTACAGCCCACAGACTTTAGCACCTGTGTAGATTTATGGGACCATCAGCACAGTCAAGACACAGACTGCTCTGGGTTCCCTCGAGCTCCCCGTTACAGCCACATCCCTCCCTCCCCCATGTCTAACCCCCGGCAACCACTACTCTGTTCTCCACCTCTATAATTTTGTCATTTCAAGAATGGTAGCTAAATGGAATTGTACCACATGTAACTGCTTGGGATTGGCTTTTTTCACTTAGAATAATTCCCTTGAGGTCCTTCCAAGTCCTTGAGTGTATCAACAGTTTGCTTCTTTTAACTGCTGAGTTGTACTCCATGGTATGGATGTATAACGGCTTGTGTAACCATTCACCCACTGAAGGACATCTGGGGTGTTTCTAGTTTTTTTGCTATCACAAATAAAGTTGCTATAAACATTTATGTACAGGTTTTAGTGTGAACATACATCTTTATTTCTCTGAAATAATGACCAGGAGTCCAATTGCTTTTCCGAACGGCTGGACCATTTTACATTCCCCCAGCAGCGTAGGCTAGCTCCAGCTTCACTAAAGCCATGCCAGCATTTGCTGTCAACACTATTTTTCTTTTTATTTAATTTTGTGTCTCTTGATATCACATTGTGATTTTAATTTGCATTGGACTAATAATATTGAACACCTGGCCATTTCTTTTTGACTTTATGAAATAACTGATCTTATTTATAAGTTGCGACAATCTCGGTCAGCACCCTGCTCCGCAAGAACCCTGGCTCCATGTAACATAGCCTGGTTACCGAGCGGAAGGCGGAACTTTCCTGACCCCTCAGGGATGGAGAAACCAGGCTCTCTCTGAGCCAGGCTTCCAGGTGGAGCCAGCAAGACAGGAACGAGGTAGCTACCAAGGCAACTTGGCAAACATGTATGTGTTCATAGCTGAGCCCCAAGTGAGCAGAGTAAGCTGAGATTGAATGCAAGTTCAAATACAACAATGACAGCTGCAACATTATCACGGTGTTCTGCAAAATCGCAAGAGCTGAACCCTCTCTCTGATTCCCTCTCTGCATCTTCTCTGCAGTTCTTGTCTCCATCTCTGCCCGTGTCCCTGTCTCTTACTTTCTATTCTTGGTAACGGCAAACATTTACAACTCAACAAAAATGCCACCAGGATAAACCCTGTGTTTGTTCTTTGGACGATATTCAATACATTATAGGGAGCTGCAAATGTCACTGGATTGGGAACTGTAAGGGCTTTGCCTGTAAGTCTTTAAGCAAAGACCCACAGCTGATGCAGTGGTGAGGTAAGCCCTGTCGATAAGCTTCTTTTAATGGGGGGCGAGGCGGTTTTGCTCCGGTACCACTGCTTTAACCACGCACTGGATACCGCGCCGGGTGACAGGGCTGGACTTCGCTGCTTGTCCGGAGCCATCTCTTCAATGGGTCTGTCTCCCGCCTGCTCTAAAAGTAGACGATTCAAGCCTATTTTCGACAAGAACTGCCAAGAGGTTCAACTTGTGTAACTACCACGCTGCTCTCTAGGGACCAAACTTAGACCATTAAATTCACTTCGTTTGTGATTTCAGTGACCTGAACGGCCGACAGAGGTGCTTTGATGTAAAATGTGAGGATAAGAATCAATCATACCTACCAGCTCCTTTAAAGTATATCATAAAAATGTAACAGGGATGCTCCAAACAAAAGGCGATGCTGGCCTTTCCCACACAATTAGCTGAGCAGCATCCGTGTAGCTGAAGAAGCTGAGCGTGCCTTCCTCCAACACCTTAGCCCAGAGTGGAGTCGGAGAATTTGGTGTTCAGTTATTCTTTTCAGCAGAAGAGCTACACTCTCCACTGTCCACCTGGCGTGGGGAGTATCGTTCTGGTCTTTAGGGAAGTGGCAAGCTTAACAACAAGTAACAATTCCTGGAGTATCCCCAGGTAGTTTCCTTTCTAGATTCACCTGCATCTGCACAGGGGCCTTCCTGGAAGAGGGATCCTTGGGATCGGTGCGGCTGGGTGAAGAGACCGTCTTTATAGCAGATCGACAAGCTCCTGCCAATTACTGCTTTGCTGTGTTAGTTTGGTTAAGTTTTGATGTTCTTGTTTGCCTCCTGAGACTTTTTTTTTTTCTGCTGAAAGATCCTTCTTAGGAATCTACATAACAGTTACCATCAAGCAGACTCACACTCACGACGACCCCATGGGTGTCAGAATAGCACTGTGCTCCGTAGGGTTTGCAATGGCTGATTTTTCAGAAGTAGGTCCCCAGGCCTTTCTTCTGAGGTGCCTCTGGGTGGACTCAAACCTTCAGTTAGTAGCCAAGTGTGTTAACAGTTTGTACCTCTGCCAGACTCCTAGGAGACAGAAAAGGTTTTCCTAAGCTCTCTCTACCTTCTACAATAGAATCAAGCCAGCAAGTGTGGGCTTAACTCCCAGCTCTTCCCGTCCTGGCTGTGTTGGCGTGGACCAGCCACCATTCGGAGTCCCCTTTGTCTCCATCATCAAAAACGTGGATCCAAGGGTGGTTTGGGCTCAAATGTCCTGGTAATAAATGTGAAAGGTGTCTTGAGGAGAGTCAGGAACGGGAGGAAATGGAATGTGTGGCTAACTGCCTCCGTGAACAGCTGCTTCTTTGCCATGAGACCAGAAGAACTGAATGGCGCCTGGCTATCATTCCTGAATGTTTTGATCAAAGATTCTATAGAAGAATCCTGTTCCAAAGGGAGAAAATGCAGAACAGAATTGCAACTTCTTATGGACTCCAGACTTTCTGGAGCCATGGAGGCTGGATGAACCTCGGAAACTATTGCCCTGAGAAAATCTTTAAGACTTAAACCAAAAATATACCCTGAAGACTTCTTAAAACCCAACAATAGTTCAGCTGAACTAGTAAAAAATGTCTGCCTTGAGCATTATGCTCTCTTCAGAACTATCTGCATGGGATCAAATTGACATCAGCAACTGCAAAGATTGGAACCTTAGGGAGCCGTGAGTTTATGTTAATGGGGGAGGAAAAACTCAGAGAAGGGGGCCGAGAATGGTTGCATGACTCGAAAATAGAATCAATGTCACTAAGTGGTACACGTAGAAACTGTTGAATTAGTATATGTTTTGCTGTATGTATTCTCAACAACAACAACAAAATAAATTTTTTAAAAAGCGTATACATTAGATGGCATTGTTACTGTAAGCGTCAGAAACTGATGACCCAGCTTCCGCTGAGAAAAGATGTCTAGTAGAAATGGAGTTCTGCTTTTATCTCAGCTCAGGAAGCTCTCCAGTGGACTTCCTAGGGAGGGGGAAAGCCAGGGTTCCTTCGAGCGATGACAAGCGGTATAAAAATGATATGTCACCAAATGCCAGGTGTGAATGCAGACACAGGACTCCTCAGCCCTCACCTGTGAGTGGCCGCCGAGTGATGACTGCCTAAATGTCAGAGGTAAAGGTGTGTTTTACATGCAGCGGCAGCCCAGCAGCTCCACTCAGAGGGGGCGAGGCATATGTTTGCAAAAACTCAGGCTGGGAGTTTCGTTTGACAATGGATAAGTATCAAATTGGTAGAGAAAAAAGTTCAGCCAACAGATGTCCCATTGAAACATTAGCAGCTGGGTGGGGGAGGAGGGGCACACAGCATGGAGACCATTGGTCACATCACGCCATATTCCCTGGGCTCTAACTACGTGCAAAGGAGCCCTGGTGGCACAGTGGTTAAGCGTTCGCTTCCTAACTGAAAGGTTGGCAGTTCGAACCCACCCAGTGACTCTGCAGGAGAAAGACTTGGCGATCTGTTCCTGTAAAGATTACAGCCTAGAAAACCATATGGTGCAGTTCTACTCAGTTGCATGGGGTCCCTATGAGTCAAAATAGACTCAAAGGCACCCAACAACAAAAACTACATGCAGGTGCTATCCTATACTCTGGGGGTGCAACTAGGGCAAAGACATACTGGCTCGGGCCTTGTGGCGCTTACTCCTGGTTAGGCTGAGAGGTAGGGGAAGACTTTGAAGCTGAGGGAGCTGCTCAACTTATAGGCTAATGGACTTCCTGGGTAGGGATGTATGTTAAAGAGCTCTCCTGGCATAATCAGGGGGCTTAGGGTAGAGCACTGTGGGCTGGAGTGTGTGATGTACATTTATTCACTCAACAAATACCTGTTGAGCACATACTACGGGTCATATTAAGTGCTGAAATCTCAGCAGTGAGCAAGACAGATGCGTTCTCTGCACCCGAAGAGCACATATTCATGTATTCATCATACAATGTCATGGGTCATTGACTACAACTTTGATAAGTTGTGCTACAAACCTTGGTGTAAGTTCACCATGACCTTGGCTGTGTCAAGAGCTATGTAACTCCAAAGGCTGTTTTCTCCACTGACAGGCCCTTCTTCTTCCCAGCTATGATGTCAAATCTGGCTTGAATGAAATCAGGGTAGGCTAATTGCTATAACCAATAACCCCAAATCTCAGTGGCTTCAAATAATAAATATTTGTTCCCACTCTTGTCCTAGTGTGGGCTGGCGAACTTGGAGGGTTGTTCCATGCAGGCTGCTGGGATCCAGGCTGCTCTCTGTTTCTCCTGACCCCCAACCACCTGGAGTTGGAGAAACTTTCCCCAGCTAGGAGCAGAGTCCTCCCCAAGACCGCCCTTACTCAGACACCAGCCACAGGCTCCGGGGTTCCCAGGCAACTCCTCTTTTGATGAAGTGGCTACAGACTCAAGGGTTATCAACCCCTCTCAGGTCTGATAATTCACTATAATGGCTCACAGAACTCAGGAAAGTGTTATCCTTTTGATTACAGTTTTATTACAGCAAAAAAGGACACAAACTGTTGTTGTTGTTAGGTATTATCCAGCCAAAGGAAGAGACGTGGAGGGCAAGGTCTGGGAGGGTTCCAAATGCAAAGCTTCCGTGTTGTTTCCCCATGGAGTCAGAATATGTCACCCTCTTGTCACACCAATGTGTTGTCAGTAAGGGAAGCTCACCTGATCTTGGATGTCCTGAGTTTTTATGGGGGTTTCATTACATAGCCATGGTAGATTCACTGGCCATGTTGTTGAACTCAATCTCCAGCCGCCCTGCACCTCACCGGAGGTCAGATTGATATCACGTGGTGGGTCTTTCTGGTATGGCCAGCCCCCACCACGAGTCACCTCATTTGCACAAACTATCAGGTGTGGTGTGGAGCCCACCACGAATAACAACTCCGATCACTCCAGGGATTTAGAGGTTACTTCCTAGTAACCAGCACAAAGCCCAAATTCTTTGGGTAAATTAATTCTTCACTCCACACAGGTCCTTCCATCCTGTGGCCCCATCATCCCCATCTGGTGGATGGGGAGGGAAGAGCAGGGAGAAGGTGGAGCACAGAGAAGACTTCCATCTGTAACTGCCTCAGCCCAGACGTGGCGGCATGCACCAATACACACACGATTGGTGCATCTGGTCACACATCCCCACCTAGAAGCAACTGGGCCTGGAAGATGGGGGTCTAGTGGTGGGCCCAGGAGATGAGGAGAACATAAACATTGGTGAGCTTGTCCTTTCTGACCACCCCCTGCCCTTGGAACCTTGCCAGGATGACAGTGTTGACAATTATTATTGGCTTGTCCCAAGAAATGTCCACACCTGTGACTAAATGTTACCTCTGCTCCGCATTGTCTCCTCAACAAAATTATCTGCTCATTATTTTGTAAGTAGTCTCATCTTACACTTTTCTGGAGTTATAGGTGAGATTACATTAATATCTACCTATCTGTCTGTCTATCATCGATCTATCCATCTATCTGTCTGTCTATCTATCTGCCAAAGGCTGAAGTATGATGAGAACTATACACACATTCACACCCCACCAGCAGCTGCACCAGAAAAAGACTTGGCAATTTGCTTCTGTAAAGATTACAGCCTAGAAAACCCTATGGGGCAGTTCAACTCTGTCACGTGGGGTTGCTAAGAGTCAAAAATTGACTTGGCAGCACCTAACAGCAACAATGACCTATAAATTTTCTAAGCAAAAAAACAAACACAAAAAAAACCCAAAAACACATGCTGTGGGGCTGAGACCACTGAGCACAGGCCATTTTGAGACTCAAACGGAAGTTATCTCACCTCTGACACATTGCAGCTGCTCAATAAACACCACATGTATTATCATTCCATAGAAGACTTCAGAGCAGGGTGCTTAAGGAGAATATATTAGCAAGCCACCCCAACTAGAATCTAAAATAGTCCATGTTCTTGCTTTTTGAGCAGCCGGAGCTGAAAGCAAGATGTTCTGAGTGACAGGATTCCAACACCAGTTTAGCAATGGACGCAGCAAGCTGCTGGGGGATCTCTCCCATGCTCACCTGGCACTCTGGGGGCTGGGGGTGTGAGAAGAGAAGGCACCCTCGCTGCCCTTGGTGTCACAGTCCTGGTGGGACAGCGGCTTCTCAGGGGCTTTCTGGAGGCTGCTCAGCAGGCGTTTAGAAGCCATGGTTTCAGCCCCGGCTTCTTGTGGAGCCTCCCAGCTGCCTCTCAGGAGGCTAATCTCACTCACTGAGTAAGTGTGGATGGAGAAAGCTTCCAGGTATGTACAGTAGTCTCTGCTGAAATTTTATGCTTTGTTTTTGAATCCAGGCCTCAGTTCCCCCATCAATGAAAAGAGGCTCAGAGACAGTAATAGTGAGACTTCCCACGGCTGCTGTGAGATGGGATATGACAGGGTGGGTGACGGTGTCACTGTCCCCAGCAGAGCTGTTTGCACCACCAGTTACTACCAGTGTTACAGATCATGTCATTTTGAAACATAATTTTTATTAATATCATCTTCAGACAAAAAAATTTTTCCCCATAATCAGTTGTGCAGTGCTGCTGGCGGCAGCCATTTCTTGCACTTACAGAACTCCTGCACAGTGGTCCTGGTTCCAGTCCTTCAAACATTTCTAGAGACTTGAAATGCATATCCTTTGCTGATCATGACCACACATATTGCCTGACTGATGGCTTTAGTTAATGAGTTGTTTGTGTCCATTGATTGCATCCCAAACTGTTTATTTTTAAACTCTGCAATTGTTTTAGCTAAAAATCAGGAAAAAGTAAATATTTGAAAATAAAGTGCAAAAGAGGTATAACTGTATCATAAAACTACAGCTTGGAAAAACATGAAATAAAGGACAGAACGAATTACAAAAACAGCTAAGATGTAAAAACACCGAATTCCAAACACCTAAAGCAAGTGTGATAGGAGCCCTGGTGGTGCAGTGGTTAAGTGCTCGGCTGCTAACCGAAAAGTCAGTTGTTGGAACCCGCCAGTCGCTTCACAGTAGACGGATGCGATAAGTCTGCTTCCATAAAGATTTACAGCCTTGTAAACCCTACGGGGCAGTTCTACTCTGTCCTATAGGGTCACTGTAAGTAGGAATGGACTCAACGACAACGAGTTTTTTGGTGAGACAAGTCTGTCTTTAATTTTTGAATCATCCAATTAATGTTTTTCTACCCTCCATTATAAAGACCAGGATTCCAATATCTATGCAGAAAATAATACAATGCATATTTTGCAGAGCTTCTTATTTGATGAAATGAATTGTTTAAAAGAAAACAGAGCGGTTGCTCATAAATCAGAGTAACAAATTTTTTCTCTATTCTCCAGTGAAGGAAAGTTTCTTTTTCACCATTTGCTTTAAAACGATGAGTCATATTTGCTTTTGCTCAAGATACTTTATTGACAACAAATCCAAAGGCAGACTATTTCACAGACCCTGGCTGCCAGTGCATTCTGGGAACACCAACCATTATTCAGCTGCCCCTGTAGTGTTGAGTCTGGAAGTGTGGCTCCCTGTCTCCTGAGGATTGTCCATTGTCCAGATGGTCATCTCCGAGGATAGGAAGTGCACACCCTGCACCTGGTGGCCCTTGTACTGTCCTGGGGGGACAGTCGCTGCTGGACATGGGGGCGGTAGGGGAGGGGATGCTTCCAAGACTAGATGCTCCAAGGTGCAAATGGCCCCTGGGTGGGTCTTTGGTACTTATTTCCTCTGCCATGTTTGTGTTTTCCTGACACTCATTGGCAGCAGAGACCCTGAGTGCGTAGAGAAAAGCCAGCCTGGTTCTCAGAGGTCAGCCCTCAACAGAGCATCCTCTTTGTAGCTTTAAAATGAAAAAAGAAGAGAAAACAGAAGCTGGTACCTCCTAATCCCAAGTCATTCTCTAATCTGTCCCCCCC
>NW_004443967.1:18155683-18193484 GCF_000243295.1 Trichechus manatus latirostris
GATTACATTTGAGTCTCAGTACATAAAGGGAGATGCCCTCATATTTTCTCAATTCACCCCGCTTCTTCTCAATAGCCACACCTATCATTCCAAATCAAAGACTGAAGCTCTGTCTTGGTGCCATCTCCTGAGAACTGGATTGATCAAGATGGTGAACTTGGATCAGTAGACTCCCTGTCTAAACTCCCCAAGGGACCATAGACAAGACTCAACACATCTTCGTATTTCAGATTCTCAGCTGGGAAATGGAATTTGGGATACATGAAGTCTAAAGACCTTTCTACTGGGAGTCATCAAGTTTGCAATCACAGTTTAGAAGTTGGCTGGTCCTGCTCTGGCTGCAGAAGAAGAGATGTTGGGGACTTGTGGTGTGTGGTTCTGGAGATGCCCCCACCTCTGTTGGGAGAGACCAGCCAGCCAGCAAGTGGAACCAAGTAGTCAGACAATGACGTTTTAACAGAAGTAATCCATGTCTTCCCAGGCCATTCCAGTGATTTTCCAGGAAACACTGAGAGGGATTGCTTGGACGGTTCCAGTAGAAGTACTGGGCCTTCTTGCTTCTTTACCAGTAAACAAACAAAGACAAACAAAATGCCAGTTGCTGTTGAGTCCATTGCAACTCATGGCGACCCCACAGAAGTCAGAGAGTCAGAGTAGAACTGTGCTCCTCAGGGTTTTCAATGTCTGATATTTTAGAAGTAGATCTCTAGCCCTTTCTTCCCAGATGCCTCTGGGTGGACTGAAACCTCCACCCGTATGGTTAACAGCCAAGCACATTGACTGTTGTGCCACCCAGGGGCTCCTAATGCTTCTTTACACCTGCCTTAAAGCAACTAGGCTGGGTGAGGGGCATGTGCATTGACCTCAAATGAAATGACCACTTCTACGAGTGCTCATTGTGACTCAGAAGCTAACATATTCCCACCTCCATTTCTTTGATCCAGAAAAGTTGGACATTTGGGGTGAGTTTATGTGAACATGGATTCGACTTTGCTTCACTTTCCACAGTGGAACAGGCTTTCATATCCTATCAGATAGACCCTGAACCAGGAAGGGAACCCAGGCAGGCTTTAGGGTAAGGAGATATGGGGAGGACACTGGGAATGGGTAAAAAGTGACTTCTGAGGTCCTTTTAGCCTGGGAGTCTATGACCCTATGTCCTATTGCCTTGGGTATATGGGGGTGGGGGTCCTCCAGGCCTCCTGGCTCTGTGCTTCCAGGAAGAATTCCAATGGGGGTCTAGGGCCCTCTGCACAGACAGATCATCTTCCCTAATGCTGCAGTACAGTGGGCAGGGACTCCTGTGGCACCCCTAGGTGTGGGTGCCTGCACCATGGTGAAGAGGGGTAAGGCCTCAGGAAAAGGCCCCAAAGTAGAGACCCTTTGCAATGGGAAACCAGGCCTTAATGACGGCTGCAGGCTGTGAGGCATGTGGTGGGTCCAGCAGGTGCTGACCTGGCTTCTGTAAGGCCTACTCTGGGGTGGCAGTGAGCCCTGGACCCCTGGACTCCTGGCAGGTTCAGCCAGAAACTCACAGCAAAGTCAGTAAGTGTGGTTGTGTGAGCACATCGGTGGCGGTGGTGATGGTGGTGGTGATGATGATGGTGGTGGTTATGTGGTGGTGATGATAGTGGTGGTAGTGGTGGTGGTGGTGGTAGTGTGATGGTGGTGATGGTGGTGGTGGTCATGATGGTGGTGGTGGTGGTGATGGTGGTGGTGGTGATGGTGGTGGCGGTGGTTGTAATGGTGGTGGTGGTGGTGGTGGTGTGATGGTGGTGATGGTGGTGGTGGTGATGGTGGTGGCGGTGATATGATGGTGGTGATGGCAGTGGTTGTAATGGTGGTGGTGGTGGTGGTGATGTGGTAGTAATGATGGTGGTGGTGGTGGTGATGGTAGTGATGATGTGGTGGTGGTGGTGGTAGTGGTGGTATGGCATTGATGGCACTGAATTAAGCTCTCAATACCCAGGACCAGCAAGTGACAGGACTGACAGTCCCAGCCAGCTTCTCAACGTAAAGGATGGCAGTGGGTTTCTCGGTGAGCTTCAGGTTGGGGCCAGGCCCAGGGGAGATTGAACCTGCCTTTAGTTGTTGGGGAGTCCAACAGATAAAGAAAGCCAACTCCCTTCAACATTGCTACCTCTCATGGCTTTTAATCCTCATGTGAACCCACCATTCCTATGTCAATTTATCATCTTAAAATATTGCCAAAGGCATCCATTTTGGAGAACTTCCCAGGAAGACCAGCCACTTCCTGTGGCCCCAACCCCAGCCCCAGCTGCAGCTACTGTTGGGGTGAGGGAGCCCCACAGCGTATTTCCTGGAAGCTTAGCCAGGGAAGGACTGGCCAGCCGCCATGCAGGACATTCTTCTACATGGCCTGGGGAACTCTTCAGAATACTGGCTACCTGTTGAGACTGCAGGATGTGGGGACATAAACTGAGCCGCAGAACAACAGGCCCTTCATAGATGCACCTGTGTGCACCCTTGTGGGAAATTCTGTGCTCTAGGCAGCGCTTTTTACGGGGTGTCACACTCACTGTGTGTGCACCCTACCTTCCAACTGCCTCAGAGCTGACAGGCAGGCAGCCGCTGTAACTGCTCTATTGCTGTTGACTTTGTTAATTAAAACCGACACACACATGTAAACCCCCACCATCACCACCACCCCCACCACCCCCACCACCACCCCGCAAGCAAATTCTGAAGAAAAATACCTCCTAATATTTTCTTCTGGGCAGCCTTTGACCTCCGTGCACGCAAACCTTAGGGAGAAATACCTATCATCAATGGTTTAAATCTATCAGAATAACTTCTTGATTGATAAACATGCCAGGTTTATATTATGATTACTGCATGCAATTTTCTGTCACTGTCAATTTATTTGAAAGTCTTAACCTGGTAGGGTATGACACCAGCAGTATTTTATAATGAGAACTGTGGAAATAAATCATCCCCTCCAAACAGTACAAAGAAAGCACTACAGAATTATTTCATACACCAGTGGCAGAACGAGAACAGGCTCAACATGCAAACAGACAGACGGACTTATGAGCTGGGGCGAAATCCCCAGGATCTGAGCCCTTTAAATGCTGTAGGAATAATTTGGACTCGCGTAGGTCTTTCATGTAATGATGTCCTAGAGCTTTGAATGGTGGGCTGCTAGCCTCTCTCTTCTTCATTTGGGGGAAAAAATCAGGGGACAGAAAGGTTCAATCTCTTGTCTACAATCAGATGCCAAGCCCAACCCAGTCCTTGTCTTACTAGCACCTGAGCTTGTAGTCTAAGCCTCAGAAGAAACATTCCGAGGTCATTCTCCTTCAACAGACAGAGGCAAGTGATCTTGAGGAGGACGAGCTGAAGAGTCTTGGAGACATCCATCAGGACAGGAAGACGCATCAGTGGCCTGGTGGGGTGCAGCTTCCCGGCCTGCTGCCCCGGCCCCAGCCTGCCACCTTGAAGGGCGTCCGGGCGCGGGGCACGCCTGGTCCGCGTGGAGCACCCAGCTCTATTAGGCCACTCTTCAGTAGTTGGGGGCTATTCAGGCACTCTTGAAACATTCCCAAATGAACTTTGCATACAGACATTTTCATTCGCTACCTCCCTCCTCATGCATATTAACAAATGGTATGCACGGCCTCATTTAATTCACTGATTTTACATTCGGATCACTTTCTCTTTTACAGCTATTTTTACCGGGCTTCATTAATCTTTGTTGAATACAATGGCATACATCTTTAATGCGGCCGCTGTCAAGCCATATTTCAGCCAGAGCTGCAAACTGAATGACAGCAAGCAATATTAATAAATTTAACATAGACTATATCAATTTTTAACAGAACGAATGTGGAAAGCTAAATGTATTATTTTTCGTTTAAATCATCCGGTTCATCACCAGTTAAGTAGCATCGATTTCGGGGAAACTTGTGAAGCGCCATACAAATAGATTTACATCTCATTAATAAGTAAATTAGGCAAATGCCTTTCAAGATCAGACAAGTCCATAAGTGTAATCTCCATATTAAAGGGGTAGTCTTTGATAAACCACCCAGGAATTGGAGTAGCCAAGGATGTGACGAGCTGCTAAAGTTGTGGCTGGTCCATGGGCCCACCTTTAATTACACTGCTTCATTACTAAAGAGATAAGTGCCTCTCCAGTTAAGATTCTCTAAATGGGCAGCACGCCGGCAACTCCCAAATCATTTTTGCAGGGACCATGAAAAGGCGGTAACACTTAGGAACAAAAATGAATTATCACCTGCCCTTTCTCTTCTCCTACCCTGCAATAACATTAAAATATTAAGATGAATTCCCTTTAAATCTCTAAAAAAAAGATCTATTAAGGATGCCATTTTGTTTAAGAAAGAAAAAGGGCGGGGTAATGGGGGGGGGGAGAAACTCTGATTCTTTTTCTTTTTTAATTTCTTTTCACAAATCCCAACAGAGATAATTTGCTGCGAAATGTAAACCCAGTGAGAACTTGTCCGTCTGTGTTAAATACAAAAAGTTACGGTTGGAGGGAGGCATGTTTTTGCAGTAGCTCTAGCAATTATAGGAAATTACATGCAAAGCCAGAGTTCTGATCCGAAGTTAATTTATAATTGGAAAAAACTTATTAATTAGCTACGTCGCTCTAATTAAGAATTAGAAGAGTGTGTGTTAGGATGTCTGTCAGTAGTCAGTGTCAGAAGTTTTTGAAATCCCAGAAGGGGCAGCTGCTCAGCCTTGCCCACCAGCTCCTGGCCTCGTCCAGGAACCGGGCATCCACTGCAGGCCGGCCCTGTGTATCCTGAAGCTCCAGCGAAAGGTTAAAGGCCAGCACAGCCTAGCCAGCCCCCCTGTGCCTCACTGGGCCAGAGGGAGAGGCAGGACCTACAGTCAATGTCCTTCGAGGTGGTCACCGCTCAGCCGAGGTTGAAGCCCAGGCCAGTCCAGCCACGGGCACTGTGGGCAACCTGCCCAGCTTCCAGGTGGGTCCAGAAGTTTCTAGACCTGCAAGCTCAGATTCTGTCCCACAGTCTTTACCTGGTTCTATTGCTGTTTCCAAACTGGCTTGATCTTCCTCTGCTTTTTTCTAAAAGCACCCTTCTTACTTTGCTTTCCATCCACTGACATATTCAAACCAGAAATTAAATATTAAAGTATTTATAGAGTTCAGGAGTTTAACAAAATGTGCTTATTTAGAAACAAGATCTAGAACCTTTAATTCCTGAGTCTCCCCATGTTGGCTGCAGCTTCGTCTCTTGGCTTCTGTGTCTCTGATTGCAAAAACCTGGGCTGTGAAGCAATTCCTCGATTCTGAACTGTTATTAAGACAGAAAATGAAATAAGAAGGCAAACAACAAGTTGAAAGCTACTGTCTAAGTTAATTGTTCTCTGCAAAAAAAGAAAAAGAAAATACACGATTAATTTTTTTTAACCCAACCTAAACCCTTCACGTCGGCAAGGATCATTGTCTATGCTACAGGTTTGCTTTCAATTAGAGCAGAACAAAAGCTCAAGTGGGCATTGGAGAGAATTCAGTCTTCTTATTTGAATACCAAAAAAGATGTCCCCCAGATAATGATGCTTAAAAAAAAAAAAATCTCTGCATTAGCACATTTCTGCCATTCCATTCCATTTGCCGGCAAAACACAAGCTCCTGATACACTCATCGGATGAGGTTAGTGATCTTTTGTTGCCTGCTCTAAGCCTATTATTCATTTTAAATTAGAGGCAAAGTGGTCTGTTTAAAAGTAATTCAAATGGGAAGTAGTCTTTCTTTAAAATAAGGGGCTTTAATCCCTTTTCACAATCATTAGCCTGTACTTAGTTAAGAGAACAAGATTACATAGCATAAGGAGCAACTCTCTAGATATTTGGGTGTTGCCACTAATGAAACTCTAGGGCAAAGGTAAAGGAGCCCTTCGACTTCCTAAATCCTTCCTAGCACCCTAGTAACAATGTGGTTTTTCAAGAGAACTTGGGGAGCTATCAGGGAAGCCAGGAGTTCTGAATGTAGTCTGGGGCTTGGGATGCAGGATTTGCTAGAAGACCCAATAAAAATCACTCAGTTTTAGAATGAGCTAAAATTCCGAAAGGCAAACCCATTTTAATTAAGGTTAAACCTAAGGGTTGCTGAGAGTATACCAAAAAGATTAAAATCTCTAGAACCTATGGCCTTTCTAGGTCATACCCATGTATAAGGCATTGGTGGTTTTGTGGTAGAATTCTCACCTTCCATGTGGGAGACCCGGATTCGATTCCTGGCCCATGCACCTCTTGTGCAGTCACTACCTACTTGGCAGTGGCAGCTTTCGCGTTGCTATGATGCTACACGGCTTTGAAAAGAGCTTCCATCCTAAGATGGACTAGGAAGAAAGGCCTGGCCATCTACTTCCAAAAATCAGCCAGTGAAAATCCTATAGATCACAAGGGTCTGATTCACAACGAATCATGGGGATGGCACAGGACTGGGCAGCATTTTGTTCTATGGTGCATGAGGTCCAAGAAAAAAAAAAACATTTCAGCAGATGGTCAAACGTGTAAGCAGCTGAGATAAGGAAACGTAAGCTCTCAGGTCAGGAGGAAAGTGACCGGCTGTGGTCCTTTCCTGCTGCTCATCCTGCTCCTTCTGCCCCCACCATTGCCCCCACGCCCCACAGGGGCTAGTCTGACACCCAGATCACCTCCCAAGCCACGTCCTCCTATTTGCTTGATGACCATCCCACCTCCCTTTAAGGTTTAGTTCAAGATGTCATGTTCTCGGCAAAGCCGCCTCCGCAGCCTGCAAGTCAGACTCCCTTCTGAGCACCGGGGGAGCAACTGGAGGAGGTGCCTTTCCCCTGTTGAGCAAGGCGTGTTCTGCTTCAGTGTCTACCTATGTGGGGCGAGGTCCTTGCAGACAGACAGGCAAGAGTCTCTGTTTTTGCACCTCCGGGGTTTGGCACAAGGTGTGGCACGTAGTGAGTGCTTTACGTATCAGTGAATGAAGGGGAAAGAAAAGGTGGTAATGCACTGTAGTGGAGAGCAGTTGACACAGAACTTCAACAAACCCAGCTACGACCTCCATACCAACACCACACAACTAACCAGTTCCCATCCAGTCGAATCCGACTCATGGCGACCCCATGTGTGTCAGAGTAGAACTGTGCTCCATAGGGTTTTTAATGGCTGATTCTCAGAAGTAGGTCAGCAGGCCTTTCTTCTGAGGCACCTCTGGATGTATTTGAACCACCTACCTCTCAGTTAGCAGCCAGGTGTGTTAACAATTTGTACCACCAAGGACCAGAATCATCTGCTGTCTCTTCCATGTCCAGCACTTCCCAGTGAGGAGGAGGCTCCTGCTTCCCTTGACTGCTGATATTCTGAGGAGAGTCTCCAATGCACTCCTGGAGGGTCTTTGCTTAGGCACCAATGGCTCTGAGGAATGAGTTGCCTCCTTGGAGTTCCTCCATGAATTTGACTCTAAGCTGAAGGAGCATCTGGGGGCACCTGACCACCCCAGTCTGCCAATGCATCCAACTCTGTTAGTTCCTCAGCCTGGGGATGCTTGGCCTGCTAAGGTTGATGGGCAGAAGAGAAGTCTGCCTGAAAATGGAGGGCCACTTGCTCCATCAGACGCACATGTTCTGGAGAAATGATCAGCTCACCAAAGTTACGTTCATTTTCTATCACCACTATTTTTTTTTTTTAGCATAGTTTAGGATATGCTAACTCATTGCAGTAAATCAGGGAAGAAAAAAAAGAAAGGCACAAATATTAGAATGGGGAAAGCATAATTTTCATTATATGCAAGAAATATAATTGTTTACTTGGAAAATTCAAGAGAATCACCTATAAATATTAGGAATAATAAGATTTTAGGGACATACTTGGTTTAAAACAAAGAAAAATCAACCGCCTTCTTATATGCCAATGATAAGCCTTTTGATAATAAAATGGGTGTAAGATTCCATCAGCAATAACAAAAACACTCTATAAACTACCTAGGAGTAGTTACCAAGAAATACGCAGGACACACTTGTGAAGAAAACGATAGAGCTCTAACAAAGGACATAAAAGAAGACCTGGCTAAATGGAGAGGCACGCCATGCTCCCAGAAAGACTCAACATTGTAAAGTTGACAGTGTTCCCCAACATTATTTTTTGTGCTAAACATTATCCCCCCAAATTCCAATAGGACTTCTTTGTGGGATAGGTTTTGGAAATGGATAAAACAATTTCTACGTTCAATGTGAAGATAAACTTGCAAAACAGAAAATTTCTGAAAAAACAACTTGAGTAAAGAAACGGGGCTTACTGCACCCAAGTACGCATGGCCATGGAGGACGACATGGACATAAAAGTGAAAAATACATTGTTCAGGAAATGGTGACGGCACACCCAAGGAGACATTTGGATGAAACACTCTCAGCACCATTAGGGTGCCATACTTCACAAGGAGGAGAGCCCCAACTAAGAAGCTGCCTTTTACGTAACGGTCATTGCTTTACTTTGAAGGTTTTTCACATTTGTATTACCACTTGGCAGGAGAAAGATGTGGCAGTTTGCTTCTGTACAGATTCCAGCCTTGGAAACCCTATGGGGCAGTTCTACCCCGTCCTATAGGGTTGCTATGAGTCAGAATCGACTCATCAATCTGCAGGTTTTTATTGCAACTTGTGAGCTCCAAATATGGCTGCTTGTGCATACGTATTTGAGAACTTTCAGGCAGGGGGCAGTAAAGAGTCTTGTTCTAACAAAAGTTAGCATGTTATGATGATTTTCTGTGTAAGAAAGTCAGGTGCCTTGCTCTGACACGGTTGATGCGTACCATGGGCTTAAGACTTAGGGAAGAAAATCAAGTTCAATAATGGAAAGATCTTTATAATCTAACAACATCCAATACGACCAGGGTCAGAGTCTCTGAGTGCCTTGTCTACTGATGTACGAATCTGTGGGTCTCTTAAAACAATAATAATAATAAACTAAAACTTAAAACAAGCAAACGATAACAAATTTATTGGCATTCGTGTCCTGGCTGAGAATGTGACCATTTCCCGTCGTGGTTTATATCCTTCGCTCTTTGTCTACTGTGCCAGAATAATATTGCTGAGATCCCAATTTAAATCTCGAATACTTCCAGCATGTCCTGAATCAATATGTAATCTTCATTTTCTCTTAGTGATTTATTTTGTAACAAATGTAATTCATGCTGATTATTTATTCTTTAGAAAGAAATAGTCTATTAACCCAGCCTTTTTTTTTTCCTTGAGAAAGGAACACCTTTTACTCATTTTCACAAGGCACCCTATGGAGTAGCAGCATCCTATTCCTCTTAACATATACCAAAATTAAGTCCAGATGTATTACAGCTTTAATGTAAAAAATAAAGCCCCCAAAGAATTCGAAGAAATAAATTAATGATCTTGAGAAGAGGAAGGACTTCTAAGCTTAAATCAGAGGGTGAAATAATAAGAAAAAAGGAGAGATTTAGCTAGGAAAAAATATATATATATGACAAAAAATAAGAGAAACATCAAAAAGCAAAACCTATAAGGAAAATGAAAAGCTTCATGAGAAATTAGGAAGGGTATGTTACACAGAACTCAGAGAAAAAATTACTGGCCTTGATACAGGAAACTTTCCCTCAGACCAAGTGGAAAAGGCTAACCCCTCAGTACAAAAATGGTAAAATAAATTAAAAAGGAAATAAGTAACTAAAAAGATGTTAAGACTCACTCATCACCAGGGAGTTAAAATACACCTGAGATATCACTTTTGCTTATTAGCACAGGAAAAATATAAAACTATGCAAAAATGAAAAACTAATATGCAAAACCAAAAATATACAAAAAGAAAACAATACGCAATGTTGAAGATGTTATGAGGAGATGGACAGCCTCAAACCGTCAGGGAGAGAGAGATTTGTACAAATTTTCTAAAGAAAATCATAGCAATGAATTACCTACTTTAATACGTGCCTACTCCTCAATTTCGTCTCCAATGAATAGCATAAGGAGAATAATGGGGAAGAAGACAAAGACAATTTTCTCTAAGTTGTTTATAAAAGCAAAAATATTTTAAGTAACTGAAACTTTATACAGTAGAGAACTGGTTAGGTAAATCGTGAAATAAAATGCTAGGTACCATTGAAATAAAAATGATGTAGATTTATAGTTGACGTCACCCTGTTTTGCATCATTATGCATTTGGATACATACACACACACGCGCACAAACTCATCAACACGGTAATTACAGACATCAAACATTAGCAGTGGGTTTCTGATATCTCTGAATTGCTTAATCAGGAGCATGTATCATTTTATTATCAGAAAGATTATAAAGCTATGTTTGAGGAAAAGATTTGTGTCCAGATTAATACAACGTATCATTCTGAACAACTAAAAGGCCTGTTTCTCAATGAGCCGGTTTGGGGTTTGGGCCACAAACGTGAGTTAAGATGCTAGGATGGTGCCTTGAGTCTAAGAGACAAAACTGGCTTCAGTTTGTAGTCCTGTGACTCGTGGGTACACCCCAGCAGGCGGGATTGCGCCACAGTCGCCAAGCCATGCAGTGGTTGTGGTGAGGAGGAACCAGGATGCTTAGCCTAAGGAGGAGATGCTGGGGTAGAGGGCCCCTTGGGGAGCACCCTGAAACCCTCTCGGGGTACATTCCTCCAGCAGTCCCATGAGGGCGGTTTGTGTATGGAGGGGAGCTGGCCAGGACCTCCAGCTATTCGATTTGTTGAATGCCCTGGTTAAGTGATTGCCCTCAGGCTATAGAAACACATTTAATTCTGCTTTTTTCACTACACGTTTTATCACAGCAACTATCCCCGTGTGTTAAATACAATGTGTTGTAGGACATTGTATACAGTGCAATGGAAGTGCTGTCCCTTGCTGGTTCCGAGTATTGAGAGCTTGGCTGGGTGCCTAATACAGCACCGCCAAGCGCAGAACCCAGGCCCTTGGCCGAACGCGAACCCCTACTGCCCCTACTCAGTACTTCAAGGACAACGCTGGAGGAAGTGGGGACCATGCAGGACACAGATGGAGGACTATGCCCTGTTCCCAGCTGGGGAGAGCCAGCTCCAGAGAAGGGAAGGGAAGTACCTGCTTTCTCACGGTTCACACTTGTTGGAGTTCAAGCTACAATGCCAGCCTTTCCGCTTTTTACAGAGCCTAAATGTGGACTGCAAGGAGGGGTAAACTAGGGTATGGTTGCCCGCTGGGCTGCATTTCTGCAGCCATCCAAAGTCATGAATGTGTGGAAGCCGGGGCAGGGCTGGTTGGCTTTGGTCAACCTGGAGGGGCTGAGGACATGGAGAACAGACACCAGTTTTTTCTTTCTCGTCTTTTTTTTCACTAGTTGTGGTGGTAATTTTTTTTTTAATTTATGAAGAAAATATATCAATTAAATACAATGAAATTTGCAGACTATGTGATAACACAGAATCTGCGAATTTCATTGTACTGTGTTTAATACAATGCATACAATGTATTAAAATGTAATGTATGCAATGGATACAACGTTAATACATTATATTTAACACAGAGATAATGCTTACGATAAAATATGCAGTGAAAAAGCATAATTACAATGTGTTTATCTAGCCTGAGTGCAATCACTCAAATAGGGCACTCAGCAAACAGAATACAACATAAGTAAACTGTATTTACTGAATGGATAGGTGAATGAATGGCTGAATGAGTGTTCAAAAAAGACTGCAGGAAATATGGAAAATGATAATTTGGGGAGGAAAGGGAATGAGGCTGATTTTTAAACTCTTTCTACTGTTCTCTACTTTCCATATTTTCCTCAGTAAATCTATATTAATTTAATATTTAAAAATATTAAAGTATAGTCTGATCCTCGCCATGAGAGGTTTAGAGGTAAAACCGAGCTAGAAAAAAGAGTTGACAAGCAACCATTAGAGAATAGTTAGTGAATCCAGAATGGGGGACATTCCACAAGACAATCTTCGCTCTTCATAAAGACGTGGTCACGAAACAAAAGCGAGGAGGATGTTTTTAGACCAAAGGAGGCTAGAGTGACATCGTAACAACCAAAAACAAACGTGGATCTAAATTGGATCATCTGATAAAATAAATTCTTGTGCTAATTCGGAAATTTTGATTTTGGATGGGATATCAGATAATCTTATAAATTAATTGTATTTTTGTGTGTGTGATAATGTACTGTGTCTTATGGAAGAATACATTCCCTTTTTCTTAGGAGATGCAAGGTGAAGTATTTCTGAGTTAACCATCGTGAGGCCTGCAATTTTCAAATAGTACAAAAATATCTATATAAAAATAATACAGAGATATAGCAAGTACGGCAAAACATTAACAATAGTTAATTCTAGATACAAGGTACAGGGATGTTCTTTGCATTGTTTTTCAGCGTTTCTGTGTGTTCAGAATTTTTTTTATTTAAATTTTTATTTATTATTAAAAAAAAAAGTAAAATCTGAAAAAGCCAGAACGTGTGTAAGGCAGAAACCTTAAGAGAAGGAAAACTCAAATATTTTCCACTGAAATCAGAGATAGAAAAATGGTAATACTGTACCCTCTCAAAAGCAGAAAACTTGTGAGACTGGGAAAAACAAGGCAGTCCCGCTGAGTTCCGGCTGTCACAGTCTTCACTGTATATAAGCTTACACACAGAGACTGTGTATGTGCGTAGGGAGGTGCTGGAACATGGATGAGGTAACCACTCAGAGGAGTAGAGATCCACAAGTAGATATGGTCCCCTGAGACCCAAGGAACCCCCTGAGCTGGGGTGATCCCCTTGGGAATGCTGCTGTCCAGGAGGCTAATGGCAGGGTGGTAGAGACGCCTCACTTGTGGGTTGTACAAGGTTAAAGACACGTGATGGTGCCCAATATTTAGAGAAAATTCAACATAATTTTAGTTCTATAATTATATACAACTCTTTTTGAGATACACATACAATTCACCCTTTTGAATTGTACATTTCAGTAATTTTTAAAGTTTTTTTAGTATATTCACAAGCTTGTGCAACCACCACCACTGTATTTTTGTCATCCAAAAACAAGCCCTGTACCTTCAGCTATCACTTCCCTGTCATACCATTCCCCAGCCATAAACAACCACTAACCTACCTTCTGTCTCCATGGATCTGCCTCTTCTGGACATTTCACATAAATGGAATCAAATAACATGTGGCCTCTTGTGTTTGGCTTCTTTCACTCAGCAAAATGTTTTATGTTTTATGATACATGTTGTAGCATGTATCAGTACTTCATTCCTTTTTCATGGCTTAATAATATTCCATTTCAAGGATATACCACATTTTGTTTATCCGTTGTTCAGTTGATGGACATCTGGGTTGTTTCCACTTATGGCTATTATGAACAATTTTGCTATGAACAGAAGTGTAGAAGTTTTTGTGGGAACATATGTCTTAAGATCTCTTGGGAATACACTCAGAGATGGAGCAGATGGATCGTGTGGTAACTCTATGTTTAACTTTTTAGGAACGTTTGAATTGTTTTTCCAAAGTGCTTACACTACTTTTCATTCCAAGCAGCAATGTCTGAGGGTTTCAATCCCTCCACTTCCTGGATAATGCTTGTCATTGTCAGTCTTTTTGATTACAGTCTCTTACTCGGTGTGAAGTGGTATCTCATTGTGGTTTTCATTTGCATTTCCCTAGGAGCCACGGTGGCGAAGTAGTCGAGAGCTATGGTTGCTGACCAAAAGTCAGCAGTTTGAATCCACCAGCCACTCCTCGAAAATTCTATGGGGCAGTTCGACTATGTCCTATAGGGTCACTACGAGTTGGAATCAACTTGACGGTAATGGGTTTTTAATGACTAATGATGCTCAATGCCTTTTCATGTGAATATTTATGTATTTTCTTTGGAGAAATATCTATTCAAACCCTTCGTCTAGTTGGGCTATTTATTTGTATTTTTATTTTTGACTTGTTGTTTGGTGCCATCGAGTTGGTTCCAACTCCTAGTGACCCTATACACAACAGAATGAGACACTGCCCGATCTTGGTCCATCCTCACAATTTTTGCTCTGCTTGAGCCCACTGTTGCAGCCACTTTGTCAGTCCATCTCATTGAAGGTCTTCCTCTGTTTCACTGACCCTCCACTTTACCAGGCACTAACCCCTCTTGATAACATGTCCAAAGTATGTGAGATATAGTCTCGCCATCCTTGCTTCCACGGAGCATTCTGGTTGTACTTCTTCCAAGACAAATTTGTTCTTTCTTTTGGCAGTCCATGGTATATTCAATATTCTTCACCAACACCACAGTTCAAAAGCGTCAATTCTTCAGTCTTCCTTATTCATTGTCCAGCTTTTGCACACATATGAGGCGATCGAAAACACCATGACTTGGGTCAGGCGCACCTTAGTCTGCAAGGTGACATGTTTGTTTCTCAACACTTTGAAGAGGTCTTTTGCAGCCAATTTGCCCAATGCAATGTGCCATTTGATTTCTTGACTGTTGCTTCCATGGGTGTTGATTGTGGATCCAAGTAAAATGAAATTTTTGACAATCTAAATCTTTTCTCAGTTTATCATGATGTTACTCATTGGTCCAGTTGTGAGGATTTTTGTTTTCTTTATGTTGAGGTGTAATCCATACTGAAGACTGTGGTTTTTGATCTTCATCAGTAAGTGCTTCAAGTCCTCTTCACTTTCAGCAAGCAAGGTTGTATCATCTGCATAATACAATTTGTTAATGAGTCTTCCTCCAATCCTAATGCCCCATTCTTCTTCATATAGTCCAGCTTCATGGATTATTTGCTCAGCATACAGATTGAATAGGTACGGTGAAAGGACACAACCCTGACACACACCTTTCCTGACTTTAAACTATGCAGTATCCCCTTGTTCTGTTAGAATGACTGCCTCTTGGTCTGTGTACAGGTTCCTCATGAGCACAATTAAGTGTTCTGGAAATCCCATTCTTCCCAATGTTATCCGTAATTTGTTATGATCCATACGGTCGAATGTCTTTGCATATTCAATAAAACACAGGTAAACACCTCTCTGGTATTCTCTGCTTTCAGCCAGGATCCATTTGACATCAGCAATGATATCCCTGGTTCCAAGTTGTCTTCTAAATCCAGCTTGAATTTCTGGCAGTTCCCTGTCAATTACTGCTGCAGCCACTTTTGAATGATCTTCAGCAAAATTTTGCTTTCATGTGGTATTAATGATATTGGTTGATAATTTCCACATTCGGTTGGATCACCTTTCTTGGGAACAGGCATAAATATGGATCTCTTCCAGTCATTTGGCCAGGTAGCTGTCTTCCAAAATTCTTGGCATAGACAAGTGAGCACTTCCAGCACTGCATTCATTTGTTGAAACACCTCAATTGGTATTCCATCAATTCCTGGAGCCTTCTTTTTCACCAATGCCTTTAGTGCAGCTTGGACTTCTTCCTTCAATACTATCAGTTCCTGATCATATGCTACCTCTTGAAACGGTTAAACATCCACCAATTCTTTCTGATATAGTGACTGTATTCCTTCCATCTTCTTTGATGCTTCCTGTGTCATTTAATATTTTCCCTGCAGAAACCGTCAATATTGCAACTCAGGGCTTAAATTTTTTCTTCAATTCTTTCAGCTTGAGAAATGCTGAGCATGTTCTTCCCTTTTGGATTTCTATCTCCAGGTCTTTGCACACTTCATCATAATACTTTACTTGTCTTCTCGAGCTGCCCTTTAAACTCTTCTCTTCAGCTCTTTTACTTCATCATTTTTTCCTTTTGCTTTAGCTACTCTACGCTCAAGAGCAAGTTTCAGAGTCTCTTCTGACATCCATTTAGGTCTTTCTCTCTTGTCTTTTTAATGACCTCTTGCTTTCTTCATGTATGATGTCCTTGATGTCATTCCACAACTCATCTGGTCTTTTGTCATTAGTGTTCAACACGTCAAATCTATTCTTGAGATGGTGTCTAAATTCAGGTAGGATATACTCCAGGTCATACTTTGGCTCTCGTGGACTTGTAATTTTCTTCAGTTTCAACTTGAACTTGCATATAAGTAATTGATGGTCTGATCAGCAGTCGGCTCCTGGCCTTCTTGTGGCTGATGATATTGAGCTTTTCCATTGTCTGTTTCCACAGATGTAGTCGATTTGTTTCCTGTGTATTCCATCTGGCGATGTCCATGTGTATAGTCACCATTTACGTTGGTGAAAAGAAGATATTTGCAGTGAAGAAGCCGTTGGTCTTGCAAAATCTACTATATAATCTTAGGCATCGTTTCTATTACCGGGGCCATATTTTCCAACTACTGATCCTTCTTCTTTGTTTCCAACTTTCACATTCCAATCACCAGTAATTATCAATGCATCCTCACTGCATGTTTGATCAATTTCAGACTGCAGAAGTTGGTAAAAATCTTCAATTTCTTCATCTTTGGCCTTAGTGATTGGTGCATAAATTTGAATAATAGTTGTGTTAATTGGACTTCCTTATAGGCATATGGATATTATCCTATCACTGACAGCAATGTACTTCAGGATAGTTCTTAAAATTTTCTTTTTGACAATAAATGCAATGGCATTCCTCTTCAAGTTGTCATTCCCGGCATTGTAGATCATATGATTGTCAGATTCAACATACCAATACCAGTCCATTTCAGCTCACTAATGCCTAGGATATGGATGTTTTTGCATTCTATTTCACTTTTGACAATTTCCAATTTTCCCAGATTCATACTTCCTACATTCCAGGTTCTGATTATTAATGGATGTTTGCAGCTGTTTCTTCTCATTTTGAGTCATACCACATCAGCAAACGAAGGTCCTGAAAACTTGACTCCATCCACATCACTAAGGTCGACTCTACTCTGACGCAGTAGCTCTTCCCCAGTCGTATTTTGAGTGTCTTCCAACCTGAGGGGTTCATCTTCTAGCACTATATCAGACAATGTTCTGCTGATATTCATAAGGTTTTCACTGGCCAATTCTTTTCAGAAGTAGACCACCAAGTTCTTCCTAGCCTGTCCTAGTCTGGAGGTCCAGCTGAAACCTGTCTGCCATGGGTGACCCTGCTGGTATTTGAATCCCAGTGGCATAACTTCGGGCATCACAGCAACACATACTGACAGATGCGTAGGGGATTGATTTGTAAAAGTTTTTTTATTCTTGATATCAGGCCCTCCAGATATATGATTTGCAAGTATTTCCTCCCATTCTGTAGGCTGTCTTTTCAGTTTCTTGATAACATCATTTGAACAAAAAAACAAATTAATTTTGATGAAGTCAAGTGCTTTTCTTTTTCATTAGGTGCTATGCTTTTGGTGTCATATCTAAGCAATCATTGCCTAATCCAAGTTCACAAAGATTTACACCTAGGTTTTCTTCTAAGAGTTTTATAGTTTTAGTTTTACCTTTAGTCTTTGATCCATTTGAGTTAGTTTTGGTATGTGGTCTAAGGTAGGGGTCCACCTTCATTCTTCTGCATGCGGAGATTCAGTTGTCCCAGGAAAACTTGTTGAAAAGACTAGTCTTCCCCTCACTGTAATGTCTTAGCACTCTTATGGGAAATCTATTGAGCATACACATAAGGGTTGATTTCTGGACCCTCAATTCTAGTTCATTAATTTATATGTCTATCCTTATACCAGTACCACACTGTCTTGATTACTGTAATTTTGTAGTAAGTTTTGGAATCAGGAAGTGTTAGACCTCCAACTTTGTTCTTTTTCAGTATTGTTTTGGCTATTTGGGGTCCTGTCCCATGCATTTCCTTATGAATTTTAGGATCAGCTTGGCAATTTCTCCAAAGAAGCCAGTTAGAATCCTTATGTGGATTGCACTGAATTCACAGGTCAACCTGGAGAGTATTTCTATCTTCTTAACAGTAAGTTTTCAAATCCACAAACACGGGATGTTTTTCCATTTATGTAAGCCTTCTCTAATTCCTTTCAATGAAATTTTACAGTTTCAAATATACAAGCCTTGAACTACTTTTGCTAAATTTATTCCTAAGTATTTAATTATTTTTGATGCTATTGTAAATGGGTTTGTTTTCTTAATATGATTTTTCAGATTGTTCATTGCTAATGTATAGAAATACAATTGATTTTTTAAAACATTTTGTATTCTGTAAACTTGTTAAACTAACAGATGTGTGTGTGTGTGTGTGTGTGTGTGTGTGTGTGTGTGTGAATTCCTTAGGATTTTCTCTCTACAGTTCTCTAGTTTCCTCTGCAAGTAAAGAGAGCTTTACTTCTTCCTTTCCAATTAGCAAGTCTTTTATTTCTTTTTCTTGCCCAGTTGCCCTGGCTAGAACCTCCAGTAAGTGTTGTATAGAAATGCAGGAGAGTACATCCTTATCTTGTTCCTAATCTTAGGAGGAAGTTTTCAGTTTTTGACCATTAAGTGTGATGTGAGCAGTGGGTTTTTCATAGATGTCCTTTATTAGCTTTAGGAAATTCCCTTCTATTCCTAGTTGTTGAGTGTTTTTATCATTAAAGGGTTATATACAGCCTTTCAAAAAGCACATTATTGGTGGAAATTTTTTAATGCAGAAAAAAGTGTCCGATACAATGTTAAGTGTGTAATTCAGAATAAAAAATGTTATCCAGTAGAGTTCTATAATGAGTGGAAAAAAATGTGGAAGGAAAGAAAGGAATTAATAAATAGTATGTCTCTCTAGATGGTAGGATTATGGGTGGTTATTATTTCCTTCTTGATAATTTCCTATATTTTCCAATAAGGGAATGCATTTTATTATCAGGGAAAGAGGAGTCACTGTAAAATAAATACAATTACCATCAGCTAGAGAGAGAGAGAGAGCAGGTGCAAGCGAGAGAGCAGAACCTGTGATGAAGGGAGGGCAAGGATAACGCGGGCAGCTGAGTGGTGAGGCTGTGTTCTAAGTGGCTGGCAATGAAGAAAAGTCGCTGAGTTTCCACGTGAGTGAGCTGTGGGTGTCTGGAACCTCGGGGATGGTGTCGTGGAGGAAGAGGGGTGCTCTTGAGAGAGGATTCTCCAAGAAGCAGGGCATCATGATCCATCATGCAGAGAAGAGTCTGTCAGTGTTGTGTTCAGCAGCCAGAAGCATCCTCCAGGGGTGAGAGTGGGATTGACATCGGAAATGCCTGTGGGATCAGCCTGTAGTGGGTCCTGTTGGGCACAGGAGTGGGAATTCACCCCACAGACAATGGGAGCCATTGACCTTTGTTGGTAGGGATGTCACTGGAGATGGTGAGCCCAGAAAGCCTTGGGTTCTGCAGTTGAGAGGGCTGGTAGATACTTGAGTCAAATGTTAAACTCGGTGTCTCCCATTCCTGCAAGTAAAATGACGTTTGAAAACAATGCAGGAAGGGCCACAGGCGGAAGCCTCTGCAATATAAGCTGAGAGGGAGAGTTCCTGGAAGGCAGAACATCTTTTAAGTGATGCATTTCCAACTTTCACTGACGTGTATACCGTATTTTTACACAAATAATGGCACCTTCTATGTTCGTTTGACAACCTCGCCCTGCTTCCATGAGATATTTTCTTAAGTGCTGCTATGCTAATTTTTTTCATATGTTGTTGTAAAAAAATTAGCATAGGGGGAGGGCGAAGATGGTAAACAAACATAGAAGGTGCACGTTATTTGCATAAAATATGGTAATGCCTGGCTCATAAGTGTGTTAAGTTAAATTGTTGGTCCGTTTTAGGCTAGGTGACCCTGCCCCACCTGTATATTTTATTTTAACTCATATTAAGAAGAGGTGCCTGGAGTTCTTCCTCCATTCCCAGAATTTTAATTTGTGTCCTCTTGCAGTGGGGACAACTCGATTAGTGAGGACAGGAGCCGGGCCTTAAACATCTCCTTTTCTCAAGGAAAGAAAACAAAACAAACCAAACCAAAAAAAAACTGTTGCCACTGGGTGGATTCCAACTCGTAGTGACCCTAAAGGACAGAGTAGAACTGCCTCATAGGGTTTCCAAGGCTGGAATCTTTACGAAAGCAGATGGCCACATCTTTCGCCCTCAGAGTGGCTGGTGGGTTTACACTGCCGACCTTTCAGTTGGCAGCTCAGCGCTTTAACCACTGTGCCACCAGGGCTCCTCCATTTCTCAAGGGGCTGGTGCAATCCCTGTTGAAGAGTTGAAACAGAGTCAATAGCTTTTGAAGCAATGAATGAATGAAAGCCCTTCCCCAAATATGGGTTCAGTGACTCGGAGTGAGGCTCAGAGTGTGACCGTAGGAAATCAGGTGCCCTAGCTACATGCTATGACTTTCCAATCTGCAAATGTCTATAAACCACTCTCAGTGCCGTGCCCCAAATCTTTGTCCAAGCCCATCAGAAGAAACGTCAATCACTGCTGATTTCTTATCTTTTTAAAAATTTAAAAAAAAAATTCTTATATTTTACACAGTACTGACAAACTTTATCTGTAAAGGTCAGATGGTAAACATTTAGGCTATGTGGGCCATACGGTCTCTGGTGAAACCCCTCAACTCCACTGTTGTTGCAGGAAAGGAGCCTCAGACCACACATACGTGAACGGTCATGGTTGTATTCCAATAAAGCTTTATTCGTGGACACTTAAATTTAAATTTCATATAGTTTGCACGTGTTACAAAATACTACCCTTCGTTTGCTTTGTTTTTCAACCTTCTGCCCTCATGGGTCATACAAAAACAGGAGAGAGCACAGACTCGGCCCAGGGGCGTGGTTTGCCAACCCAGCTTTAAAAGATGAACTTGAGAGACCAAAACTAATAGCCAGGTGCAAGCTCGTTTGGTTGAGTGATTTTTCTCTTCTAAATGTTGCAGTCACCAGACCCTTTACATTACAGGAATTAAACTAGCAATTTTTGGGAGGTGGGGGGGAACTCAATCTATTGTCTTTGCCTTTCTCCATCTCTAAGAAACACCTGCTTTGTTTTATTATTTTTCATCCCCTCAGCAGCACCTTCCCTTTCGATATGCTCAGCGAACACCCACTCCTTTGCCGGCCGGAGGGAGAGGGCTCCGTAGACGCACACCTGTGAGGGCTGGGCTGAGGCGCACAAGAACCATAAAATGGCGTCCCTTTTTTAGTTACTGAGAAAGAGCAAACTTTCTCTGTGCTTCTTTTTAAAATGCAACAATGTAAAGGTCACGGAGGAGGAGGTGAAACTCGGAGTTGTAATGAGGAAGGAGAAATAAAAAATAATGACAGAAATAAATTGTCATAAGAGGGCTACAGTTATGATTTATTGTGATATTCTACAAATTTGGAGGTGATTAAAAGCCACCTAAAATTCACATTAACAAGTCACATAAAAATGGAATTAAACTAGTGGGCATAATGTGGCAGGGCATAAAGAAAAATCATGACAGAAATAAATTGACAGAAGACAATACTATTCAAGTTTTACCCTGTCTCGCCACCCTGACAGCAGCCTAGTATTTTAATTTCAGAGTTGTGGTTGAGTTTTTGGAGTTCATTAAAGGTCCACATTAAGAATCTCATAAAAGTGAGAAGACATTAGTGACCATAATGTGGCAGAGGAAATAAAGAAACAATAATGACAGAAATAAATTGACAGAAGAATAATACACTTAATGTTTCATTCTGACACCCTCTATTAATAGGCCGCGGCAAGCTGGAGCAAATGTCATTCATATTTTAGCCAAAGTATACCACTAATTAGGCCGGCTCTCTGCACTGGAATTAAATTTGAGATCCCTCACCTTTAGAGTGGAATGATTTGAATTCTAAAGACAAGAGCTGGTGACAGAAAAAAAAACTTTCTACTTGGGCTTTTCTAATGAGATAAAATTCCCCCTTCTCCCCATTTCGAAGCTATAATTGCTGATTATGTTGTTACACAGCCGGGGCTCTCTCTGCTCTCCTCCCATCAGGATGATCTAGGCTGGCAGATCAGGGGGCTTCAAACGCACACTGGAGTGGCTGAGTCTAATTTAGCACTCATTTAGGCGGCAGGTACCAACCAAGGTAAACACTGCATTGTTATAATTAATTACCCCTTAGGCCTCGCCAGGCCATCTCTGTTTCAGCTGACCCTTATAATAATAAGGCTTCCGAACATATTGTATTTCTTTTGACAGATTAATTAGAAATTCAGTCGTGGCGGTACAAAGCAACCCGGTCATGAATATTTAAATGGACTGATAGAAAATATCATGAAAGGCCTGCTGAACTACATGACGGACAGGGGGTATTAGGCAAGTGGCTCTAATCAATAATCTCTTGATCTCTTACATATTAATACACTGCCTGCTGTTATTAAGCTCCGTAATAAGGAGGGGAGAGGAAGTTAGCGCAGCTCTCTGCTGTAGGCCTCGCAGGCCCCCAGTGAATGCGCTGACTGACTGCGAGGACGCACAGAGGAACCCAGCCGCAGCCTCTTCAATCTAATCCAATCTTAAGGAATGGCAGGCAGCTCTGAGTGGCGCCGACTGGATAATTATTGGCCCTGACAAGTTGAAGGCGTTTGCAGGCAAATGAGCTCGGAAGCAGGAGAAGTCCCCAGACCACCCAGCACAGGGCCCACCGCCAGCCCGGCTCCTGCCCGCCTTGTCGGGCCTTGGCGGGGCGGGGGCGGGGCACCGGGAGGGGGCAGGACGGGCCAGGGCCTGGGGCTGGCCGGCCGGTCGTCACAGCGACTTTGACACGGAGTCGACGAGATTTACTCGGGTCCCTCTGCTCCCCCGTCTCGCACCAAGGCCACGGAGTGAATTAAGCAACCAGGCGCGCTGAATATCATCTAAATTCATTACGGAGGCGTCCTTCCCGCCTCTGCCACTCCGGGTGCCCCGCGGCCCACGTGGTCTGATGCCACTAATGAACCCGGGGACCCTGCGCCGCTGCTCGAGCCCCCAGGCCGAGGACTCCCTGGCAATCGTATCCTGTGGAGTGTGAGGACTGGGCTGCAGAGGGTGGGCCGGCAGCTTGGCCGTTTGGGGGCCTCTGGCACCATCAACTCCTGCGGCTCCTCCTCCCCCCCCACCCCCCGTGGGCCTGGGCCCTCTGAGGTGTCCTCCACCACAGGAAAACCGGGCAACAGTCCACTTGGGCTCACAATGTTCTCCCAGGAAGCTGAGGCTGGTGGCTTGACTGTTGTTGGGTGCTGTCCAGTCGATTTTCAACTCATAGGGTTTCTTAAACTGTAATCTTACGGAGGCAGATCGCCAGGTCTTTCTCCGGCAGAGCTGCTGGGTAGGTTTGAATGGCCAATCTTTGGGTTAGCAGCAAGCACTTAACGTTGAACAGTGAAACAAATCAGAACTCCACACACTGCCAACAGAAGCTTCTGGGGTCACTCAGCACTGAGCCTGAAGCTGGGGGCTGTGGGGGATGAAGGCAAAGTGCATGAGGGCAGTGCCCAGCAGGGTGCTCAGCTGGGGCTGGCGTCCTCAGAACCACTGTCCAGGGGGCTCCTCTCCTGACGACTATGCATCCTCAGCAAGCCCGTGACGAAGTGCCCCTCCTTACACTGTAGGTGTTCTGTTTATTGTGGCTCTGATTCTCCCTCTCATCTGAGCCCCGGGGGACAGCGTGAACGAGAGGTACACGACCATTCCAGGATGTAATATAATGTAAGCAGGATGTACAGTAACTCACACCCTGACGCGCTCCTTCCTCTCCCCAGCCTGTATGTGCTGGACAGGACAGAGTGCGCGCCTGATCACTGAGCACAGGCTGAGCACCTGGGAGGTCTCCATCCATCCCAAATTGAGATGGTCCAGTGTCCGAGGCCTCGATGGGCCAGCCAGGGAACACCACCTGGGGTCACCCTAGGGGTGGGCATTGGGGCTTTCTGTAAAGGCAAGAGGATCTGAAAACAGGGACTGTTCTGACCCCCAGAATGTTCCCTTCGACCAGACCAGAACCACTGAATAGCTGGTGGTTTGGAGGGTGGGACTTTGGCATTAGACTGTCTGGGTGACCTTTGGAAAGCCAGTTAGCTTTGCTGTTCCATTTTCTTGTCTGTGAACAAGGGATAATAATCCTTATAGACTGGAGTACGACTGGGCTGGAGAGTGGTGGTCAGGTGAGAGGCTCAGGGGTAGGGTCACACAAGAGGGCATGCCGGGATGTGAGCAGTCTCAGGGCTGATCCTGGGAATCATGGGACCTGGGAGAGGTCAGGCCTGCAAACCTGCTGCTGGCAAAGACCCCTGCCCTCCCTCCCAGCCTTTAGGCATCTTTGTTCTACACCTGTGGTCTGAAATGCAGGCCAAAGTCGGGGCCCCCTCCTGTGGGCTTCTGTTATGGATTGAATTGTGTCTCCCAAAAAGGTATGTCAAAGTTCTACCCCCTGGGCCTGTGAATATGACCCTGAATGGAAAAAGGAGTTTCTTTCATTAGTGAGGTCACACTGGAGTAGGGTGGCTCTGAAACCTAATCCCTTCTGAGTAGTGTCCTATAAAAAGAGCAGCATAGACACAGACACACACAGGGGAGGAGACCATGTGAGGAACCATCTACAAGTCAATGAATGCCAAGGAACACCCAGGGTACAGACAAGAAAGGACCCTCCCCCAGAGCCAATGCCATGATTTGGACTTCCAGCCTCCAAAATGCTGAGACAATACATCGCTGCTTTTAAAGCCACCTCGTTATGGTGTGTGTGTTATGGCAGCCTTAGGAGGTTAGGAGAGCTTTTAAAGCCACCTCCCTGTGGCATGTGTGTTATGGCAGCTCTAGGAGATTAAGAGAACTTCCTTCCCTCCCAAGGGCTGGGCTCCTGAAACGTGTTCTCTTCACAGACCACCAACTCTCTTCTTCCAACTGCTCTCTGGGGTCAAGGGCTGGGTTAGCTGGGCCTTCTCCAAAGTCGTCTTCTTCAGCTGTCTGTTGGCTCTGAGACCCTCAACCGTTCCAAGTATATTTATGGAACCTACTATGAGCAGATGGTGGAGAAGAAAAATAAACCATCTGCTTCTTGGAGATACTGACTGTCTAGCAGAGGACCCATCTGAGGTGTCTGCAGAGGACCAGGGAGAATAGCAGCAGAGGTCCTGAGAAGCATCCCTGCAGAGGGTCTTCTCTTCCCAGAGATGCACAGTGATTGCTCACCTTCCTAAGCATCTTGTCTATATTCCAGCAAAGGGCCTTACTGGGACTTTGCATTTCTTCTTCATACGTATTGCAGAATTCTTTTGTACCTCGAATAAATGCCAGCACTAGCCTAGACCAAGTCTAGAGATGACAGACTTGGATCACAAACTTGACTTCTAAGTTTCCACCTGGGGGAGCCTGGGGCTGATGAAGGCAGGGTTGACCAGCGTGAGAAAATGGAGGGATTTGGTCCTTGGACCTGGAAGGGAGGGGGCTGAGAAGGAATGGAAGGGGCAGAAAAAGAAGAGGCAAGAGTGGAGGGTCAAACAACAACTTGGAAGGCCAGACTCTGAGTTGTGGAAAGAATCTAGAAATATTTGAAAAGAATTAGGAAGTCTAATATTCACTTCCGGATTGCTTCCCTCTTGATGCGGTCAACTTTTCCATCTATCTCAGTTCAGTACATTTGGCCTCACATATACCTACTGTGAGCAGGTTTTGGTTTTTTGCTCTGTTTTTTTTTTTTTTTTTGTTATATTTTTAATGAAAATTAAAGAAAATAAATAATTGTTACATCTGTGTCAACATGGTGCAGAACAAACTTAATGGCAGCAGGAATGCAGAGCTGTCCTGGGATCAGGCCCTAGGGATTTGTAGACACACTGAGGAGAGCATTCAATGGTCTTAGTGCCAACATCCATCCTGCCATATTGGAAAATGTGACCATACTTGTCTGACACAGTTTGACTGTGGTTCACTGCAGGATAGCTGTCCCCTGCATCTCTGAGGTCTTTGTCTTTAAGTGGCTCGCAGGCAAGCTGAAGAGCTTGCTCCGGCTGTCCAGGGAGGGCTGTTCAGTTGGAGATGGTCACCACCCAGTGTAGCCTGCACAGGCAGTGGTGGCAACTGCAGGTCTAATGTCTACAGCACGAAGGGAAGTCCAGGAGTACTCCCCGAGCCCCAGGGCAGCCACAGCATGGCACCTGCAAGCCACATGAGCTTCACACAACAGTCGAGCTTGCTGAGCCTCAGTTTCCCCAACCACGTGATAGGGGATTACACTTGCCACCCAAGTTTGCCATGAGCACTCAATGAGCCTACCCACGGACAAGCACCTTGTTATGTCCGCAATAGTCTGTTGTTGGTTCTCTGTAACAGTGATTATGGCTGACACCCCACACTATCCATGCAGCCTCCGTCATGGTCTTCTTGGAACTTCCTTGGCAGCCACTTACTATGCTTGCTTTCCTTAGTCCTTAGCCTGCTTTGAGGGGGCAGTGGTGGTTCAGTGGTAGAAGTCTCGCCTTCCAGGATGGAGATCCAGGTTCAATTCCTGGCTGGTGTACCTCATGTGCAGCCACTGCCCATCTGTCAGTGGAGACTTGTGTGTTGCTATGAGGCTGAACAGGTTTCAGCTGAACTTCCAAACTAAGATGGACTAGGAAGAAAGGTCTAGTAATCTACTTCCACAAATCAGCCAAGGAAAACCCTATGGATCATGACAGTCTGATCCATAACCGATCATGAGAATGGCATAGGACCGGGCAGCATTTTGTCCCGTTGTGCGTGGGGTTGCCAGGAGGTGAGGGCCAACTCAACAGCAGCGAACAACAAGTCTGCCTTGTGCTTTATTTTCTGCTTGATCTGCTGTGTATACAGCGCCTCTGGCACATCCAGCACTTAACCACCTTCTCCGAGTCCTGTCTGTGTCTGGGAGCTGGGTCCAGACCCCTGTGGCCCCCACGCTTCTTGATGCCATGAGCAGCACACAGTGAGGGTGGATGTTACTGAATGCCGTCTCCCGGGAATGCCTGCCTTCATTACTTGCATCAGGGGACTTTCAGGAGCAACCATGCTGGGCTGGGGCTCAAAAAAGGAGCAGATAATTAAGAATAAAGAACAACAGTGTAGGGTGACTGCCAAATGAAGTGCAAAACTTGTACGTATTACACGACGGCTAATGATAATAATAATAATAATCACGGTAATGATGAAGGTGATCATCTCTGCTCCAGCAGCCTGGTTTATAGCAATGTTAGCAAAAGGTGTAAGTCTGGAAACACATTCCTTTACCTCCGCCTCTTTATTGCAAAAACATAATGAAGTACAAGCCAAGAAGCAAATTCATTGCAAATTGCATAAAAGATTTGGGGCCGAAATGAAGCTGTTAAAAACCACATCTGTAAAAATGGTGTAATTATTATGGGTGGGTAAAAATCTGGCAAGAATTATTTTCTTAAATAAGGCGTAAAGGAGAACAGATGTGCTGTAACTGACACTTTTTTTTTTGTTTCACAAATTCTGAGAGAAAAAATGATCTGATTTATCAGATTATCCCATTTGTTACAGCACAGCTAGGGCTATAGAAAACCCCTTTGTCTCATTTTCATCCCCTGGAAAGGGAAGGTGGTCCGAGGGAACCAAGTGAATTTGCTCTACAAGAAAGCAGGCTCTGGAAGGGGAAGAGGGAACCAGTTTGAATGGCGAAGCAGGAACACAAGGGTCTGCAGAAGGTTCGGTGATGGGAGGGGCAGGTGGCAGTATAATCTAAGTAGAAAAGTGCCAAGCAAAGGCACAGCAGTATTTCAGGGTGAAGGTGGGATCGGAGAAATGGCCAAAGACAAAGGCAGGCAGTTTAGGTCTGGAAGTAATTACAGCCACGTGAAGATAACCGAATTCCACGTTACCTTGGTCAATGTCTGCAAAGGCGGTTTCGGGAGGTACTTGGGTTGGGTTTACTTTTTGGAGCTTAGCAACATAAATTTGTTGTCACTGAACTATTAGATACAATGGACACATGTTGGCAGAGAGGGCCCGGCAGAGGCAAGGAACTGATTAAGGGACAGTCTATGAAATAACCGCTTCAATGGCCCCACTGCACGATTTTAATATCCCTCGACAACACTCAGTTGTCAAATTCAGCTAGAGTGTCCAGGATGCTACTAAAATTAAGCCAGAAATTCCTAGATTTATTCCAGTTCTCTCTTCAGTTAGGAACAGGAAATGCCAGTAAGCTGGGAGAACTAAAGCAAGAAATAAGAAACGAGGAAGAAAGAAGGATGGTCTACCAGTTTATGAGAAGGCTGCCATTAAACCTATAATGAACGTCTTTCACCTACCCGCGAGAAAGAGGCGATGTGGGATTTTAATTGGACTTTTGGCTTTTCTTCATTTGATTTAAACCAAGGTAGAATTTCAAACAGCAACACTGGAGCACCTGGTTAACACGTCAGATGATATGTACAGTTGTAAATTGTGGTTTTAATAGTTGCTCGCTGGGGGATTTAAAAGGCTCTCCTTGTTCGGTTTGGCAGATATTAAAAAAATCACAAACTACTTGGATTTAAAAGGCACGCACGTGATTTCAATGTGACTTAGATCATGAAATTTGATCATCTGACCCCACTCAAGGCCAGTGTATCCCGGGAGACTCAGGGTCAGGTGGTGGGTTTCTCAAGTCCTCCAAAGTCACTGCTTTTCTTTGAAGTTAAGAGAAGTCCAGTAATTTCGTATTTCTAAGAAAACAGGGAAGTTTTTCCTTATAATCGTCAAGGTAAAACCATGCGGATGCATATATGCGTGTGAGCAAGTGCGTGTCTGAGTGTGTCTGAGTGTGTATATGTGAATGTATGTGTGAGCGTGCATGTATGAGAGTGCGTATATGTGTAGGTGTGGTGTACGTGTATGTGTGCTAGTGCGTTGTATGTGTGGTGTGTTCATGTATATTTATGTGTGTGTATGTGTGTGTATATATGTGTATGTATTCATGTATATGTGTGGTGTGTGTCTGCGTGCATGGGTGTGAGTATGTGTGTGAGTGTGTGTGTCTGTGTGCATGTGTACGTGTGTGTGTTCATGTATGTGTATATGTGTGGTGTGTGTCTATACGTGTGCACGTGTGTGGTGTGTATGTGGCATGCGTGTGACATGTGTATGCTCACACATGTATACTCTGTTCTTTCTGTGTGGATGTGAACTTGAGAAAGTGCATCAGTGGATGCTGCGGCTGGGAAGTTCTCATCTTTCTTTTTGGAAAGCATTCACACAGCCCCAGGTCTCTGCCTCCTGCAGGTTGCTTGCTGTCTCTCCTTTAACCCAGCTCTTTTCCTCCTCACAGGAGGTGGCCATGCCTGGGAGCCTGTGTGGGGTTACCCCATATTTTAAAGTGACAGTTTTCAAAATACCTGCACAACTCTTGTCCTTCCTTCCCAGCTGTGGCCCCAGCCTGCTCGCTGCCCTGACCCCCAGAAGGCACCTATTTAAAACAAAGATGTGGGTCTCCCCCACCCTGAACCCATCACTCCCACCCCCTCCCCAGCCCCTGGTGCTCTCTCCTCACTTACCTCTAATTGGAGCCATGAACTGGGTTGGGACTTGCCCCCAGAGACGGCCCTTTCAAGAGCCGATTCTCCCCTCCTCCCAGCAGCTCCTTCCCACCCGCAGTACCAGTGCCCAGAGGTGGACCACCTTGGACTGTGCCTCGTCCTGGATCCCGGCCTAGAAGGACATTAATACAGAGCACCAGATGAGGGGGCAGAGGAATGGACAGCCGCTCTCCCCACCCTCTATTTGAGGACCAGCAGAGCAAAGCCCAGAGCTTCAGGGGAGCCAGGGCGGTGGGTCTGGGGCAAAGCCCAGGTGTGCACTCGCCGTCTTGCTCCTGTGGGCAGCGAGGCCACCTGCACAGAAACACGCGGGCCTCCAGGCCCTGCCCTTGTCCTGCAGGCTGTAGGCAGTGAGGTCAGGACAGGCTCTGACTTGAGCATTTTTTCTGGAAACATCTCTGGACTCCCTGTGTCTTTTACAGAAAGGTCTGGGGTATAGAGGGAAGACATCCTACCAAGGGGAAGGCTTCCAGAGTGGCACCACTGAGTCGTGAAGGGACAAAGGACCACCTTGTCTTCCTAACTAGAACCACTGCCACCATTTTACCCCCTAACACCGAGCCCAGGGCATCAGACACAACAGGTGCCCCTTTCCACACACATAGTGGGTGATTTGTCATCTCCCACACAGTGGGCATCCCGTTCCACACACATAATGGGTACCTTGTCATCTCACACACAGTGGACACCCTGTTCCTTGCAAAGAGTGGGTGCCTTGTTCCTCAAACACAGTGGGCATCCCTTTCCTCACGCACAGTGGGTGCTTTGTCATCTGTCACACAGTGGGTGCCTGTTGCCTCTCACATGTGTTGCCTCACACAGTGCTGCCAAGTGTCTGTTGGATGAGTCCCCCTAGCTTTTGCCCATCCCGGTCGGCCATATGTGTCATGTCTTTCTACTTCATGGAAGACTGTGATGGCGAGATCCAGGCAGGTCAGTCGATCTCTGTCGAGTCCTGCCGAGACAAGAAGTTCAGAATGAAAGAGCAAGGCAGGAAGACTGGGAGGGCGACTCATTACGGGGAAGGTATCGTCGGGTGACGCTGGCTAACTCAAGCCCTAATCGTGGCTACGCTGGTCGCCAAGACCGACGTGTCTCCCACCATCACAGTGGGTAGCCCACACACCTGTGCGGCAATGCCTGCAGTTCTTCCTAGTGTCCAGGGTGGAAGCTCTGCCCTGAGCATCCCCACCTGGGTTCTCAGCGTGGGGAGGTGCTGGCGTGTTCTCTTCAGACCTGCCAGATCAAAGCCAACCCAGATCATCCCTGGTCATTTTTACCTCCACAGAGTTTAAATCATTTATACAAATGACTTTTGTGGATCTGATATTCAAATTCTTACTATTCATGTTGTGCCTTAGATTTCAATATGAGAGACTAAAGTTTCTGTAGTGGTTCTAGATGGACAGTATGTTTTCACTTGTTTAGAGTCAGGTGTGGCTTACAGAAATTCCTTGAAAACACCCATGCTCCATGTCAAGGCTCCACCAATTCCAAACTGTGTGACCTCAGCCATATTGAAGCCTCAGTTTCCTCATCTGCAAAATGGGATAATAGTGATGTGTTACACCAGGTTGGGTGAGGATTCCATGAGATGCTTCTTGGAAGGAACCTGGTACAGTGCGTCTTGTCAGCTGCCATCAAGTTGACTCTGACTCACAGTGACTTTATGGACATCAGAACAAAACATTGCCTAGTCCATCATTATCCTCATGATTGCCAGAAGGTTTGAGTCCATCATTGGGGCTAATGTGCCAATCCCTCTCACCGAGGATCTTCCTCACCCTCGATGGCAGTCTACTTCACCAAACACGAAGTCCTCCTCCAGGATCGATCCCTCCTGATGACATGTCCAAAGCAAGCAAGTCAGACAATGTTTCAGTGTGATATATAAGATTTTCATCAGCTAGTTTTCAAAAGTAGATCAACCATTCCTTGTTTCCTAGTCTGTCTTGGTCTTGAAGTTCTGACGAAACCTGTCCACCATGGGTGACCCGATTGGTATTTGAAATGCTGGTGGCATAGCTTCCAGCATCATAGCAACACGCAAGCCAGCACGGTGTGGCAAATGGACAGATGGTGGTGGGTATAATGCTTACCCATTCCAAACACTCAATGAAGTTTGGACCGAACATCCTTCCATCTTTGTGCACAGCTGGGTGGAGACGGCAAGCAGACAAGGCAGCAGACAGCAGTGCCCAAGCTCTGCAGCCTCTCCTATGGGCAGGTGGATTTCTAAGAGTCACCTACCTAGTCTTACCATCTAGCCATCCTCTCTGTTCAAGGCTCAGCTAACTGTTCTAACCTACAACACATTTGCAGCCTTGAATCCGTCAAAGACTGGGTTTCTGGGCAGTGGTAGCCACAACGAGCAGTGTTCTAGGTATGGAGCCTTTCTAAAACCAAACTCTCACAGTTTTCCCCATGAAGTTGGATACCTGGATGTTTGGGGACAGTCCATCTGGGAGAAGTGCTGGTGGGGGTTGTCGGTTTTCACCAGCCGGAGGGGGCTATGTTGATGTTGGCATGGCTGCCAGTCCCAGACATCCAGGCTCAGTGGCATCCTCAGCTCATGGTTGGCGAGTCAACGAAAGTTGTGGTGTGTCTGACTACTGAGGGAGCAGCTGAGCCGAGGCTGGTGGGCAGGAAGCAGGGAGTGTTCATGGAATGGTGGCAGCTCGGCTTGGACACAATCAGGTCAAGAGCCTTGGTGTGGTGACCAGGTAGGACTCGGGGTCACATACATGCAGGTTGGTAGGGGGCAGGAGTGAGCAAGGAGGGCTTAGGTGGGTGGAGAGATGCCATAGGGTGGGCCAGGAGGGCCCTGTGGCGTCTCCTACAAAGTGCCCAGCTGCAGGGCTGCAGACTGGGGGTGGGGTGCCAGATGACCAAGTGTCCTGAAAGGGACTGAGCACCCACCACCGAGACTACAGTCAGGGTGCAACGTGACCAGTACAGCTGCACCACCAGGGTTTTCTGATTCCTGACTAGAAAGAGAATTTCAGTTTTCCCATGAAGGTCTTTTAGCAAAACAATCCTGTCTTGTCTCAGGAAAGGAACTGGAAAACTCTATCCCAATTCCAGTGCCTGTGCCTTCCCGGAGTGAGATGCAGCTGACCACCCATGGGGTTTAACAAGGTCAGAGTTCCTAGGGTCGCCAGGAGCAAGGCTCACACGAAGCAGGTATGGGAGAAATCACCTTTAAGTCCCAGGGAGAAAAAGAACCCAGGGACACCTGAGTAACACACCTTCACAAATGGTGATTGGAACAAACCTGCTGACCAGAGGAGCACCATATGGTTTTCCATGGCTGGCACTGGGAGCCAAATGACACAAAGTTCCCTGAGTCTGTGTGTATGGATGGGTATACGTGCTTGTGTATGTATGCATGTGCATGTATGCACAAGTAGGTATGTTTATGTATGCACACGTGTTTGTGTATATGTGTGCATGGATGCAGGTGTGAGTGAATGCATGTGTGTGCATGTTTGTGTGTATGTATTTATGTATGCACACATGCATGTTTGTGTATGTATGTATGCATACCTAGGTGTGCTTATGTATGAATGCATGTGTATTTGTGTATATGTGCAGGCTCATGTGTGTATGGATGTCTGTATGTGTATGCATGCATGCATACATACGTGTGTATGCGTGTGTAGGTGTGTTTATACATGCATACATGTGTCTTTTTGTACGTGTGCAGGTGCGTATGTGTGTATAGATGCATGTGTATGCACGCATATGTGTATGTACGCACATGTAAGTGTGTTTATGCATGCAGTTATGTGTGTTTGTGTGTGTGCATACTGGTGTGTATGTGTGTATACATGTATCTGTGTGTATATATGTGTATGCATATTTGTGTGTGCATGTGTAGGTGTATTTATGTATGCACACATATGTGCTTGCATATATGTACAGGTGCATGTGTGTAGATGCATATGTGTGTGTGTCATGTGTGTATGCATGTGCATGCCTGTATGTGTGCATGCATGTGCAGGTGTGTTTGTGCATGCACATGTTTCTATGTACATGTGTGTATAGATGCACATGTATGTATCATGCATGTACACCTGTGCATATGCAGGTATAGGTGTGTTTGTGCACACACATATGTTTCTGTGTGCATGTGTGTGTAGATGCATGTGTACGTATCATGCATGTATGCCCGTGCATATGCAGGTATAGGTGTGTGCATGCATGCACAAGTGAGTTTATATGTGCATACGTGTATGTGCATATGGATGCGTGGGTATGCATAGATATCATGTGGCTATGCATGCGTATTTGTCTTTATGGGCTCCACTTGACAGTACGAGGCACAGAGTGCTGCAGAGGATTCCAGGTTCTTCTTCCTGCTGGTGACATTCCATTTTCTGGCTTCAGAAGCTGCATGCTCATTCATTCCAGGAAGCCCCTGCCCCACAGGTCCTCCTGGCTGTCCCCGCAGGGTCTCACTCTTTCTGCAGCTAGAAAATGCACCTTAGCTCTCATAGGGAAGCATCTGGTAGGGTATCTAGTTTGGAGTTTTAATATGCCTCACTTCTCACATCACACTGTAAAAGTGCATATAACAAAATACCACGCAGCTTTCTAGACAATTTAGCAATAGCTTCGGTCACGTCCAAACCATGTAGATATTTTGGCCCAACGCACTTCACCTCAACTGCTTTGTTTTCTGACTCCCTTTTACCCTTGTAGCAAAAGACTTACCTTTAGCCATGAAAGCAAAGACCACAACTTCCCCAATGTGACAATATCGGGCAGTTGTGAGAGGACAGCCCTGAGGTGCTGGTTCTCGGTGCTGCTGGCTCTAGAGCTGAGTGGGGCGCAGGACGCCCTTCAAGGCAGTGAATGAATTACGGCCGCATCGTCACGTCTACATGTTGGTTTAAACCCATATTTATCCTTTGCGGGCTCAACGGGAACTCTCCCGAGTGAATCCTCGGGCTGCTGCATCCTCTTCCTCCTCGCTCTCCTCCTCCTCCTTCTAGTTCTCCACCCGGGCGTCCTTCTTGCCCTTCTTTTCTTTCCTCCTCCTCCTCCTCCATTTTCTCCTCTTCCTCCTTCTATTTCTCTGTTTCTTATTATCCTTCTCCTCCTCCTCCTTCTTCTCCTTTTTCTTGGCTTCCTCTTCACATTGGCCTTTGTCTTCGTCTTTTCAGCTCCTATTTCTCCTTGTGTTTTCCCTCTTCCTCTTCCTCCTCTTCTATTCTTTTATTAATGTCTTTAAGATGGCTATGCCTTCTTGCCCGGAACAGAGAAACTATTGGAATTTTAATTGGCCCAGATGAATTCTTTAGCGTTAGAGAACTCCAGGTCGGTGTAGACGCAGATGCCAATCGTAGCTTGGGTACCACTTTGACAGCTGGCCTTTTGTTTCTGTCTTTTCAATCTTCTCCTGGGCGGGCAGGGTTTGAGAAGAGGAAAATGTGTTTCCCTGCGCATCTGTCTTCCCTTCCACCATCGCCTCAGGCTTTCCACGCACTGGGTGCACAAGGAAACAGAATGCACTTGAATTACTGTACAGTACAAAGGAATTTAATTAAGAATATACACATTCGAATTTCAGTGGGATTGCCTATTTAATGTTACTTTATTAAGCCTTCCATCAAAACTTTTTTTATGTATAACAGTTGATACACAATTAATCTGTTCTCTTGTGAGAAAAAAAAAAAAAAAGCACCTGAGGTGGATGAGAACTATCAGATAGTAATAATTATAAGCAGCTGTTCACTTGGAGCCACCTCTGGCCTACATGGGGGATGCTGTGAGCTACCACTCCTCGCAACAGCCCACCTCATTAGACTTGACCTTCCCAGCTGGGGATTCCATTTGTGTTTTTTTAATGGGTTTGTATACTGCAAATCACAACACCTTATGAAGAAGGACTCTTTGTAGCTGTAACAAAAGGGGGCATGCAAGTTTATAGAAAAGCTGCAGCCCCAGTCTACTGGCAGGGTATCCGTCATAATGCAGGTAACTTTTCAGCCACCAGCTGGGGCGCGGCGTGCCAGCCCGATGTCTTCGCTGAGATAAATGTGTTCCCTTGGCTTTGAAGCTCCTCTGCTCCGTGCAGCTACCAGCAGTAAGGAAGTAATTGCCGAGTCCTGATTGCACTACGGAGCGTGATGACAGCCACTTAAAGCCAGATCTCCAGATCCACAGAAGCCCTCACGCCCAGCAGCACCGTGTCTCCACGCGTGGTGTCTTTCCGCAGACAAGGAGGACAAGTTCGCAGCATCCATAGATCAGACTCCAGAGGAAGCAAAGATTATAGATAAAGATGGAGAAGCACCGCCGCGAGGTGGTGTTGGGGGGGGTCTCTGCTAGAACATCTCTGCTTTCTTTCTTCCTTTCCATTTATGTTTGTAATAAACTCACTCTCATACAATTAGCCTCAATTGTTTTTATATCTTTGGAGGCAATAATACAGGCAGCCTGGGGAATACAGTAGTAATCCGTATACCTGTGTTCATTTACCCAAATCACTATGGTTACAGCCAGGGCAAACTGTTTACTATGAGAATCCGAGAGCCTCTTTCCAGCTACTAATGACCTTTCTGTTCTTCCAGAAAAATCAACAAAACAGGGAGGCTGCCCACGCCATTAAGCCAATTGCCTCTCAAGTTACAGAGGGACTTGAGCGGTTTCCTCATTTATTTTCTCTCATCTGATGTAACTCACATGCCACTTTCTTGTCTTTAAAGAAGGGGAAAAACTGTGGATTATTGATTTGCTTCTGAACAGAAGACCATCCTAAAAGCCCCGATGAATTGTCACTCATTATTGAAATTACTGAACACTAATTAAACTGGCAGCTCAAATCCCAGCAGGCCACACTCATCTGAAGCTGAAATTCAGACACTTGGACAGTGGAAGGGAGGAAGCGTTAGCAACCACCGGGATTGTAATAAGCTTTGCATTAATTTTTGCTTCTTAAAGGCACACAGTCCCCTTTGCAGCGGCCCAGCTTGAAGGAAGGCTGGCAGCTGAGGCCCCCTTTCCTGGTTCTTTGCAGGAACTGGGGGTTCTGGTCTGCCACAGGATTTTGCGACAACACTCAGCCCTTGCCCGTGGAGAGGCAGAGTTCGCAGCCTGAGGTGCCTGCCAGCAGGGCACACTGAAGTAGCGGGGCGCCACGGCTAAGCAGAAGTCTGGCTGGTGCTGGAAGGCTGGAGATTCAGACACGTTCAGCAGAGGAAACTGAGTCAGGCTGGCCAGAGAGGGACAGGACCGGCTTTCCGGGAAATGAGCAATGCCGAACAGCCTTTCCAATTCATCAAATCTGATCTATTTTCTAAAATATGCTTTGGCCTATTTTCACGGCTGCACAAACTCCATATAAATTATGCATGATCGTGGCTAATCCACCTCCTTTGGCTCTGCCCAAGTGGTAGCTCTCATTTGCTCAGCTTCAAAGGGGGCGGGTTCTGGGGAAGGAGCTGGTCCAAGGCTGAAATGTAGAGTTAATGTCCTGTAGACCCAGAAAAAGCAAAGCTAATTGGGCCTCGTGAAGGCCCCTGGACAAAGCCCAGGCATGTGAGGGGAGGAGGTGGCGGGTCGTGTGCTCTAGGCTAGGCATATTTAGACCAGAGTTTCTTGTCTGGGATATTTATTTCATAAGAGATTTTTTAAAGACAGAAATATAGAAAGTGCACAGCAGCAAACCTCCAGATTGAAAACAACTCAAATAACCATCAACAGGTGAATGGCAAGTGAATAAGCAAACAATGAACTATTACTCAGCAATAGAAAGGACTCACCATAGACCCACACAACAGAACAGAGGTACTCTTTTAAAATACGGTTGTTTGGGAGCTGCCATTCACACTATAGCATGAATTGCCCTGATTAGACAGTTTTCCTCCCAGCCTCATGAAAAGTTGTGTCTTTTGACAAGGACTAAGAGGATAAAAAATGAGAAGTAGCCTCGAAAGCAGAGGCAAGTTGAGAGAGAGCCGTGGGGATGGGCGGGTGCTCTAATCTAGGGGAACCTCTAAGGGAGGAGAAGAAACCAACTGTGTGAACTTAGGGGATAACTACAGCGCCAAATACAACATCTGAACAACATGTCCTGCTTTGGAGATTTCAAATTGAATTCACGAGTCTTTGTCACAAGCTGGCTGGTTTCGCCTCTATCACGCTCATGGGGTAGTCTAGGTGTGGGATCCACACGAGTAGCACCATCATAAGCAGGAGCTCTCATGATGTAGTTTAGGCGTGGAGTCCATGTGGGTAGCACCGTCATGATCAGGAAGCACTCATGGTGCAGTTCAGGTGTGGGGCCCTTGTGGGTAGCACCATCATAATCAGGAGCTCTCAGTAGTTTAGGTGTGGTTTCCATGTGGGTAGCACCGTCATGATCAGGAGCTCTCATGGGGTAGTTCAGGTGTGGGACCCTTGTGGGTAGCACCATCATAATCAGGAGCTC
>NW_004443967.1:18193584-18231476 GCF_000243295.1 Trichechus manatus latirostris
TTGTGGGTAGCACCATCATAATCAGGAGCTCTCACGGTGTAGTTTAGGTGTCGTTTCCATGTGGGTAGCACCGTCATGATCAGGAGCTCTCATGGTATAGTTTAAATGTGGAGTCCATGGGGGTAGCACCATCATGATCAGGAGCTCTCATGGGGTAGTTCAGGGGTTGTCTTAGTCATCTAGTGCTGCTACAACAGAAATACCACAAGTGGATGGCTTTAACAAAGAGAAATTTATTTCTTCACAGTAAGGTAGGCTGAAAGTCCAAATTCAGGGTCAGCTCCAGGGGAAGGCTTTTTCTCTCTGTCGGCCTTCTTCTCTTCGGTGTTCCCCAAGACTAGGAGCTTCTCTGCACAGGGACCCCGGTCCAAAGGACGCGCTCTGATCCCAGCACTGCTTTCTTGATGGTACGAGGTCCCCAATTCTCTGCTTGCTTCCCTTTCCTTTTATCTCATGTAAGGTAAAAGGTGGTGCGGGCCACACCCTAGGGAAACTCCCTTTACATTGGATCAGGGATGTGACCTGGGTAAGGGTGGTGTTACAATCCCACCCTAATCCTCTTTAACATAAAATTACAGTCACAAAATGGAGGCCAACCACACAATTCTGGGAATCATGGCCCAGCCAAATTGATACACACATTTTTGGGGGGACATAATTCAAACCATGACAGGCGTGGAGTCCATGTGGGTAGCACCATCATAAGCAGGAGCTCTCATTGTGTAGTTTGGGCATGGGCTCCATGTGGGTAGCACCATCATAATCAGGAGCTCTCATGGTGTAGCTTAGGCTTGGAGTTCTAACATTTGGCCTTGGAAGAGTGGCAGTTTCGAGAACCAGGGCAGGAGGCGTAGCGATTCCAGGCTTGGGCACTAGCATGCCGCTACTTCAGTTGTCCAGCCATCTGACCTTGGGAACATTACTTCACCTCTTCGTTCTTTAGTGCCCTCATCTCTAAATTTCTGATAATAATGTTGCCCTAAAGACTAAGCAAAATAATCCATATAAAACCAGCACAGTGTCTGGTATATTACAAATGCTTAGTAAAGTGTTTGAGTTTTTGAACTATGACCCCAGGACTTTTCTCTGCTCCTCTGATAGCTTATGCCAATTATAAGCGTGTCTTGCTCAGCTGTGTGGTACTCATTACATGCGACCTGGGGAGGTTCATAATATTCATCCCAGCTTCTTCCTGTGCCTCACCTGCTTTCTATCAATGAGTGATGGTGCCCTGTGTCTTCTCACAACATCTGTATCCTCCTCCTATGAATTTGTTTACTCATTGGTTTATTCATCTGTCTATTTGGAGGATGGTAGAGACCACAGCATGTCTTTCATTTTAAAATCTCCATGCCCAGCTCTCTGCATTAGATGCTTACTCAATGTTTACCAGATAAGTGTTATTATTAATGTATACTCCATCCCATCCCATTGCTTGAGATAGCTTGCAAAAATGCATCCTCCAGATGGCCGTGATGATGAGAGGTCATACTCACTTAGCCTCACTACGTGCCCGCTTATTCTAAGTGACACAGACACAAACACACACACACGCACACACTCACACATGCACACACACACTTAATTTATTTAATCCAAAGACGTATTATATATATATATATAATATATTATATATGTATTAATTATCATAATTTTACAGACACGAGGCACAGGAACTTAGGTTGCTTGCCCACAGTCGTCCAACCAGTAATTGCGGGAGATTGAAGCAAACAAAGTGAAGGCATTAGATTAGAGGGACAGTACATTTTGAATAGCAAAATGCAGAGAAGTTAGGGTTAGGGCACATGGATATTGTGATGTCTTTCACAGTCACTAGAGTTAGCTCCTAACGAAAGAACTATTTTTCCTGGTAGCCAAAGCAATGAGGTGAATATTGTCAGTTACTGGTTTCACCTTGACTGTAAGACATAAAGATACCAGTTACTTGGGAGAGGCGCAGATTTTTGCCCTGGTGAATGTCACGATCCCCACATCCTTTCTGATTTCCAGGATTTCCACTTGCTGTGAGTTTGAGGGAATTTGGGGCTGATCAAGGAAAGAGATGTGACTTGGAGACAGCATCATGGCACAACAAGCTATTTATTGGGGCCCACGCATTGAAGGCCACATGCAGGGGGTGGTCTTCCACATAGGAGGTCTTCCAGAAACAAGTAGAACAGGGGACCACCAGAAGGGGAGTGGGGAATGGTAACTCCAGAGACTAGGAAAAGTGATGGCAGATGTTTATCGGCAACTTAAGCAATGCGCTCCTGTAGCAAGGTGGAGTCTGTGGGTGAAAGAATTCCATAGGCAGCAGCATCTCAGGGTCCTTAGAATGGCAGGGTTTATTTCCCCTAGAGCTAGTATACACTCGCCTGGCTAGCTCAGTTGATAGAGCACGAGACTGTTAATTTCGGGGTCGTGGGTTGGAGCCCCACATTGGGAAAAGATTTTGGGAGCCCTGGTGGCACAGTGGTTAAGAGTTCAGCTGCTAATCAAAAGGTTGGCAGTTTGAATCCACCAGCCACTCCTTGGAAACCCTATGGGGCAGTTCTACTATGTACTATTGGGTCTCTATGAGTCGGAATCAACTGGACAGCAATGGGTGTGTGTTAGGGCTAGTATATGCTGGGTACGGTTTCCAAGGGTATGCAAAGCACTCAGGCTGAAAGTGACTAAAAATCTGCTTATCTGGTCTGTTTTTAAAACAATTGGATGTGTGGAAATTTGAGTTTGGTGCTGGTGGGCTTTTAGGGCTAATGGACCTGGGCTTGCTATGAAGAAGTAAATAACTTGGGGCCAATACACAGAGACCATTTTGGACTAATTTTTTCTATAATAATACTGGTACCATAATAGGAATGTTTTGGGACTGTGGGTATCTCAATGCAAAAAAGTGAGCAAAGCAGAAAATTATATTTAACGTCATTTAAATTAATTAAATTATATTTAATGTTATTTTTCTCTTTTTTTCTAAAAAAAGAATAATTATGTCTTTAAAGTTATACATTTTATCTTAGCATCCACTATTATTTCCTGGTGGCTGTAGTATTTTATGTGCAAATTCCACAAAGTGTATTAAAATCATGGCTCAATGCTGCTTGTTCACTCAATCTGCATTTATTTTTGTGCCTTTTTTATTTAACAGGATGGAGAATAGTATCTTTTATTTAAGGTATTTTAATGGCAAAACTTAAAATTTAAATACACAAATTTAAACATATTCTAGCAAAGTCTAAATTTGAAAAGCTATTTCTAACTTTATCCTGAATGAGAAAAGAATCTCAGCACACTTTTATTCCTTCTCAAATATTTTCCAAGCTCTTACTTTACTGTCTACTGGTCCATTTTGAGCTTGTTTGTATATACGTAGAAGTTAATACCTTTTGGTTATTGTTTTATTGTTGTTGTTATTATTGTATTTTAATGACAGATTTTTTATATATTTTCCCAAATATATTTTCATTTATTTATTTATTTATTCCTGTTCACAATTTATTTCTGAATTTCAGCCCTTTCTTTGTGTTTTTTTCCCCCTTGCTACAATAGATTCCTAAGTATTTTCCAACAGAGGTCTGACTTTCTGAGTCCTTCTCTGTCTGAAAATATCTTTACTTTATCCCCACTCTTGAATGATGGCTTGAATGCAAGTAGAATTTTAGATTCATAATCTTTGCCCTTTAGCATCTTGAAGGTTTTATTCCATTGTTTCCTGGCCTCTCTTGAAGCTGGTGAGAAGTCTGCTGTCAGTCTGATTGCAGTTATTTTGTAGGTAAACTGTGTTTTCTGTCTTGTAGCCTCTACACTTTTCTCTTTATTCGTGATGTTCTGCAGCTATGTTGTGATGTGCCCAAGTGTGGGTTCTGTTTTATTTGTCCTATTTGGCATTTGATTAGATCTGTAAATCTAACTTATTCCATTCTTTGATTCTGGGAAATTCTCAGCTATCATCAGTTCAAATATTGCACCACCATCACTTTATCTATTTTCTCTCTTCAATGCTAATTGAAGGTGTATGTTGGCTCTTCTCAATTTACCATCATACCTGTTTACGGTTTTTCATACTTTTTGTCTCTCTGACTCTTTGTGCTGCAGTCCAGGTAATTTTCTTGACTATCTCTTACACTTGGCTAATTATTTTTTCATCTGTGACTCATTAACTATTTAGTCCATCTACTGAGTTTTCCATAACTATGCTTTCCATTTCTATGATTTTTAATCTTTTATAAAGATGTCTTCTTGTTTTATAACCACCTATTTTTTTTCATAACTCCTTGTTATTGTTTCATATATACCAGTCTGCCTTTTATCTCTTGGAGGCTTTAACAACCACTTATTTTAAAATTATTTTCAGTGCGCTCTATTATCTCCTGTTTGTAGGTCCTATGGACTTTCAGTCACAGCACTGAATTTTAACACATGTAATTCTGGTTTGTGAAGTCACCTTTTCTAAATTTTTTTTTTCTTCCAAGCCCTGAGCTATGCCAATATTTCTCTACAATGGATTAATGCCTCTCTTACCCATTCACATTCTGTTGGTCCACCTTCTTAATCCAGCCATTGCTGATACAACCAACTGCAGCAGGTGTACCTGATAGTACCTTTCTTTGGCAGCTCTAAGTATCTCTTGCTTTCCGCCACCACTGCATGGAACACCTGCAGAAACTCACCTACTCTTTCCAACACATTCCACCTTGCAGGTGTGAGGGAGTTAACCCCCCATGTGGCAAATCCTGACCAACCGGGGATGGGAGCTAGTGGATACATATTACCCTGTTGTTTTCCATAGGCAACAAATTCTAACGCATATTCTTCATCGCTCCTCATTTTCCAGGATAGAGACTCTGTTGTTCACACCCCTGGGTTGGCTTTCAGATGAGTGACCTGGGCTCCTCTGGCTCCCTGTCTTCACAAAGCAGACCACCTGGATGGGGTCAGGCAAGGGGTGTGGTCAAGTGTGGCCACCTGTTCAGTAGTCAGACTCTTCTTCAGCTGTATCTCTGGAAGATACCTGCATGTTTGGACATCCTGGCCTCCCATTTGGACCTGCTCTAAAGTGCAAACTAAGAAGAATCTAATCCATGGGCAGCCAATGACAGTTGGGAAAGCACCTTCCAATATGCAGGAAAAGCTTTCCAGCCTTTAAGTGGGGTAAGGAGTGGTGGGTCTGATTACCTCTAAATGTCAGCTAATAACAGCTTAGATTTTAGAGTTTACAGATTTCTTCCACATACCCGTCGCCCACCTGAACTTTGAAGCAACCTGGGGATGGGGGTAAACGTTCTCATGATTATTCTCATTTTAAGGAAAAGACTCAGAAGTTCAGGGATTTCCCCGTCTCCCTGCTAGGAAAGCCCCTCCACGTCCCTCCCTCAATTGAGGTCAGGCTTCTTTCCTCACTCTCCAACAAGAAAATGTCAAAACTCTGTAACACCTGCATGAGGTCACAGAGATAGCATGGCTCCTGCTCACAGGGAACTTAGGGTCTGGTTGGAAGGAACTGCCTTACATGTATATAGGAAAGAATTTTTAAGGCACATGCAATTAAGAGGCAAAATGTGTGCGACTTCCTGGGATTTAAGTTGCTAGAAAAATATACCAATGCCTTGTGGCTTGGTGGCCTTGGGAAGTGCTTATGGGCCGTGTTTTGGGGATGGTTCTCCTGGGCCCCAAGGCGCTTCAAAGGACTTTAAGGTAACCTCTTGCCTTCCTTCTTAAATGAGAGAGGCTGTGTGAGAACAGGCTCATTAAATAGGAGGGCAAGACTGTAGGTTGGGCCGCGCTGCTAAATGAGCGGAGACAGGCACAAAATAGACCCTGGAAGAGATTTTTAGAGATAGAATTTAAGAATTAAGATAAAATACAGCTCCGGTGGCTGCTCTGAGCAGTGCTGATGGGAGCCTGGAGAGGCGGTTATTTAAGCACTTGAGAGAGACTAAAGGCTTAAGTCTAATCTCTGTGCTGTGCTCTGCTCCCAGCCTGCTCAGCTCTGTGGAGAAATCAGCGCCTGTGGGCACAGGGAGGGCACGGAGGATGCCATGTGGGCAGCGGGATCAGGGATGGACGGGGATTCAGCTGCAGCTGAGACCCAAGCCTAGCCTTTTGCTAGCCTGTGGCCTTGGTTGTAGGGCCACATACCCCGCCTAAGAGTAGGACTTGGGTAATTGAAAAGCAATTTGGGACCAGCATTCCTCACCAGCCCAGGGCTGGTGCTGGGTGAGATTTTGCAGAACTTCAGCCCAGAGCAGCAGTTACCCTTGAGCCCAAGCCCACAATCCTGTGAAGGGCATCTCCATTTTCCCAAGCCCATAAGGCTGCCCTTTAACAAGTCAGTGAGGGTGAGCTTCTGACAGGGGTGTGGCAAGGGGAAGGAGTGCCCAGGGGCAATCTCTAAGTTGTGTGGGCCCGATTTCAAGATGAATAGACATTGATAGAGCCGATGTGTCAATAGAAATGCCTTCCCACCTCTTGTCTGGCTACCTCAACCAGACGCCTTTCCTATTTGTGGCGCCTCAGAATGTCATTCCACCCTTCATCTGGCACCTCCTTGGACTTGTGCCAGGGGGCAAGTACCCAACTCTGCCCCCCTCCACTAAACCTCTGACTTCCAAGATGGCAAGGGGAGGAAGAAACAGCCCTTTCAGAGAAAGAATCTGAAGGCTTTCTCGGAGAAAAGAGTGGAAATAAAGATTCTTATGGGTCCTGAGAGACCTGACGATTATAAAAGACAGCACTAAAATTTTCCCAGGGCTCTTTAGTGAGTGGGATACCCTGACCCCACAGATGGCAGGGAAACATCTAGAGGCTTGGTCAGCTGGTGGGCTTTCTGTGCTGTTGCTGAATTGCAAAAGGATGACTTTCCTTCATGGGTCTGCCACCCGCGTCCAGGGTTCCCCAGGCCTTCTGCTGGAAAAGTGTCTGGAGCACCGGAAAGAACAATAACAGACAATTTCAAACCTGTGTGGTGCTCAGGAAGCTCCAGGCCAGAACAGTCTTTTTGTAACCTGCCTGGACGCCCTCCAAAGGGCAGGGGCCACAAAATAGCCCATCCCATGGGAGGGTCTCCTGACTGGACACCCCAGAGCACATGGCTGGGCCTCTGGCCTCACCAGCCTCTGAGCCTTGCGTGGCCCGTGAATGCTCACGAATATCTCCACCTGCCAAGGCAGAGGATGGGCCCAGAGCAGGTAAAGAGCTGACTCACAATTAAGAGATGAGCGGACATTTTACGCTGGGCCTAAGGGGCCCTTCTGTGTCGTTGGAACAGCCCAAGGTCATCCTTCCTGCGTCATCATTGAGTACCTTCTAACTGTGCTTTAGTCGCACCTGTTCTTGCCCTGGTCTTCATTAGTCGAGGCAAAGATCCCAATCAGGGAGAGAATCGACGACTTTTTTCACAAGGAGTAAATGAACAAAACAAAAACTTCTTTTGGCAATGTCTTCCAGGTCTTCCAAAATAATCAGGTTTGCGGATTTTAGCTTTGAATGTTCTGTTTTCTGAAACTTGGGTGGGCATGACTGAGGGGACTCATGGACTGTTCCTGGTCCCCAAGTCACTCCCCCAGCAGCACCACAGGCTCAGCGCTCCCTCTCCCCCTCTACCAGCCCCCAACTCACCCCATGTCCCAGAGCATGCTGTCCAAGTGGATTAGAATCCAAATCCAGGACCTTAGGGCTGGAGGAAGCTCAGAGTTCATCTGAGCCTGGGCACCTCTTTTGTACGTTCTTATGTCCCATCTGGCTTTACGGACCCTCTCTATGGCATCACCTATGCACTAGAAAGAATCTTTTGTTTTCCTAATTTACATATAGGTATGCAATGTATATAATTACATAAAAAATATATCCTGATATATATAAAGAAAATACATAACTATAACAGATAATATAGATTACATATGCTATATATTGTTTGCTGTTGTTAGCTGCCATTGGGTCGGCTCTGACTCATGGCGATCCCATGTACAACAGAATGAAAAGTTGTAGGTCCTGGGCTCTCTTTATGATTGTTGGTATGCGTGAGTCCATTGTTGATGCTCTTGTGTCAATCCATCTCACCGAGAGTTTCCCTTGTTTTTGCTGACCCTCTACTTCACCACACATGATGTTCTTTTCCAGTGACTGGTCTGTCTTCATGATGTGCCCAAACTAAACCAGACAAAGTCTCACCATCCTCGCTTCTAAGGAGCATTCTAGTTGTGTTTTCTCTAAGACAGATTTGTTCATTTTTCCGGCAGTTCAAGGTATATTCAGTATTCTTCACCAACACCACAATTCAAATGCATCAATTCTTCTTCTGTTTTCTTTTCTTCATTGTCCAACTCTAACATGCATATGTAATAAAGTTAATATATAATGTATACAATATACTATACAAACCAAAACCCATTGCTGTTGAGCCAATTCTGACTCATAGTGACCCTGTAGGACAGAGTAGAACTGCCCCATAGGGTTTCCAAGGAGCAGCTGGTGGATTCGAACCGCCAAACTTGATTAGCAGCCAAGGTGTTAACTGCTGTGACACCAGGGCAACATATTTTCCGCACTTATAGTATTTATCATTTATTTCTTACATAGCAAGGAATATAGCTATCTAGAAATATTATGTAAGCTTACACTTAGGACAAGTTCACTTTGTGCTAAGAGATACTGATCCTGCCTTTATTTAAAATACTGATATTTTTCGTATTATGGAGTTTTTTTTTTTTTGCATTAATTTTATATATATATTTAAAGTATTGTGTTAAACTATTACTTACCTTGACTCTTGAGTTTTTGGTCCCCCCGAGATTCTGCCCAAGGTGAGCAAGGTACTGGGAACATTTTCTACGATGATTCATCTCATCCCACAAGATCTCTGTGAGGTGGGGACTATGAGGACCCATTTTACTGATGGAGAAGTTGGGCAAAACATGTCAACAATTCTGTTAGAGTTCCCCGTGAGGGAGGTGCATCTGGGCTTGGAAAGACACAACCTGATCCAGGAGCCCCACACTCTGCTCCCGCTGCTGTCTGCCCCATTACAGAGCAGTCACAGGACTTGCCTAAAGGAAGCAGTGGTGGTCCAGGGGTAGAATCCTCATTTTCCATGTGGGAGACCTGGGTTTGATTCCCAGCCAATGCACCTCATGTACAGCCACCACTCACCTGTCAGTGGAGGTTTGGGTGTTGCTATAATGCTGAACAGATTTTAGTGGAGCTTCCAGACCAAGACAGACTAGGAAGAAAGGCCTGTCAATCTATTTCTGAAGTCAGCCAATGAAAACCCTATGGATCACAACTGATCACAGTGATGGAGCAGGACCAGGCAGTGTTTTGTTCCATGGTGCATGGGGTCGCCATGAGTCAGGGGCTGACTCGAGCGAGAGTAGCTAACAATAACAACATGTACTTAAGGGGAGCATGGGGAGCCCTTGCTTGTGCCCTCTGTGCTCCCACCTTCTCACTGCTCCTCGTTTGGATCCCGCAGTTTGAGAGCGCAGAGCCAAGTGGGTATGAGTGATGGAAATGAGGTGGGAGCCACACCGGCGCTGCTGTCTCCACTATGGCTGGTGCTGTCCCCGCTGTAGACATTCACTGGGACATAACCGAACCATAGGAAGATTCCCCAGCTTGACTGGCGAAATGTGCACACGACTCCAGAGCTTTATACCTGCTTAGGTGAGAGAGAGGGGAGGAAGAGAAACCAGCCATGTTTCGCTTCTCTTATTTAGGAGGTCTAACTCTGCATTTGAGTTGTCCAAGTAAATCCATTTCCAGTTTGACTTCAAGATGGCTCTAACAGTCTAATAAATAGTCAGTAGAAGGGCCTGTAGTTGCTTTTCATTTTAATAAGTGGCTTGTCTGTTAGTGAGATCATGGTTGCAAAATCAAATACAATTTACACTTTGTTTTTTAAAAGTTAACTCTTGAAAATTCTTTTAAGCAATATTCATAATAAAACATGCAACAATTTCAAAGATTCTGAAACATATAATACATATGCACCAGATAAACATAAAATACTATATGTGTGTGTATATATGTATAAACATGTCTTAGGTTGGGTTCTGAGTTCTCTAGAGGAGCAAAACCATTGAAGCATATATATATACATATATATATATATATATATATATGTATATGTATATATGTATATATATACACATACACATACACACACATACCAAACCGGAACCAAACTTGTTGCCGTTGAGTCAATTCTGACTCATAGCGACCCTATACGACAGGGTAGAACCACCCCATAGGGTTTCCAAGGAGCGGCTGGTAGATTTGAACTGCCGACCTTTTGGTTAACAGCCCGAACTCTTAACCACTGCACCACCAGGGCTCCATAAATATATATGTAGAGATTTATTTCAAGGAAGTGACTTATGCAGTTGCGGCAAATTCCAGATCTGTGGGTCAGGCATCAGGCAGAAGGCTTCTCCTGACTCACATGATTACAGGGGCTATGAACCCAAAATTGGCAGGTCAAATAGCAGGCTGCTGGCTCACATCCCAAGAGCCAGAGGTCAGAAGATGATGAGTCAGATGCAGGATCGAGAGATGGTGAGCTTTGCCAGAACATCCATATATATCGAATGCAGGCCACACCCCCAAGGAAACTCCTCTTACAATTGACTGGCTCTGCTCACATAATATCACAAAATGGAGGATGATTACATAATATCTGCCAAACCACTGAGAATCATGGCCTAGCCAAGTTGACACATAACCTTAACCGTCACTATATGTATAGAGAGAGAGAGGGAGAGAAAGATTTTCTTCAGTGCCATTTCAGACTTCAGATCCAAAGGAAAATGTTATGCAAGAATAATGCTTAGACACTTCTACCAGTTTAAACAGCTGCTGCTGAGTGGACCCCAACTCATGGTGACCTCATGTGTGTCAAAGTAGAACTATGCTCCACAGGTTTTCAATGGCTGATTTTTTGGAAGTAGATCATGAGGCCTTTCTTCCTAGGTGCCTCTGGGTTCACTCAAACCTCCAACTTGTCAGTTAGCAGCCGTGCAGCCTGGAGTCTCTGTGCCATTTTGCCTGCCTGCCTGTCAGAACCCTCGCTCCTCTTCTGGGGGTCTGTTTTTTGTAACGAGCAGAAGTGAGGAGCTGACTGAAGTTACTGGGTGTTGTGCCTGAGAGGCTGGATGTTCCGTGACCCCTAAACTCCAACTGGGGGCCTGATGCAATGATCCTATTGAACTCTAGAACTTCAGAGGAAATTGAGGGTCTGACAGGAACAGGCCAACTTCTAGTAGGTGACATACAGGGTCCGAAAGACAATATTTTTATTTCCCTGTAAAATCCCCCACCAACAAATGAAGAATGAAATTGTGCTGAGGGTCCAGTGATGGACAACAGATCGTGAGACACAAAACGAGCCTCTCGCCCTCACAATGGGAGGCGACGTGATGGGCGCTGGGAGGTCGCTGGGCAGCTGGGCGTGGTCAGGGCGTGGGCAGGGGCTCAGAGCCAGAAGTCCCTCTCCAGCTCATAGTGGGCCTACATCTTCACACCCAGAGCTGGAGGAAGGCGCACTGTTCACCGAGGACCAGCTCCGGGAGCCCCTCCTGCACATCCTAGAGAGCTCGTGTCTTCTTCCTCTCATAAGTGGCCCTTGGGGAAGTGAGAAAGCCAGGGAAGAAAGAAGCTGCAGAATCTGGGTATTTGGGAAAGTGCTCAAGGGACCGGCCAAAGAGGGGTCTCAGACTCTGAAAAGTGAGCTTAGCGCCAAGGGAATTGCAGTCTATTTCAAGCCTAGGACAATAAACCTCTAAAGAAAAAAAGCCCAGCATCAGAGAACAGGCTGCTTCAGAGAAAAGATGCTGCTTAAGGTGGGAGAGAATGAAATGCACGGAGAAGACGCTGCGATGCCTGGCCGTAATCAGACTCGGGCCAGCGTCCTCCACCCCGCCGGCTCTCGGAGGTATTCCGGAGCCCAGTTCTCTGATGTTTCCTCCCCCTTTCCTGAAGGGCAGGGTGGAGTGCAATTGACGTTCCTTCAAGAGGAGAACACACAGCCCAGACAACAAGCCCTTTTTTCCTAATGGGGGATCGAGTGTTGTGATATATGGGTTTTGATAACATGTGTGAACGGAGGCTCTAGAAAAAGGTGTAATCTACCTTTCATGTTAAATTTGACAAAGTGCTGATGTCCTAGATCCCCCTAAAACAGGACTGGAGGCCTGCAGAGAGAAGCTGGCTTGTAAGAAATGCAAAAGATGCCCTCTTAAAAGTGTTTCTTCCAGCAAAATGGTACCACCAAAGTCTCTGCTCTGCCACACCAAGCAGTCCTCTGGCTCACGTTGGCAGAAGTCCACTTTAATTCCAGTTGTTGACTCGCAGGCTTTGCTGTGCTCTGAAAATCAACAAACACCGTGCCAGGAAGCCTGTGCCTCATTCTATCAAATGGTTCCTGGCTTGGTAATGGCCTCCCCAGGTAATTCGAGCTGATCTGTGCTGATGACCAGGGGGACGGCAATGATTGTCATGTTAGTAAAAAAAATCAAAACAATCATGTTACGTCAGTTCTACCATTAAAAGACTTGCTTCTCTGCAAATTTTTGCACTCAGTAATTAATACTCTGGGGCTTGCGGATTCCAAGCCGGTTCTCCAGGCACGAAGATGCCACTCACCTGATAATTATTTCAGGAAACCATGCACGAGTGAATATGATTGACAAATGCAGCATTGCTGTAATTGCCTCAAGCAGAGTCGGTGAGAAAAGGAGAAAGAAAGAAGAAAGTTAACTAGTTATGTGCTTATCTATCAGACGGGAAGCTCTCCGGCGGAGAAAGCCTGGTTGTTGCAAGGCGCTTGACTGTTGTACTAATCAAATAGCAAGATCAGAATTGGCAGGTGGCATCCAGCAACGTCCTGCCTCATGTCCTAAATTTAACAGTGACCAGGGCTGGAGGCTTTAGAGGGAAGCATGCAAATTTCGCAAAGCTTCTATGGTAGGTGTACAAAAAAAGCGCATTTCTTCCTGATCACAGCCAGTGATTAGCTTGTGCCCCAAACCAGAAAGATCCTGGAAACCCTTAAGTGCTTAATTCTAAAGAATCCTAAGTCCAGAGCTGGTTCTGTTATCTGGGTGAGACACATCCTCGGCACCTAGCTATGATTTTGCTTGGCTGTGGACTTGCATCTTCTTTGTGTTCCAGGAGCGTTCAGTGTATCTCAGGCAAAGATGTGTCTCCTTTCAAACCCATCTCACAGTGAAGGGTTCCATTGGAACTTGTGCGTGGGGGAAGGATGGAGGAAGCAAAGACCTCACGCTCTGTTTGGCTTTGCAGGTTTCAGAGTTGTATATCCATAGCCAGGGCCGGATTACTCAATAAGCAAGATACGCACGGGCCCAAACGTGCCTTCCCACCAGTCTGCAGTGCACAATTTCATCTGCCTCCCTCCACATCAAAGGCATGGTGAAACCCATGTGAAATCTCTCGCCACAGATTAGCAAGTAAACACAACTAAGCCCGGGCGTACCTTGCGCAATGCAAGCCAGTTCATACCATGCTTACTGGTTACTCCGCCCGGTCCCTAACCAATGCATCTTTGCAGTGTGGCATTTCTGAAATTGCTGTATCATTGGATAAATTTCACACACTCCTCGTTCTCTTTTTCTTTGCATTTCCAACTTAAAGGGCAGTGCTGGGCATACAGGAGGCATTCAGTGAAAATCCATTGACCTGAACCGAATTTCCTCGAAGACAGGAGATTTCAGTCCTTGAGAAGCTCAGCGTGAGAGTGGCATCTTGGAGAAGCCACGTGTCATGGTGGTGAAGGAGATGGGCTTGTGGTCAGGAAATCCGGCTAGCATCCTCGCTACCCGCTCAGCATCTGGGTGTCCAAGGCCAATGTGTCAGGCTGTGGGTGGAGGGGGGCCTGCTCAGCTCTTGGGGGTTCCTGACTGTAGCACTAAGAATGTGCTACAGCGGACCTCAGTGCGCTATTCTACCTCGCTAAACCTCAGTATTCACATCCATAAAATAGGATCTTACACAATGTGACTAAGAGAGAGAATGTATTTGGAATGTGTGTCAGGGTAACTGGCACTCAGTAAACATGCTGTAAATAAACCCAAACCGTAGAGTTGACTCCAACTCACGGAGAACTTAATGTGTGTCAGAGTAGGACTGTGCTCCATAGAGTTTTCAATGGCTGTAATCTTATGGAAATAGAGCGGACCAAGGTGCCTTTGGGTGGACTCGAACCTCCACTCTTCGGTTAGCAGCTGAGTGCATTAACCATCTGCCCCACCGAAGGACTCCCAGGAGCGATAAAACACAGACAAAAACAAACAGTAATCTAAAAATAATATAGTTCAGTGCATGACTTGGTCTGCTACTTTGGTAAACAGCTTAAATTCTTAGAGTTGTGCTACGTCGTTAACCTATGGCTTAATCTGCTTTGGGAAGTAGACTATAAAAGCCTCAGAGCTGGTTGGTCAAATTGATTTTTCTCCAGTGCCAAAGTGAGCCTACCTCTGACTCGCACGGGCTATTGAGAGCTCAGACAACTGCAGAGAGGAAAACGGGTCTCATCTTTAGATTGACCACCAAGAGGTACCCTTTCAGTTCATTCTCTCCAAATGCTCCCAATCACATACATCTTTTATTCCGTGTTTTCACTTAGTGTTCTCAATGGTGTCTGAGTATTGCATTGTCTGAACAGACCACAGTTTCTAAGTAGTTACTCTCATTGAAAATATCGGTGATTTTCAGCATGGCGATGAACATCTTTACACATACAGCATGTGCTGTACTTGAGATTATTTCCTTATATCCTTATATGTTTCCTTATATTCTGAGTTAAACAGTATCAATATTTGAATGTTCTTGAAACTTACTGCCAAGTGACACTCCCTTAAGGTTGTGACAATGGACCCTTCCACCAGCATCCTTGGGGGTTGCTCATCCCACTGTTCCCACCCCAGTGTTGAAGAGTATCGTTAGTGTTTTGCTAACTTCGGGGGTGGAAAATTAAAACTTAAAATGTGTTGACCTTTTATTTATTGCATATATAGTTGAAGTGAGCATTCTCTCTTCTGCTTATCAGTTATCTGTGTTTTCTCTTTAGTGAATTATTTATGTCCTTTGTCCTTTTATCTAGTAGAGTATTCAAGTTTTCTTACTGATTTGTAAGAGCCTATGCATATTGAGGTTAACCCTTGGTCATATTTATTGCAATTACTTTTACCCAATTTGTTGTTTGACTCTTAATTAAAGATAGTTTTATGTGTTTGCCTTTCCAACTAGCCCAGGGTATTAGGCATCTCCACAACAGGGTAAGAACTGGCCAGAGAAAAAGTACGCTCAACACAGAACATACAACCAATTGGAAGCTGGAGGCTGTGGGGGTGGCGGGAGGTTGGGAGCTGGATTTTTCCAAATAATCGCATCATCCTTCTGACTCCCTTTGGCCTCTGTGTATACCAACAGTGTGAGGACTTTTTCCACTCGGAATTTTTAAGGGGTTGCCAAGTTACTGTTCTGTTTGTTTGTTTTCCTCCCTCACATAAATAAGTTGGCACCGTTTCCATACAAACATTTATAGTCTCTTCCAGGTTATTACCACACAAACTCAGGGGCTTTTGCGTATCTGTCATGAGTGTGAGGAATCAACGGCACAATAATTAAAAGGCTCACAGGCCGATGGCGGCCAGCAATGACTGCAAGGCCGGCTCCACCGCTGGTTCTCCGTTGGTGGCCATTGCCATTTTAAAGGCTAAATTATATATTTTTATTAGTTGCTTAGCTATTTCAGCCCTTCACTCCTCTACGGCTCTCAGATGAATACCATCTGGCCTCGGTAATTTATTATAATTTAATTCCTCAGTTTGTTCTATCACCTACCTCTTTCTTGATATTTCTATCAGCACAAAGCCCTCTGGCCCCTGGTCCCTGTCACCTCAGTGAGGGGACTCTGGATGCAGAGACCCAGGGGCTCCCTGCTGCCCGGGATAGGAGTCAGACCTGGGTGCCTTGTCTGGGTGTCCCCTTGAGGGGTGGTGTGACATGGCACCACGGCATTTATGAGAATCAATACCCGGGCAGCATCGCAAGGAAAAGAGGAGATGTGCTGAATTCTGCGCCGTCTTTCACACAGGGCTGCAGGAACCTTTCCTGCTTCATCCTTTCTCTTCGTTTGATCGCTTTGGTTAAAAGTCTGGATCTGCAGCTAGATGTGCACGAAGCTGACATGTCCCAACGCAAAGTGAAAATTCGAATCGCTCTTCTTGAAGCTGGCAGTCCCAGGTCCAACAAAACTAGACTCTCTGGGCTGTGCGAGGCCACATGTTCCTGTAAACAGCTGGCGAGGTGGCATCCTGAAGACAGCCGCCCAAGGAGCTACCTGGGTGTTTTGATCAGCCGTTCTCTCTGCCCACGAGTGGTGTGCTCCTGACCCCTGGAATCTTGGACCACTTTGTTCCAAGCACATTTCAGTGAACTCATGGTTGACTGACCTCGATGTCAGTATCCCAGACTGGGCTTGAGTTCTGTTCTGCCGCCATCGAGCTGTTGGGTCAAACATCACTCCGGCTTAAAATGACCTATAACCAGCAGTGAATTTGGTCCCCAGATATACTAACCAAGTATCCTAAAGACACTTTTATGCTGCTCGGGTGGTTTCCACCACTCTGACGCGGCCTTCTCCTGGGAGTGGTTGATCCCTAACACCCGCCCTGCCTCGTGGTTGGCTCACTGATGCTCTGGGGGCGTGGCCAAACCTGCTCCCATCCAATGACGGCATCCGGGGAGGAAACCTCTCCCATGAACCCCAGCACCTCTCCCAGCGCCGCCGACAGCTGTCTTCTGCTGTGGGAGAAAAAGGCACAGACTCACACCTTGGAAAGGTGTGTTTTCAGCCACACCTGGGGAAGGGAGAACCAAGTACAAAGACACCTGAGAGGGCAGGGGCTCGCCTGACCTTCTGGGGGTGAAGCTAAGGTGCAACTGAGGCTCCTGACCCCACAGGTACCACAAGCCTTCCTGGGTGCAGCGGGTCATGAGTGCCTCAGCTCACCTGGCTCTCCTACCATCCGGGAGGGCAGCCGGTGGGGAGGAGAGTCCTCCCGATAGAGGGCGCATTGGGCTCCGGGGTGTGGGGCGTGTCCAGGAACCAGGTCTTCCTACTCCCTTTCTACTCCATTTGCTATTATTTAGGCGTGATCCTAAGTAGCCCTGGTGGTGCAGAGGTTAAGCACTCAGCTGTTAACTGAAAGGTTGGCGGTTCGAATCCACCAGTGGATCCTAGGGAGAAAGACGTTGTAGTCTGCTTCTGTAAAGATTAAAAAAAGAAAGAAAACATTGCTGTCAAGTTGATTCCGACTCCTAGCGACTCTATAGAAAAGAGTAGAACTGCCCCATAGGATTTCCAAGGGGCCCTGGTGGTGCAGTGGTTAAGCATTTGGCTACTAACCAAAAGGTTGGCAGTTCAAATCCACCAGCCGCTCCTTGGAAATCCTATGGGGCAGTTCTACTTTGCTCTGTGAGGTCCCTATGAGTCGAAATCAACTCAACGGCAATGGGTTTTTTTGGTACAATCCTAAAAGAAAAGGCTCCATGAGTATATGGGCTGTGTGTCTTCAGGACTGTAAGATAGTCCTCAGAACTGGGATAAAACCACAAGCCCCGGGAAGGGGCTTCCATTCCAGAAACAGGAGAGCAGTGGCGGGATGGGGGGAGTGTGTCTTCTCTTCTGCTTAGCTCTGGGCAGCAGTATGTGTGTATATGCGCATGGGTGTGCATATGTGTGTGTATGCATGTGTGTACACACACGTGTGACTGTGCATGCATGCTGTGTGACAGTATGTACACACGTGCACATGTGTTAGAGTGTGTGCATGATAGTGTGAGTGTGCATTTATGCATGTGTGTGAGCACAAGGGGCTGCCTGTGTGTGCATGTGTGTGGTGTGTGTTCGTGTAAGTGTGCATGTGAACACGTGAGTGCTTGAAGTGTGTGTGTGAGAATACGAGTGTTGTTGAGAGTGTGGATGTGTGTGAGCCTGCGCTCTGTGTGTGTGTGCTCATGGGAGTGTGCACAGAAGGTCTGAATTGTGATCGGTGTTCGCAGCAAGACTCAGGTTAGGAACAGAAGTGTATTTAAACACAACTGACTCATGGTGACCCCAAGTGTGTCAGAGCAGAACTGGGCTCCATAGGGTTTTCAGTGGCTGATTTTTCACAAGTAGATCGTCAGGCCTTTCTTCTGAGGTGGACTCAGACAGCCAACCTTTTGGTTAGTAGCTGAGTGCTTTAACTGTTTGCACCACACAATGCCTATTGTTTTCAGAGTTTTTTTGTTTGTTTGCAGCTGTGGATCATGAGTTTGTCTTAAACACAGAACTCTGCCCTTGGCGGGCGCCAGTGGAGGTTTACGAGGAAGCTTCCCAGGAGAGCACAGAGAACCCAGCTGCAGAGCTGAAGCCGAGGAGCCGACCTCAAAGAAAGACACCCAGGTTGAGACAAGAAGGGCGCTTGTGTTTGTGAAGCTCTTTCAGGGCCGGAAGTGAGAGGGAGCTGACTGTGCTCATGACGGGACTTTTCTTAGCGTGCGCTCCTCTTAACTTTGTCCCTAGTACACTTGCTTTTGAAGGTGAGAAATGCTCCCCAAACCATCTCCCTATGTATATGCAATGGGCATAAGCATTGGTTGTGAATATCACCATTTCCTAAATGCCCACTTAAAAATCAGCTGGAAAGTATGAGAAAAGGGATTTTCATCTGCAATATAACTTCTGGGCTAATCAGGCCATATTGAGTTCACCAGAATTACTAAGAAAGATGGGTTTCCTGCCAGAAGGCCTGTGGGGTGACGGAGGTGGGGGGAACTTGGTGCCCTGACCCCGAGCCCCAGAGTCTGGCTCTGAGTCTGCTTTGAGGCAGGACCCTGTAAACCTGCGTGCCTTGACTGGCAGAGGCGCTTAAGTTTTGAGGGATCACAGCCCCTTCTGAATCTGAGCAAAGCAAGATCCCCTCCCCAGAGGAATCTGCACGCATGCAAACCACTGCACACACAAAGGCTGTGTCCTGTGCATTCCTGAAGCCCTGTGCTGGACGCACCGTTCCTAATATAAGCCCTGCCCCAAGGTGGTCCTGCCAGCGACTCGCCCACTGTGGTGGGAGGGCAGCTGTAAGTTTTTCTGAGCCTGTTCTGCCATCTCTCTTCTTTGACTTTACTTCAAACAAAACAAAACCAACCCATCCCAAAGTATATCTGCACACACACACACTCCACTTCCTAAACATGGGATCAGATGTGCCTGAAAACTGCCCTTGGCTTTAGATGTAATCACCCCAGTTTAGAGAACGACAGCTTTATTGTTCAATAAAACAAATTAATTGATTCAGTTATCTTCACTAGTGGTTAGGAGGGTTTCTGTATTTATTTGAGAAAGAGGAGGAGATTTTAAAATGATGTGCCTGGAGAGATTTCTCCGTGCAAGCTGAGTCCAAGCTGCTCTGTGGGCGGGGTACTGAGGGCACAGCCTTTGGCCCATGCAAATCTTCACCCCAGGCCACCCAAGGGCCAAAGGGCATTTACAATAACTACTGTCAAAGGGCAACGTTTGATGAAGGGGCTTTAAAAATCCTTATGTTGAGGAAAACAGAATTGTCTTTTTTCTATTTTTCGTACCCCCGCTTTCTGCCTTGCCTCTCCTCACAATTTACCCTTTGCAAACAGACCTGCTTCTTGGCCTCCGAGAGGAGGGAGGGAAGGACCAGGGAGCTTTGTGAGGAGGCAAAGGGAGGAGCGATTTAATTGTCTGACTCCTTCTGTGCGAGAGAATATCAAACAGATGAAGAGGATAAAACGGGGAGCTCAATAATTAATTTTCATGTTTCTCACTGGTGGGGCAGCTCACGTCTCGCTCCGTGATTACAGGGAAAGGCTGGATTCTGAAGTCTCACTCATTAGCTACGTGGTGTATGAAAATACCTGTACTTTCAAAAGGCACAGTGACAAGAATGAAAAATTTCAGCTATTAAAAATATCCTGGTGTCAGGGACTTTAGTGAAAGAACAAAAACTCTCTGATTCCCTCAGATAAATAATGAAACAGATGGTTGTTGAGGGGTGAAGGGCCAAACCTTCCCCGTTGACTAAAACACAAGGTTGACTTAAAAGATTTTCAGAAGTTATTCAAGAAGCCCTGCATTAGGCTGGGCTTCCTGCCTTCTAATGAAACCAAGCGGGCTCCCTTAAATTTCTGCCGCACGCCAGTTTTAATGGGCTGGACACCGTCTTTGACATTGCCCCTGCAAACTGCATGTATAATGGAGAGCGTCTGTGAATAATTAAATGATGCTGTCCCAGGATCTGAGTTTATGCAAGAGTCCGTATCAAGCTTTAATTAATTCCAAATGAACGTTACATTCTCCATCCAAATTGGTGGAAAGAAAATGGGACCATCGGCAAACTTGCAGCGGCCGGACAGCCGACCCTGGCCCTACCCACCTCAGTCCTGTCCGAGAGTCAGAAAGCGCCTTCTTTCCAGAATACTGATGAGCCCAACGTGCATTTGTTCGCAAGCTTAGGATTCAAACCCGGGCAACATAATTTTTAGCACAAATTGTTCAATCATTCAAACACACAAACGTTTCAAGGTAATTTCTGCAAATCCCCATTGTGATCTATTTTCTTACTAAGCAGAAGAAGCTGTTTGGCATTGCAATTAATCAGTTTGGGGCTCCACGGAGTGTTTGCTGCAGCACGCTTCCTTTTTTTCTTTTTTTTTAGTTTTAAAGGAGTGTTAGAGTAATGCTCTTCGGGTTTAATCCGTGTCTCCTGCACACAGACGCACTTGTACCCACGCCTGGCCACACACCCGTGTCTGCAGGACACTCATCCAAGGCTGGCAAACAAAGTCATGGGAGACCTTTATTGCTGCTGCGTTCTTGTGAGTGTGTGTGTGTGTGCGTGTGTGTGCACGCGCACGTGCATAAACAACTTCTAGGAAAATTACTAAATTTGAGTTTTATTTAAAAAAAATTAAAAAGGCTGAGAGACCTTGTCTTCATTTGAATGCACTGTATCAATTCTAAAATTAAACAGAACACAAATCATGTCTGTGTGTTTTGTTTATTTTATAAATACCCTGCCTCAAAAAAGGCCTCTATGAAGCTGGGAGTGCCATGCCTGAGAAAGGGATGTGGGCAGGGGCAGATTAGCCACTAGGCAAGGTAAGCACGGTGCTTACCTTGCTTACCACATCATCTGTAGTGAACAATTTCACCTTTTTTCACCACATCAAAGATTCTGCTTCTAGGTATGGCTGGCATCTGTCTCTCTCCCAAACCCACAGCACCTGCCTACAGAATCAAAGCCTCTTTTCAAATTTACAATCCCTGACAGGGACAGATGACCCAGTAAGGAAGGTAAGCACGGGCTTATTTGTGCTTACCAATCTGCAGAGCACACTTTCATTTGTTTTTCACATCCCTGATGTGGTGAAATCCATGTGAAATTGTTCACTACAGATTAGTAGGTAAGCACAAGTAAGTCCATGCATACCTTGCTTACTGGGTCCTCTGCCCCTGGACATGGGGGACAGAGAGGAGCAGTTTTGCTCTAGAGCAATGGAGGGCGTCCGGCTCGGTATTTCCATTTCTGGGCACTTTGCGTAAACAGCAGTCATATATCAGAAGGCTCACAGGTGTGAGAGAATTGCACTCAGACCTCTGAATGTTCCGGGGCAAAAGTTACTCAAAGTCTAATCATTCCTTTCAAGATTTGGATCTAATTTCTAGTTGCAACTGATCAATAGGCAATTTATGAACGGCCAATACCGTTCTCGGGGGCTTAGAAGGACGGCGCTGGGTAAATATACATTCGCCAGTAATCACAGTTACAAGAGGCAACCCTATTATGAGTAATTTAGGCGGCAGAGAAGGCATGTGTTTTTATTTAACAAGAAAGATCGTGGTGCAGATAGGGTTACTATCTTAAACGCAGAAATGACTGTCTTCTGAGCAGAATAAATGGGGGGTCATAACTCTCTAATCTGACCTAATTTTAACAAGGGCAATGATCAGCTAGAACATCCTGGAGAGAGAACGAATTAGACCCGGCCAACTGTAGGTCTAATAGATAGGGTGCTACGAAATCCTTTTTCCTACTTTGTGGCATTTTATGCTAATTCAGTTCCCTTCTCTGTGATAAACAAAGCCAGTGGAAAGTACTAGCATCGCACAGCAATGGGTCCCTGAGCTGCGATTTAATACAGATCTAGTAATTCCACTGTACAACATATCCAGTTCATTTAGGAACGACGCATACCAGAGGCATGCAGGATTGGATTGTTTGCCCCATGCTGCGGGCACATTGCCTTACAACACAAGAAACCTAGTATGGATTTAGCGGCTAAGCCTTACGTGGAATAAACAAGAGCATAGGTATTGTGTTGCCACTAGAAAAGGGTTCTAATCTCCCAGATGCTGGTCAGATAAACACATCATGGGCATGTATCACCAGTTCGAGTTGTTGTGGAGTTCGTTCTGACTCATGGCAACCCCATGTGTGTCTGAGTAGAACTGTGCTCCATAGGACTTTCAATGGCTGATTTTTCAAAAGTAGATTGAACCAAACACTTGGAGGGCCAGAGTAGCAGGGGTGGAGGTCTGGGGACCATGGTTTCGGGGGACATCTAGGTCAATTGGCATAACAAAGATTATTAAGAAAATGTTCTGCATCCTACTTTGGTGAGTGGTGTCTGGGGTCTTAAAAGCTAGCGAATGGTCATCTAAGATTCATCAATTGGTCCCAACCCACCTGGAGCAAAGGAGAATGAAGAACACCAAAGACACAAGGAAAATATTAGCCCAAGAGACAGAAAGGGCCACATAAACCAGAGACTGCATCAGCCTGAGACCAGAAGAACTAGATGGGGCCTGGCTACCACCAATGACCACCCTGACAAGGAACACAACAGAGAGTCCCTGACAGAGCAAGTGAAAGGTGGGGTGCAGAACTCAAATTCACATAAAAAGACCAGTTCTGACAGAGACTAGAGGAACCCCAGAAGACGTGGCCCCTGGACTCTTTGCTAACCCAGAACAAAAACCACTCCTGAAGCCAACTCTCCAGACAAAGATTAGACGGGACTGTAAAACATAATACTCATGAAGAGTGTACTTCTTAGTTCAAGTAGATACAGGAGAGTAAATGTGTAGCTCCTGTCCGGAGGCAGGATGAGAAGGCAGAGAGGGACAGGAACTGGTTGAATGGACACGGGAAATCAGGGGTAGAAAGGGGGAGTGTGCTATCACATTATAGGGATTGCAACTAGGATCACATAACAATATTTGTGTAAAGTTTTGTATGAGAAACTAACTTGAGCTGTAAACTTCACTGAAAGCACAATAAAAAAAAAAAAGTAGATCACCAGGTCTTTCTTCCAAGGTGCCTCTGGGTAGACTTGAACTTAAACCTTTTCAGTTAGTAGCCGAGGACATTAACTGTTTCCACCACCCAGGAACTTCATGGGCATGCAAAACAGATGTCATAGCTGTTAAAGAACACTAGCAGATGCTGATAACTGCTGATGGTGGGCAACATTCACATACATGCTGAACATGGAAGAGTAAGGGCCAGGACCGAAGGCTGTTGGGCCCAGTCTCCCCAGTCCTTTGCAGGGAGGAAGAGATGGGTGTGCGTCACCTCACGACTTGGGGAACCCCATGGACGACTCAGCCAGGAGAAGTAACTTTTCTCTCTGCATGCACCATCAACCCATTAGGAACGTTTCATCTCCTCTGCACCATAAATGAAACCCCGTGCCCTACAGAAGTCAAATTACCAATGTCGATGATTTCTCTTCTCCTGAGAGAGGGTTTCGTTCACCGCCATTCATTACTGGGTCAGGCGGAAGGATGAGGCAGTGAGGGATGTGAGTTAATTGCTCCTGGTAACGCCAGCGTGCACCCCCTGGTTTCGGTGGGTCAGCCCACTTCCCTGGGCTCCTCATCGACAGCTGGCTTGTGACTGAGGCCCTGGGGAAAGCAAAGCCCTTCATGAGAGCAAACTGTCCGTGCCTTTTGGCGGGGAGACCTAGCTTCCCAGATACTGAAGACGCGGAAGATAAACTGGCCAAGACCTCCAGATTGGAAAAAAAATGTATGCAGATCTGGAATCGGCAGTGGAGCTCAGACTGGTGATGGTGTGACTCCCTGAGGGTGTGACGTTCGGATCTGAGTAAATTCTCCGTCAGAGACTGTACCTACATGCACAACTGCTTCTTCAATTCTGATGAAATGGACTCAGTTCCATCCAAGGAAAATGGCCGACTCCAAGGTCTGATGGAAAACTCATGGGGCCTCTGCAAGTCCCCCGGGATTGCTAAGTAGTCTTTTGCATATGAAAGAGACACTATCTTTAATTCCATTTTGGCAAAGACAGTAACAATTTTTGCAGGCTTACCGGTTCTCATCGTACCCAGAAAATCACAGCTGAGGAATTTGTTCTGACCGCCTTGTAAACATTCATTCTAGCTGACGTCCAGGGGTCTGTGTCCTTTACCCAGCTTCCCACTTAAACTGCAAACCAGTTGCTGTGGGGCCGACTCCTACTCATGGCGCCCCCTATGTGTGTCAGAGTAGAACTGTGCTCCACAGAATTTTCAGTGGCTGACTTTTTGGAAATAGATTGCCAGGGCTTTCTTCTGTGGTACCTCTGGATGGATTCAAACTTCCAATCTTTTGCTAAGCAGCAGAGCTCTTGAACCATTTGCACCAGCCAGGGTCTACGCTCTATTCCCACTTAACTTGGTGAAATCACTCGAAATCAACAAGTATTCTTGTTATAGAATCTTTAAACGTTTCCTCTGTACTTGATGCTGGGTATATAAGAAGATGATGCCTGTGTCTTCTGACCTTGGAAGCTTATAAACTAGCTGGGCTGATGGGAGACCTGTGCTGTCATCTTAGGGGACCACTTGTATCATTCCCCAGGTGCTTACCTGTGCTTACCCTGCTCCAAGCGTTGGACACAATCAACTCGGTAATCATCACAGCCACCCCAGGAGGCAGGTGCCATTGTTATTCCCGTTTACAGATGAGGAAACTGAGGCACAGAGAGGCTCAGTAACTTTTCCTGATTACACAGCCAGTAAGTGAATTGAGGAGTCCCTGGGTTGGAGTTTAGAGGTTCAAGTTCACCCAGAGGCACCTCAGAAGAAAAATCTGGTGATCTACTTCTGAAAAAGCAGCCACTGAAAACCCTATGGAGCACAGTTCTACTCTGACACTCATGGGGTTGCCATGTGTCTGAATTGGCTCCACGCAACTGGTGTTTTTGGGTTTTAAGTGGATTGAAACCCAGGTTGTCTGGAATCCAGAGCCTACAGTCTCAACTACTACCCCTACCCCTACTCCATAAAAACAGCAATAGAAGCTTCCGAGAAGGGAGGGAGGGAGGGAGAGGGGTTCTCCAGGCAAAAGGTCAATCATTTTAAATAAGGTGACGAGGCTCAGCAGATTCAAGACACAAATGGAATAGATTAGCACTCACCGCTGCAGATGGCTCTCGCAGCAGAGTGGAGGGAAGTGATGCACAGGCTAATGGGTAGTTGGGGTTACGTGCTAGAACCGGGAGCTTGAACTTTATTTGCAGGCAACAGAAAGCCATGTAACATTTTTGATCAGGGTGAAGTGTTGTAAATGCTCTTTAGGGCAAGTTATTCTGGTAGCAGCACAGACTGTAAAAATGAAGGAATAAACACTTCACGGTGAGCCCAGCACCATGATCTTGGAGGTGCTGAGGGCTGAGGCAATGGGGCTGGTGGGAGGATCCTGCTAAGCAGGAATTGGGGTGTGTGTCTGGATGCACCTGGGGGAGGGAGGATGGGAGGGGCCAGGCTGCAGGTGCCTGGGAGCACTGGGACAGGGGCCAGCTGGAACGTGACCAGCTGACTGCACCACGCTGATGCAGAGATGAGACCTCCAGGGAAGCGTGTTTCCTGTTCCACAGCTTTACTAGAAGACATGTTTCTGCACACAGGGGTTGGGGCGACAGAGACATTGCTCTTTATTGGGAAAACCAACAAGCACATCAACTTCTACCCTTCCAGCTACAAAACTGGACTAGGGTAATTGTTTTCTTGTAAGGACAGTGTAACCTTCCCCGGCGTCATCCAGAATTCTTTCCTTATTGTCCTGAAAACTTAGGGACTTCTATCTCCTTATCCCACCAATTCTTTCACTAAAATGAAGTATAAAAATCTACATGCAGATTTTAATCACAAACACTCCTTCTGTAACGTTTACTTTCAAGAGGAAAGGAAAAGAAAGCATACACCATCATGGCACAGTGTTTTCAGCTATTCCCAGAATAGCTGTCCCAGGGTGTTCAGAAGTTTACTAACTAGGAAAGTCTCTGTCAGATTTCCCTCCTCCCCACCCTGCCTGTGGCATCTTCATCTGAAAGAAAATTCCTATTGGTTTTCCTATTTTTATAGCTTTTTGGTGTAGATGGTCACCTGATTAATTAGCTATAAAACTACACAGGAAAAATATAAAAGAGACGCCCAAGTGCACCTTGAATGTCATGTATTATTCATCCCACCCCAGTACAAGCGTATATTTTCGGGAGCTTTTGTGCTGGATGTCTCCGGCAATGTGTTGCTTAGCGATGCATTTGGTCGTAATATAGACAATCCAAAATACACACTGAACGCTGTTTCCCAACATTTTCCTTTTGGATAAGTGAGGAGATGAAGACAATATCATGATGTCACCAACTGGTGAGTTCTCATGGGATCTTGGAGCATCCTGGAGCAGCTGGTCGTCGATAAGGGGGCTGGCATCATGTTCTTTCCCTTCTACCGCGGACAAACAGCGAGATAGTCTCTCCATTGTCTAAGTCAGTGGAATGGTAGCTGAGTGTAGAAAAATGGACAGGCTCTGTGAGCGCTAAACATATTTACTGGAACCTGTTGCCATCGAGTTGATTCTGACTCATAGCAACCCTGAAGGACAGAGTAGAACTGCCCCGTGGGTTTCCAGGGAGTGGATGGTGGATTCAAACTGCTGACCTTCTGGTTATCAGATGAGCTCTTAACCACTGCGCCACCAGGGCTCTGATATTTACTGGATACCTAGTATTTCCACCACCTGTCTGTCAGTCTGTCATACTGTGGTGGCTTGTACGTTGCTATGAAGCTGGAAGCTCTGCCACTCGTATTTCAAACACCAGCAGGGTCGCCGATGGTAGGTAGTTTTCAGCAGAGCTTCCAGACTAAGACATACTGGAAGAAAGGTTTGGCAATCTTCTTCTGAAAATTAGCCAATGAAATGAAAACCCTATGGATCACAACAGAATATTCTCTGAAACAGTGTTGGAAGACGAGGTCGGAAGGCACTCAAAACACACGGTGGCTGCACCAGTGGATGTGAGCACATCAATGACCATGAGGATGGCCCAGGACTGTGGACGTGAGCACATCAATGACCATGACGATGGCCCAGGACTGTGGACGTGAGCACATCAATGACCATGACGATGGCCCAGGACTGGGCAATGTCTCACGTTGTTGTACACGAGGCCGCCATGGGCAGGAGCCCACTGGACCACAGCTGACAACAACTACCTGGTATTCGCCAGGGCTTTGGCAAGCCTCTAGGAGTTCAACAAGGAATACCACTATATTGTGTGGTACAGGTGGTGCTCCTGAGGAACCCACAGCTGGGTCGGGAAGAGTAACACATACAGCAGGGAACTGACTGTCTTCCTAGATGGCTCATTAGACTTTGGAAATTGGGCGGGGCAGCAAACCCAGCTTTCACTGGTGAGGGATATAGAGGCCTATTCTTCTGGGGTCCCCCAGTGGAAAGGGAGCCTTCCTAGCTGAAAAGCACAGAGCAGATATAGGGAGAGTCAGATTTCAGGAAAAAAGATGATGTTTAGGGGACATATGGATGCAAAGCAAGTCACTGAATGAATAAAGGAATGAATGGATTCCATAAATCAAGTCTCTGCCGTGGTCTCTCAGCAGGGGTCACCTGCTCCTTCTCCATAGTAGTCCATGCCATCGTCTGGAAAGCCACTTTGCCTTCAGAACTAGTCTTCAGAAATTTGCTTCAATGGATGGATTTTTTTTTTAAGGACAACTTGTGCAGACTTTCTCCAGCAGAGACTCTCCGGAAAAGGGTGTCTGTCTTTGTCACCTGTTAGAACGCAGCCCAGGAAGAATGCCGAGATTCAGTAACGAATCAATAGTGTCACACACAGTGATGTACGGGGAGTGACTGCATTTCTCGCCTAAAAATCCATTTTGACAGAAGGGCAAAGGGAAGCCTTTCAGAATGCTGAGATGATGGGTTAGTTGGGCTGCATGTCCGCGCGCTCCATGACTTCTCACCCACATGGAACCAGAAGACTACGGCAACTGGGGTGACAGGGTTTGCATTGCCCCTGAAAATTGTGTGCTGTATCCATAGCTAACGTGTCAATAAAAGACCTGACCATTTTCAGGTAGAAATCCAGCTCACTCAGCCCCTGTGAGGAAACTCAATTCATAGTCCAATTGCAACCTCACGTTTTTGTTATGGAAGAGTTTATGATAGCATCTACTTATCATCTAACCACATCACTTACCTCCTCCTTCCATCCAAATATTTTCACTCTTACAAGTTCAGGGCTCTGGGTGGCATTAGGGTTTTAGAACTCGTTTCTTTGATGGTGGATCTTTCCAAATTATAAACAGTCTCTCCTGACTGATTTGGACGGTCTGTACAGTAAGATGAAGCAAAGCAGCGTATTTGTCCAGTTCCCTTTGAGTGTCGTAGCTCATGAACGCAAGTCAAAAATGACTTGATGGATTCACTCAGCAGGAGTACCTTCAGAGATTCCTAAAACCTGGAAGATGTGTCTTTTAATACAAAATAAATACAAAGACACTACTCATTTTAGATTGGCCATTTAGCTAGGATCTCAGTATTTCTTTATTCTCTCACAGAAGTAACATTTGCACGAATATGACAACAGTGAGCTGCAGTTTTGTGTTTTCTCTCATGGAATTGCCAGTTTTACAGTCAAAGCAGCGCATACACACCTCCCAGACAAGACGAGAGCATCCAGGGTCCAGAATCACGTCTACCCTGTGACTCCCTCACAGTGCTGTGAACACGGTGACCACAGTTCTCCATAAGTATGGCATGAAGGCAGCAGACTCATCTGTTGAACAATTGAGTAGACCTTGAGGTGCTGTCATTTACAAAGTGCCTCAAAAACATCTCACTGTCATCTAAGATACAACTATTTGTCTCTACTTTTCCGGAGCAAAAGAGAGAGAAGGAAACCAAAGACCACAGAAGAAACTAGGCTACAGGACAAAAAGTCTACATGAACCACAGATCATCTGCCTAGATACCAGAAGAACTAGATGGTGCCCGGCTACCACTAACAACCATTTAATCAGGGACACAATAGATGGATCCTAATAGGATGGGAGAAAAATGTGGAGCAGAACCTCAAATTCTTAAAAAATCCAGACTTACTGGACTGGTTGAGACTGGAGGACTTCTCAAGACTATTGCCCTCAGATACTCTTCAAATCTTGAACCAAAACTAGCTCCTGAGGTCACCTCGTAGCTAAATAACAGATTGGCTCACATAATAAAGAATATCACCCAGGAGTACTGTGCTCCTTTGGAAAATCACCTCTATGAGACCATAGGGTCAACAATTACTTTAAAACAAAGATGAGAAGATAAGGGGGCAGGGAAACTAGATTAAAGGGAATGGAACAACCAGAATGGAAATAATGAGAATGTTCAAGAATTGTGAAGAATATAACTAATGCCTCTCAACAATCTGTGTAGAAATTGTTGAATGGGAACCTAAACTGCTGTGTAAACCTTCACCAAAAACGCAATCAAATATTATAAATATATATATATATATATATAATATATATACACATCACTGAATCCTGTCACTAAACCTCAGGACTAGCGTTCTCCCAACCTGTGGTTCAGGGAGGTTAAGTGACTTGCCCAAGGTCACAGAGGGAGCAGTGTAGTCAGACACAGGGATCCCATCGTGATGCTCACCAACACATACCATACCACCTATCTCTTGATCCTGCCCAAATAGTTCCACTCGTACAAGTTCAGGGCTCTGTGTGGCATTTGGGTTTTAGAATTCGTTTCTTTGATGATGGTTCTTTCCAAATTATAAAATAAAGTTCAGATATAAAATAGATTACTATTTAGATCCAGCTTCCTTAAACACCAGTACAGACTTCTATATTCCTGCAGATCACTCACAGTCCACCAACTCCCGGCAGCAGCCCCCTCTGTGGGCCTTGGGTGTGTGCTCAGGGGAGCTCCCTCAGGTCATCACGTACATGGAGGTGGTGTGTGATCTTACCTCCTCCCGGGCACTGGGCTCTTCCAGCTGACCACTGCACCACAGGTGGAGCCAAATTCAGGGTGAACAGGATCTGTGGGCTAGAAGCTTCCAATCACACTCTCTTGGTGGCCTTCATTCACATGGACATCCATGTGTGATGGAACATGCCTGCCTTTGACCCCACCCTATAGGTTTGCAATGCTTCTGAAGTTAGCTCTGTTCCCTAATGCTTGGCTGCTTCACCTGCACAAGGCCATGCAGGGTGTGGCTGACATTCACCCCCTGGAAAATTCCTACTGGAGGGACATCGGCCACCTCTCTGTCCAGCATCTCTGGATCCCAGACACTGAAACCTGCACCCTTCCCTCTGCCCCTGCTCCTGCAAAGCCAGACGGACCTGGGCCTGGCCCTGCCTTGGAGTGTCCTTGTTTAATCCAGAGAGAGGATGCTTGCTGGGACAGAGAAACAGCTGGTGGTAAGGAGCTGTACTAACTTGAAGGAGAAGCACTGCCGACAAGCAGAAAGGAGGAAGCTGTGCCTCAGCCTGACGGCACGGAGCCCAAGCTGCCTTCTCCTCTAAACAGATCGCAGTTGCCGTCCCTTCCTTTTCCCGCCAACTTCTCCATCGTCCACATTGCGATTCCAGCAGCAAAGCCCCCTTTGCTTTCCCTCAAATCACAACTGAGCATGTGCGGTGGCATCTGTCAATTCTCATTTTATGGGGAAAGCTCACAGAAGCAGCAGCCGCCCCGTCTAGGTGAACGCTCACATCAAAATGGCGCCTCGCACTTTACCACCAGTTTACTGGTTGCCATAAAGTCAGCTCCAGCTCATGGCAACCTCATGCATGTCAGAGGAGAACTGTGCTCCACAGGGTTTTCAATGGCTGATTTTGGGGCCCTAGATTGCCAGGCCTTTCTTCTGAGGAGCTTCTGGGTGGACACCAACCTCCAACTCTTCAGTTAGCCCCCAAGCGCAGTCACCATTTCCACCACCCAGGGACTCCACTCCCACTTACAGATAAGTTTTTCCCAAAGCATTTGAGAAACACTGACTAATTAATAACATGAACATATTGCTTTAAGGCATCGGGACTCTTTATAGAAACTTCTTTCAGATTTGGCAGTTTATTCAATGGTAGAGAAAGGTAGTGTCCCTGGTAGACTCATTTGTTGGGTCAAGAAAATTAATGTGTATTTGAATTATAGAATCTGGGATATAGGAAATCACACAAATTTACATATGTACATGTATACATATATATATACACACACACATACACACATATACACGCACATACAAACACACACTAAAACATACTAAAGCCAGAACCTGTGTAAGGTGGAAACCTGTCAGAGAAGGAAAACTCAAGTATTTTCCACTGAAACAAGCAATCGAAAAGTGGTGACTGCACCCTGTCTAGGGCGGGGAACTTGTGAGACCCAGGAAAACAAGGTAAACCCGTCGAGTTCCGGCTCTCACAGGTTTCACTGTGTATAGGTACATGTATATGTCCCTAACTGCTTCAATGGAGAAATCTAAATAAGTGGTCAATGCAGTTTGGATGTGGGGCAAAAAAAATGGCATAAAAACCCCAAAAGGATCCCTTTCAGAATCGCCATAACAAAATCAAATTTTCACCCTTCTGTCTTACAGGGATGGTGGACTTTGTGGAATTACAGCAGCAAGCTGCAAATGATGCACAAGACAGACGCCCCATCCCAGAGCATCCTGAGTTATCTGACATAAGTTGTAGACAACGCGGGTCCTCGTTCATGCTATAATATCCACTGTATTCTGTTCCGTCAAACGCATTGGGAAAGAAGTCCATGGAGCCCAAACATTTCCAGATAAAAAAGAGAATGAAAATGTTTGTTGACAGTTTTTAAGGCTTCTGATCTTTCCATTTCCTCCCTACCCAGTACATACCACATTAGGGGAACGTCCGGGAATGGAGCTCTTCTTCTCATCTATTTTTGCTTTGGAAAGAAGACCCGGCCAGTGTTCAAAATATTTTCAAAACTAAGTTTTCCTATTTTACTATGTTTTGCTAAAAGGGATTTCAGGGCTGCTACACAGGCAAGGGGAGGTCTTGGGGGAAGGTGGCTTAGCCTCCCTGGGGGAAAGTTCCAGCAGCACCTATTTGGGGTCTTCTTTGAGTCAGAAGACAGCCTTCTTGCCAGTAGGGCCCTTTCCAGGAAAACAAAAGACATTTCCGCAGGTAGAAAACCAGCAGGCTGTCAAGACATTGAGCGTCCAGATGGATATGCCTCTCGTTCCCGTCAGCCTTGGCTGGGATATGGTTTTGCTGGTCTGGTCATATTGGCTGGGGAGGCCAGCATTCTGTCACTCACTCTGCTCAGCAGAGTTGGTATTTCCAGACCCAACAGTGACCTTGAGTGGGTTACCATAATGGCAGTGGGTACTCGTGAGTCACCGCTAGCACCCTCCAGTATCCCAGGGAGTGGAGAGTGATGCTGATAATGGAAGGAGACCCGGGCAAATTCATCGCTGGCTTTAACGTCTTTGTTAACCTCATCATCTTAAAAAAAAAAAACTCAGGATGTGTTCTTCCAGCCTGGAGAACTAGTGATGACTGCTAAGAGTTTCCGTGGCTGATAATGACCACATCATTAGGGTCAAGACCCTCGACTCACTGTAGATGCTAGTGGACTGTAAAGCCCATGGGAAGGGAGGGCTGTATCTGCAGTGATCAAGTTCAATGCAGGTTATTATAAAGCCAGTAGAGGAGTTACATAAGGATGCAGACTATCTCCTTTCCCTTTGCACATCTGTAGTCTCCTGGGACAAAGTGGGTGGAGCAGAGTTGAAAGTAAGTTGGAAATAAAATCAAATGCGCCTCCACCGTGACGACTACGAATCACATGATCTCAGGTAAGTCCTTTAACATTCTAAATACAATTGTCTCATTTTTTTTTTTTTAAAAAGGAGCAATGAATAAAAATGAAATGCTAGCCAGTGTAATAAGGCAAGAAAAATAAAAGGAATATAGATTGGAAAAAAGAAGGAAATAAAACCCTCTCTAATCACCTAATCACACACAACATGCTTGTCTATGTAGAAAATCCCACAGAATATTTAAAAAAAGAAAGAGCTTCTGGAAATAATGAGTAAATTTTTCATGGTCACAATTTACAAAATAAACTTATTGCCATTGAGTCGATTCTGACTCATAGCAACCCTATAGGACAGAGTAGAACTGCCCCGTAGGGTTTCCAAGGCTGTAAATCTTTGCAGAAGCAGACTGCCACATCTTTCTCCTGTGGAGCAAGCAGCTGGTGGATTCAAACTGCCGATCTTTCAGTTAGCAGCTAAGCACTTAACAACTGCTCCACCAAGGCTCCTTAGGATACAAGATAAACAAAAATCAATCATATTTCTATATACTAGCCATCAAAGCATACGGGAAGATAAAGGCGCTACAATAGCCAAAGAGATTTTGAAAAAAAAAAAAAACAAGATTAAAGGTCTCACTCTACCCAATCTAAACACTTTATAAAGCTACCATAATCAAAACAGTGTGATATTTGTGAAATGATAGATACATAGGTCAACGGAACAACACAGAGAGTCCAAGAATAGACCCACAAAAATATGGTCAATTGATTTTTGACCAAGGCACACAGGCAATTCAATGAAGGATAGTCTTTCAAACAGGTGAATATTAATATGCAAAAAATAATAATTTCAGTCTATACCTCATACTTCATATAAAAGTTAACTCAAAATAGTTCATAGATCTAAATGTAAAGCATAAAACTATAAGACTTTTAGAAGACATATTGGAGAAAACATTTGTGACCTTGTGTTAGCAAAGAGTTTTCAGATATGATTCCAGAAAGGAGAATTAAAAGACAAGCTACATAATGGGAGAAAATGTTTGCAAGATTACATCTGAAAAAGGAGTTGTATGCAGAATATATAAGGAACCCTGGTGGTACAATGGTTAAGCACTCAGATTATAGCCAAAATGTCTGTGGTTTGAACCCACCAGATGCTCCATGGGAGAAAAGACCTGGTAATCTGGTCCCATAAAGATTACAACCTAAGAAACCCTATGGGGCAGTTCTACTATGTCATATAGGGTCACTATGAGTCGAAATCAACTTAATGGCATACAACAACAAAATGCAGAATATATAAAGAGCTCTCAAAATTCAACAATAAAGAAAAAAGTAACTCAAAAAAATGAATAAATGATTTAAGCAGACACTTCACCAAAGGATATATACAAATGGTAAATAAGCACATGAAGAGATGCTCAGCATCATTGGCTAGTAGGGAAATACAAATCAAAACCATTCAAGAGACCACTATACACACCTACTGGAATGAAAAAACAAACAAGCAAACAAAAACATACAAGAACTATGACAATACCAAGGGCTGGCACAATGCAGGCAACTGGCGCTCTAGTACATTCCTGGTTGAAATGCAAACTGGTACAGGCTGTCTGAAAAATCAGACTATTTCTTATGAAGTTAACCATACACTTACCACTGTTGTTGTTGTTAGGTGCCTTCAAGTCAGTTTCAATTCATAGCGACACTACACACAACAGAACGAAATACTGTCGTGTCCTGTGCCGTCCTCACAATTGTTGCTATGCTTGAGCCCATTGTTGCAGCCACTCTGTCAATCCATCCCATTGGGGGTCTTCCTCTTTTTTGCTGACCCTCTATTTTACCAAGCATGATGTCCTGCTGCAGAGACTGATCCCTCCTGACAACATGCCCAAAGTATGTGAGACGTAGTCTTGCCATCGTTGCTTCTAAGGAGCATTCTGGTTGTACTTCTTCTGAGACAGATTTGTTAGTTCTTTTGGCAGTTCATGGTATGTTCAACATTCTTCACCAACACCACAATTCAAAGGCGTCAATTATTCTTCGGTTTTCCTTATTCATTGTCCAGCTTTTGAAGGCATATGAGGCAACTGAAAACACTATGGCTTGGGTCAGGCGCACCTTAGTCCTCAAGGTGACATCTTCGCTTTTCAACACTTTAAAGAGATCTCGTGTAACCAATTTGCCCAATGCAATGCGTCTTTTAATTTCTTGACTACTGCTTCCATGGGTGTTGATTGTGGATTCAAGTAAAACGAAATCCTTGACAACTTCGATCTTTTCTTTGTTTATCATAATGTTGCTTATTGGTCCAGTTGTGAGGATTTTTGTTTTCTTTATGTTGAGGTGTAATCATACTGAAGGCTGCCATCTTTGATCCTCATCAGTAATTGCTTGAAGTCTTCACTTTCCGCAAGCAAGGTTGTATCATCTGCATAATGCAGGTTGTTAATGAGTCTTGCTCCAATCTTAATGCCCCGTTCTACTTTATATAGTCCAGTTTCTCGGATGATTTACTCAGCACACAGACTGAATAGGTATGGTGAAAGGATATAGCTCTGACACACACCTTTCCTGACTGATGCAATATACCCTTGTTCTGTTCGAACAACTGCCTCTTGAGCCATGTATAATTTCCTCATGAGCACAATTAAGTGTTCCGAAATTCCCATTCTCCACAATGTTATCCATAATTTGTTATGATCTACACAGTCGAATGCCTTAGTCAATAAAACACAGGTAAACATCTTTCTGGTATTGTCTGCTTTAAGCCAGGATCCATCTGACATCAGCAATGATATCCCTAGTTCCACATTCTCTTCTAAATCCAGCTTGAATTTCTGACAGTTCCCTGTAGATATACTGCTGCAGCTGCTTCTGAATGATCTTCAGCAAAATTTTGCTTGCGTGCGGTATTAATGGTATTGTTCAATAATTTCCGCATTCGGTTGGATCACCATCCTTGGGAATAGGCATAAATATGGATCTCTTCTAGTCAGTTGGCCAGGGAGCTGTCTTCCAAATTTTTTGGCATAGATGAGTGAGCACTTCCAGGGCTGCATCTGTTTGTTGAAACATCTCAATTACTATTCTGTAAATTCCAAGAGCCTTGTTTTTCACCAATGCCTTCAGTGCAACTTAGACGACTTCTTTCAGTACCATCGGTTCCTGATCATATGTTACCTCCTGAAATGGTTGAACGTTGATCAATTCTTTTTGTTATAGTGACTCTGTGTATTCCTTTCCTCTTCTTTTGATGCTTCCTGCATCATTTAATACTTTTCCCATAGAATCCTTCAGTATTGCAACTCGAGGCATGAATTTTTTCTTCAGTTCTATCAGCTTGAGAATTCCTGAGCATGTTCTTCTCTTTTGGTTTTCTATCTCCAGGTCTTTGCACATGTCATCATAATACCTTACTTTGTATTTTCAAGCTGCCCTTTGAATCTTCTGTTCAGCTCTTTTACTTCATCATTTTTTTCCTTTTGCTTTAGCTGCTTGACATTCAAGAGCCAGTTTCAGAGTCTCTTCTGACATCCATTTAGGTCTTTAATTTCTCTCCTGTTTTTTTAATGACCTCTTGCTTTCTTCATGTATGATGTCATTGATGTCATTCCACAACTCTTCTAGTCTTTGGTCATCAGTGTTCAACACATCAAATCTATTCTTGAGATGGTTTCTAAATTCAGGTGGGATATACTCAAGGTCATACTTTGTTTCTTGTGGACTTGTTCTAATTCTCTTCAGTTTCAACTTGAATTTTCATATGAGTAATTGATGGTCTGATCCACAGTCTGCCCCTGGTCTTGTTCTGACTGATGATATTGAGCTTTTCCATAGTCTCTTTCCATAGATGTAGTCGATTTGATTCCTGCGTATTCCATCTGGCAAAGTCCACGTGTATAGTTGTTGTTTATGTTGGTGAAAAACAAGTATCCATTATACTTAACATGTGAACTATCAATTCCACTCCTCAAATATTACCTAAGAGAAATGAAAATGTGTGTTCACATTGTAGTCACAGATCTTTCATATGGAGAAGAAGTCAAGGTGATATAAAGAAATAAAAGATTGGTTTAAACTTAGAAAATATGGGCAAATATTAAGGTATCCAAAAGGAAACTAACAATCCTTCGCATCAAGATAAAAAACAAGAAAAACATAAAGATTCATCAAATAAAACATCAACAACAATGAAAAAGATGAAAAGAAAATACATAAAGACAAATGACTCAGCACAGAAAATTAAGTGGAACAAAGAAACTGTCAACAACACAAAAAAACAGACATCAAAATGACAGCACTAAACTCATTCTTATCAATAATTACTCTGAATGTAAATGGACTAAATGCACCAATAAAGAGACAGAGAGTGGCAGAATGGATAAAAAAAAAAAAAAAGATTTGTCTATATGCTGCCTACAAGAGACACAACTTAGACTTAAAGACACAAACAAACTAAAACTCAAAGGATGGAAAAAAATATACCAAGCAAATAACAAAAAAGAGCAGGAGTGGCAATATTAATCTCTGACAAAATAAACTTTAAAGTAAAATCTGCCACAAAGGATAAGGAAGGACACTACATAATGATTAAAGTGTTAATACACCAGGAGGCCATAACTATAATAAATATTTACGCACCCAACTACAGGGCTCTAAAATACATAAA
>NW_004443967.1:18231576-18239110 GCF_000243295.1 Trichechus manatus latirostris
CCAACCCACCTGGAGCAAAGGAGAATGAAGAACACCAAAGACACAAGGAAAATATTAGTCCAAGAGACAGAAAGGGCCACATAAACCAGAGACTGCATCAGCCTGAGACCAGAAGAACTAGATGGTGCCTGGCTATCACCAATGACCGCCCTGACAGGGAACACAACAGAGAGTCCCTGATGGAGCAGGAGAAAAGTAGGGTGCAGAACTCAAATTCTAGTAAAATGACCAGACTTAATGGTCTGACTGAGACTGGTAGGATCCCAGAAGACATGGCCCCAGAAGACATGGCCCAGACTCACTGTTAGCCCAGAACTGAAACCATTCCCGAGGCCAACTCTTCAGACATAGATTAGACTGGAGCATAAGGCATAAAATGATACTTGTTAAGAGATATCTTCTTAGCTCAAGTAGATACATGAGAGTAAATGGGCAGCTCCTGTCTGGAGGTGAGATGAGAAGGCAAAAATGGACAGGAGTTCTTTGAATGGACACGAGAAATCTGGGGTGGAAAGGAGGAGTGTGCTATCACATTATAAGGAGAGCAAGTAGGGTCACATAACAATGTGTGTATAAATTTTCGTATGAGAGACTAACTTGAACTGTAAACTTTCACTTAAAGCACGATAAAAAAAAGTAAAAAGAAGGAATAATAAAATGCTTCACTTGTCTTGTGGTTTTACCCTATCAATACTGTAAATCCCAAGTAAACAGAAAATGCCCTTGTTATTAAATTGAGCACCTTGATCTTACATTAGATTCACAAATCCTGATATTTAAGATATCCAAAAAATGTTTCTGCATCTAAGCCCCCTTCTTCACTGTAATTAGAGCTGCAGTTTCTCCGGGCTGGAATCCAGTGGTTGCTTGCCTGTGTAGGTGGACCCTCCAGAAACAGATTCCCTTGCAACTGTACCTTGGCCGTTGCTCCTTCCTCTTTCAACTCCTGCTCACCTTGGAGGATAGTGGGGCATCTCCAGGTGGTTGGGGTCAGAGAAATCTCCCATCTTCCATGCGTAGTCCCCTCCTCACTGATCTCAGCTGCAAGGCGCCAAAGGGGTTAAGGAAAGCATTGCAGAATCAGATCAGGTCTCGACTGTCTGCTCAAAATTTGCATCTCTGGGTTTTACATGAATTTTTAATTTTGGATGACACCTTTGACTAGAAGTGACAGTGGAGCAGATCATTTGTGTAATTACAGCAACAATCACCGAGGTGAGGGAGCACCTCTGAAAGGAACAGGAGATGCGAAATGGATTGGATGGTGGCGGAGGCTGGTAGCTCGGCTGCAGGAGCCTCCCAGGCGAATCCCCTACCGGCCTCGCGGTCCTGCGAAACCAGAGGTCCTTCATGTCCTCTGTTTTAGTAAAGGTGTGCTATTCATTCCCAGGGAAACATCAGCCTTGGTTCCAAAAACATGTTTAGCTGGGCTTAGGGAAAATTTCAAAAAAAAAAGTGGGGGGGGGGGTGGTAGCTCCCATGTGAAGATATCAGAGAAATAAAACTCAGACAATAAATAAAACCAAATGCCGGGTCTTGCTGACGTGTGTGAGCTTCGTGTTTAAAGTCGTCATGTCCCTGCACCGCCATCGTTTTGATTTTGCCTTCTTCCCTCAGCTATGACACTCAGAACGTATATTAGTGATGATAAGGCACGTAATTAAGCGGACAATCTGTCCACACAGTAGAGGTGTGATAAAAAGCATTATAATGACTTGGTCTAGAAAACACAGGGAGGGGGGTGTTCTTCGGTTTACATGGGACAAAGTAACTGCTGCGTCCCGGCCCTGCGGAGGAGCGGCGGCGAGCTGGAGGGCCAGGCTAGGACAGAAACAAAGGAGAACGCCGTCTGCAGGAATAAATGTGCCTCTGTCTTCAGCCACCCTGGAGAGAAAGATACTGATAATACCACTGAAACATAGCTCTCCAAAGGAGCCCTAGCGATGCAATTGTTAAGCTCTCGGCTGCTAACTGAAAGGACAGTGGTTTGAACCCACCCAGTGCCTCTGCAGGAGAAAGGCCTGGCGATCTGCTCTTGTAAAGATTACAGCCAAGAAAACCCTATGGGGAAGTTCTACTCTGTCACACGGGGTCACTGTGAGTTGGAATTGACTCTACAGCACCCAACAACAATATCTATTGAACTGGAAAGGGATACAAGGCCAGTTGTAAATAGCTATTGAAAAAGGAATATATATATATATACATATATACATATATACGTATGTATGTGTATATATCAGTGGAAAGACAGTTTTCAAAAACAGATTCCCATGGAATAGCTAAGGTTTGAGAGCAAATGCAATGTTATATTGCATATGGGAAGATCACAACTGATTAGCCTTAGTAAGTAACGCATATCTTTTGAAAACGAGAGGCAACTTCTTTGCCCTCTGAAGAATTGCCTGTTATTTAGATGGTTAATATTAGCGTGCTGCAGCCTCTTAGCTATGGCTCCACGTTGTCGCCTTGTCATCAGAGACAGCCAGGGGACAAAGAGCCCCCATCTCCAGCCCAAACAATGAACTTTTGGAGGGAAAAACAATTCCACAGGTAAAAATAATGAGCGACTCCCCTTGCCAGGTTTGCATGATCACGACCTGGACTCGGGTTCAGGTTGGAAAGTTTGGAAATTGTCATTTCTGTCTTACTGTGTTTATTCTGAATGCTGTAACTAGGACCAGTACTACAATTTCCAAGGTCCTGGTGGAGTCTTTGAGTAGCACATAAAATAAATGAGCTCAGCTGCTAACCAAAAGTTTGAAGGTTCAAGTCCACCCAGAGGCAACTTGGGAGAAAGCCCTGGCAAACTACTTCTGAAACATCAACCATCGAAAAACCTATGGAGCACAGTTCTGCTCTGACATACCTGGGGTCACCATGAGTCAGAATCATCCAGACAGCAATTGGAGCTGGTGAAGTGAGTGGGATTATTAATTTGGGAACGCAGCCAGGGTATCGAGTTTGTTGTGGAGATGAGCCCCTCTTCCTGGTCCCAGAGGCAGAGGAGGTTGTTTGGGTGTGTGGATCCAGATCGTCCTTTTTCGAAGGACTGTCCTGATAATGACAGATAGGATCCCACCCATGCCAGGTGTCTGGAGATTTTCTTTCCTCTAATCATGCTTAGATCAAATCTTTCCCTGTGATTTTTCCAATTTACTGCATCTTGAATGGAAACAAGAAACGCCTTTGTTGGCCTCTGGAAATAGAGGTCTTGCTCAAGAGGAAGTGATCAAGTCAAGCACCAAGGGGCCCATGGCTAACGATTTGTGGCACCTGAGATGGACTGACACAGTGGCTGCAATAATGGGCTCAAGCATAACAACGACTGTGAGGAAGGCGCAGGACCAGGCAGTGTTTCGTTCTGTTGTACGTAGGGTCGCTATGAATCGGAACCGACTTGATGGCACCTAACCACAACGGTTCCTGAAAGGGCTCAGTAAGCAGGGCCACAGTGGTTTGTTAACCCAAATTATGTTTTCTACTTTGCAAAGATCCCCTTAGGGCATGACTCTTCTAAGTTAAAATATTCATTTAAAATACACACGTTTTGGTAGAAAGTAGAAATCCCGCAGTTCGATCCCAGGCTGGGTGCTAGTTCAGTGTTACATGGAGAGACAGAAGCACAGGTTGTCTTAGCTGAATCTACACCCTCAGGAACCGACTATGCTGTTATTCTTCAGACTGCGACTTCCAGCCAGAGTGGTCCAAACAAAAGAAGACTTTCTCTGGTGGCATATCAAAGGGAAAGATTCTTGTTTGATGAAACACAGTTACCACGTTAAAAGAGGAACAAGGCCCCAGAGTGCGATTCCAGCGCAGCCAGTCACTCAACTACAAGTTCATTGTGTTCCTGTGCTCTTTAGTCCCTTTGGCATTCTGCCTGGAGTCCAACAGGTCACAAGAGGAGAAGCAGCGATGTTGCACGAGAGACAGCTCAAAGCACGCTGCGTCTATTTGGTTGATTCATCTAGAACTTCAGCAGCCGCTAAATTGCCAGCTTGAGAGAACTTTTCTTTTGGGGGGAGAAGGAGAGAAAACATTTTTCCCCAAGAATAGGTGGCTTCGACTGTTTTAACAGAAATGGAAACCATAATGACATAAGATACTATGGAAAAAACCAAGGTGCCATCCATAGGACTAGTCGTGAACATAAGAGAAAGGAAACAGGATTCTCAGAGCGTTAAGTTCTGTCTGTAATCATTCATACAGTGAGTGAAGAGATTATGCTCTCACTACGGGTAGTCCCTGACTTAGGATTTATTTGAGTTATGACAAACCCCACTTACAACTATCCTCTTTTCCTCTTTTTTTTTTTGTGTGCATCTTATCATTAGTAATATGTACTACACACAGTGTGGCAGCATGTAATTGGCTAAAGTTATCATTCTCAGATTGTCTTAGTTATCTAGTACTGCTCAAACAGAAATACCACAAGTGGATGGCCTTATCAAACAGAAGTTTATTCTCTCATAGTCTAGTAGGCTAGAAGTCCGAATTGAGGGCATCAGCTCCAGAGGAAGGCTTTCTCTCTCTGTTGGGTCTGGAGAAAGGTCCTTATCATCAATCTTCCCCTAGACTAGGAGCTTCTCAGTGCAGGAACCTCAGTTCCAAAGGACACACTCTGCTCCTGGCGTTGCTTTCTTGGTGGTATGAGATCCCCTACTTTCTGCTCACTTCTCTTTCCTTTTATCTCTTGTAAGATAAAATGCAATGCAGGCCACACCCCAGGGAAACTTCCTTTACATTGGATCGTGGGTGTGACCTGAGTAAGAGTGTTACATCCCACCCTAATACTCTTTAACATAACCCAATCTTGCCTCATTAACCACAGGTAGAGATCACGGTTTACAACGCTTAGAAAAACTACATCAATCATGAAATAGAGAACAACCACACAGTACTGGGAATCATGGCCTAACCAAGTTGACACATATTTTGGGGGGACACAATACAATCTATAACATAGATATAATGCTTTCCAACCCCCAAAGACAAACAAAGATCAGATTTATAAAGATACTGATAATAAAAGACAATAATAATGAAAACTAAAAAAAAAAAAAAAAGACACGGAGTAGTCTTTGGAACGAAACCCCGTCATAAGTTGGGGACTATCTGTAATAGGTTTGTTAAAGGTCCATTTGGACATGACACAAGGACAGATTAAAGACAATGTACTCCAGTCTCCAAGAAGGGACGAGGAGAATGACCAGCAGCAAAGAGAGAGTCATCTGACCCCAGTGATCGGAAACTCCTAGAGACACTGATCAGAGATGAGATCACAAAACATCTGGAGAAATAAACCAGTCAGGGTGGCTTTGTCAAGGCACAGCTGTCTAAGGAATCTGATGGGATTTGTGTCAGGAGAAGATGCAAAGAGCAAGGCTGGTGGATCATGTGGTCTTGCTCTAATACGCTTCAGTTGCCTGCACCATTCCTGGTTGATAGAACAGGTCGAATGAGTAAACTTACTTCATAGCAATCAAGAGTTGTGTCTGAAGACAGTTTCTTAGGGATGGAGGAGAGCCTGTGTGGTAAATGTTCCTGTTCCAGAAGGGCTGAGGATGGTGTGGTGGGCTCGGCTCCACACTTGGAACCTCTAGAGCACAGAAAAATCCAAGATTTAGTAAAACGGATTTAACAATTGCTATTAGCCAGGGATCTTCTAATTTCAAGGGACACCCAAGTCCAATAACTTATGCAAAACCTGAATCTCTGAGCTCACAGGCAAGAAGCATCAACTCGCAGATGAAGGAGAAGGTGGAAACTAGGGACCTGGGGCTGGAATGGGGGACTCAGGGCCACCGGGACTACCCACCCCTCCCTCTCTCCTCCCTCTCCTTACATCTGTTTCCACCTCTTTTAGGCCTCCATTTGACTTCATTCTGCAGACAAAAAGAAAAAAGAAAGAAAGAAATGTAGCCAGCCAAGAACAGGCTGAAATTCACAGCCTCAGAGCTGAGGAGAGAGAAACATTTTCTCCTAGAAGGCACACCTATCAGCCACCAGGGAGTCCCTGGGTGTTGCAAATGGTTAACATGCTTGCCTGCTTACAATAAGGTTGGAGTTTAAAGTCCACTCAAGGTTCCTCAAAAGAAAGTCCTGTCGATCTACTTCAGAAAAGGCAGCCATTGAAAACCCTGGGGAGCACAGTTCTACTCTGACACACATGGGGGAGCCATGAGCCTAAGTTGACTCCAAGGCAACTGGTAGCTTGGTATCAGCTGCCAGGTGGGCTTTGATTTGCTCTGTCTGGGTCACATGTCTACTGTTAAGACTTTGATTGGCTCTGTGTGGGTCACATGCCCACTGTTTAGACCAATCAGTTTGCTCAGAGGGTGGGGTCCTATGACAGGTGATCCCAAGATAAATGCTTTTGAAATGGAAACAATCCCTAGAGTGAGGGAGGTTGGACCCAACACTGAGCTGACAAAAACACCAACAAAAAGCAGATGTTCATGATAGCACTCACGGAGTGCCCGCTCTCTGTTTCTAAAATTCTGAAAGTACATCAGACTTTTAAAAAAGCGGTTTAGGGTCATAAATACTTCAATATTCATAGTATAATTCTCTCCATATAAAACAAATTCCTGTTATGTGAACTTTGGATTTGCTTGGATTCTGGTTGAAGGGAAAGTCACCATAATACTATCATTTTTTGAGTCACTGTGGCATCCTGTATGAATGTAAAGTCTGTCACTGACAGCACCTTCTTGTCACTGGCTGCTGGGAAAAAATGGTGTTCACTGCACAGAAACTGAGCTTGCTTGTACATCCTCAGGCACCCATAGAGTCTCAGTGAGTGAAGTCAGCCCTCACCACTCCATTACTGACTACTCGTCAATGACTGACCACACCATGGGTTTGCCTGTCTGTGGTTACCAGACTCTGAGTGGAGGGTCAGTGGTGACATCCTGTAAGCAGAGGGCATCATTACCTAAGAAATGAGTACAAAGTCTGCAGGAAATTCAAGGGGGACTTTGCTGAATCTTCTTGAGAGTCTCCTTGCTTCCATTCTCCATTCTAGAGTGAATTTTTAAAAACTTCAATCAAATTATGACTTTCTTGCACTTCAAATCCCACAGTGACTCTCCTCTACAATTAAAAAAAAAAAAAAAACAGGTCTAAACTTCTTACCTGGGTCCATGTTTTCTGATTCCTGCTTCTCATGATGATCTAATCATTTAGCACACTCCCACCCTTCCACCAAGCTTTAGTACCCTGGTTTTTCTGCTCTGCACTTCAGGACCTTTTTATTGTTTACCGTCTATTCTTTATTCATCCAATGCTCTTGCTCAGGTATTTTCAGAGTCAGTTCTTTGTCCTCATTTGGCTTTCACTTAAAAGTCACTTGCATAGAGCACCTCCCCAGCTCCCCAATCTAAATAATCTCGACCCCCTTAAAAGCTTGTGAGCAGCCATCTAAAATACAGCTAACTATTGGTCTCTACTTATCAAGAGCAAAAGAGAAAGAAGGAATCCAAAGTCTCAGAGAAAAAACTAGTCTACAGGACTAGTAGCCTATACAAGC
>NW_004443967.1:18240307-18242122 GCF_000243295.1 Trichechus manatus latirostris
TATATAAATAATTAATCGAAAGTATGACGAGGTCATCTTCTTGGGTCAACATCTGAAAATGCAACCACAATGAGACACCATCTCACCCTAATTAGATCAAAAAACAATCAAAAAAAGCAAAAGCATCTCAAAATGCAGAAATCTAAATTAAACCCAAAGCATGCATGACAAAGCCTCACATTTTCATCTTTACCACCCACACAATTAAACTCCTGCCCTTAAAGACCATCCCCACAATCGCTTGACTCTGCAGCTGCAGAAAACAGGGTCCTTTCAGATGAAAGCAGTCAATGTCGCCATCGACAAACAGACAAGAGTCGTTATTGACAATGATTTGCACAAATAAATCAATTAGGCCAAATCCAATTTTTGAATAAATTAAATCCAAACAACGGACTTCCAGTCCCTTTACAACGCGAAGGAATCGGGCAGTGGCACTTCATCTCCCTGACTGTTTGTTTACAAGTTGTGTAGACACAGCTGCCAGTGTAGACAGAATCACAGTCATGAAGTGAGGAAGAGACAACGGCACTAACAGATGCACAGCCAGTCGTGAAGATCAGCCTTGTTCTCCACCGGAAATGCTCATCATGCCAGCACACACGTGCACACAAAGATCTACTGTGCAGGCAGCAAAGACTCAGTGTTTGAGGTAGCACCAAAGTCCATGGAGAACGCCTGGTAAGGACCAGAGCTCAGATTGCAATTAGGCCAGCACAGAACCATAAATCACATGCACACCATGGGAAGGCTGGCTGGCTGGGGTCGAGGTCCCATAAGTAAGAATATTAGCTGTGGACGTGACACAGGGTGCTTTTCCAACCTGCACGTTCAAGAACTAATTGGTGGGTCAGGAAATCACAGACACTCATCTGTGTGAGCCGGAAAGGAGCATGAGAAAAGGGCAAAGTGGCGTCGTGAAGAGAGGAACGCTCTTGCTTTAAATGCCATTCTCTTCGTTGTCTGACATATCCACCTCATCCCAGAGGCCGTTTTAGCTGGTCTCCAGCTGTGAAAGAGACAACATCACATCTGTGGTGTCAGGTGGAAGCAAGCACAACAGGAAAAAATTAATTGAAAAAATCTTGCTCAGATATTTTGTGGAAAAAATTAATAATTGGCTTGTTTTGCGGAGAGATGGCCCATTTTTGTGTTACGGGAAGATATCTGATACACATACGAAATAAATAGCTTTTAGTTGAATTACTGATTTTGCAAAGACTTAATTAATTCTTAAGATGTAAAAAAATAGAAATTATTCAGTGGCTTTAGTCGAGGGTCGGTTTACCCTACGGAATTGCTATGAGTTGGAATCAACTCGAGGGCAATGTTTTTTTTTTTCACCCAAGGGAGTCCCTGGGTGGCTCAAATAGTTACGATCTTAGCTACTAATGAAAAGACTGGCAGTTCAAATCCACACTGAGGCACTTTGGAAGAAAGGCCTGGTGATGTGCTTCCAAAAAATCAAGTCATTGAACCCAGTGGAGCACTTCTCCTCTGACACACATGGGGTCGTCATGAGTCTGAATCGACTCAACAGCAGCTGGTTGGTTTCTTTTTTGTGTTTTTCCCAAGGTACCCAGGACTGAAACGTCTCTACTGATCGCATGAGTTTTTTCCCATTTTTAATTTAAATGAAACCTTTTTTGTTCACAACCATGTCTGCGTATGAATGAGGGAAAGCAGTGCGGAGGATGATAGGACGCCTTCGTGTCTTTATCCTGGGGCCTTGCTCTTATCTGATCATTTGAGAGGCGGTAAGCTTTCTGCTCAGTACGTATGGAAGCACCTTTGTGGGCTAGCCCCTGGTGAAGC
>NW_004443967.1:18243487-18245221 GCF_000243295.1 Trichechus manatus latirostris
CAGATTAGTTAGGGAAGCAAGCAGGCACAGACAGGGAAAGACAGAAGCCACGCCACATGAACCAAGGAATAGAAGCTTAAAAACAAGGGTTTTCCCCAGAGCTGACAGAGAGAGCCTTCCCCGGGAGCCAGCGCCCTGAATTCAGACTTCTAGCCTAACTATGAGAAAATACGTTTCTGCTCACTAAAGCACTCACTTAGGGTATTTCTGTTTTGGCAGCACTAGGTGATTAAGACAAAGTCATTTAGCCACATAGCAGCAGGGTGAGGGACAGGAGGGTGTGCAGTGAAAAGGTGTCTCATCCTTTTGACTGAATCCTACAGCTGAAGTAGTTTCCCAAGGTGGTCACTGCCTGGAAATGTGGACATATTCTAACCAAACTCCTGTTAAGAATGGATCATCGGGTCCCATGACCTTCATAAACCACTAAGGAGTTACCTTGCTTTTTAGATACTCAATGGTGGGAGAAAATTAGTGAAGAAATAAAGTTCAATAATATTCAGGCAAATAAGCCTAAGTAAAAGGAAAACTCACAGTAAATTAAAAAGATGCAAAATGAGCCTTCAACAACACAGCCTGAAGAGACCAGCTTCAAAAAGGAGCCATGAAGGCAGACGTACCTCACTTCCTACGTCAGCTTCCAGCATCAGTTGCCATCAAGTTGACTCCAGCTCATGGTGACCCCATGTGTGTCAGAGTAGAACTAGGCTCCTTGAAAACTGGATTTTCAACGGCTGATTTTTCAGAAGCAGATCCCCAGGTCTTTCTGAGGTGCCTCTGGATGGACTCAATCCTTTAACCTTTTGGTTAGCAGCTGAGCACTTAACCATTTGCACCATCCAGGGACTCCATTTCAACTACCAAAACCCAAAAGCTGGTTGCCGTCGAGTTGATTCCAACTCATAGTGACCTTACAGGACAGAGTAGAACTGCCCCATAGGGTTTCCAAGGAGCAGCTGGTGCATTTGAAAAGTCGACCTTTTCTGGTTAGCAGCCAGACTCTTAACCACTGCACCACCAGGGCTCCATTTCAAGTACAGGTGGGTGTCATTTAAGACAAAGGTGCAGGGAGAGTAGTTAGCAATAACCAAAAAAATGCAAACCAAACCTGTTGCGTCCAGTCGGTTCTGACTCATAGCACCTCTATAGAACAGAGTAGGATTGACCCTAAGGGTTTCCCAGGAGCAGCTGGGGGGTTCAAACTTCCGAGCTTTGGTTAGCAGTTGAGCTCTTAACCACTGCGCCACTGCACAATAGCCATCATGAAATGCATGAAGCTTGACACAGAACCTGAGGCAAAGCACATCCAGAAAACGTACTGTAAGCGTGATTTTTTGGTGGGATGTTTAGAGCTAATTATAATATTAAAATATTGATTATCTTATTCACAGTGCTGGGAAATATGATCTACGCGTGGATAGGAAGGTTTGGAAATGGAGCGGAACGTCCTTTATTTGGGTAACTTTTAATGTGAAAGTGAGAATTAGACAAGTCTTTCTAGAAAGAGCCAATAACAGTGGGAAATGAGCTCAGGAGAAGATTTCTAATTATCTCACATTTTGTGACACAGTCAGTTAGAGTTAATGTCTATTTTTCTAGCCTACAAAGTGGCCAGGCAGGAGAGCTCCCTGAGGAGGGCTTCTGGTGAGAAACAACCAGGCCGGGTGCCCACGTCTACCCTTCCAGGGCTGAGAGCAGAAGTACCCACTATCTTAGCTATCTACTGCTGCTATA
>NW_004443967.1:18246877-18249228 GCF_000243295.1 Trichechus manatus latirostris
GCCTCTTCCACCTGGAAAGCTCACTTCCTTCTCTCCCACAGGAGCTAGGACTCAGTCTTCCAAGAATAGCTGGGAAGTTTTCTTGTTCCCCCAGGCAAAGTCCATCCACAGTGGACCTCAGTGGATGGCAACCACCATGAGCTCTTGAAAGACAGGGTTATGACTCTGTCAATCTCCCTTCCCTTTCCCACCAGCGCGTAGAACAATGTGAGGGTAGAGTAGATGTTCCATAAGTGTTTGTTGAATGAATACTTGAAGGAAGGGAGGAAGGAAAGAAAGAAGGGAGGGAAGGAAGGAGGGAGAGAAGGAAGGAGGGAAGAAGGAAAGGAACGGAAAATAAAAAGAAAGAACTGGATGGTTGGACTCTCTGTGCAGTGTTATTTAATGCCCACTGTGGCAGATTGGAAGTACATTTAATCAGCAGAGTGGAAACCAGATGATCAAAAAGCGCAAGTGGTAGGTAGAGAAGTGTTGTATTGTCTCCATCCTGACTTGCCGTCTGGCAGCGCCCCTCTCCATACACCCCGGAATCCACGCTGCCGCCACCCCTCCACTTCCTGTGTGCCCCCAGCTCTCTCTACACATGATGTAAACATTCCTCACATCTTTTCACATTTTCCCAGAGAATATTAAAAAGCTGGTGTAATGCACACCCCTACTCTCCCACCATGTATACTAAGTAGAAAATAAACAATTACAGCCCCACCGGATCACGTTCTGTTTTGAAAAGTGATTTTTGTGCTGTTGGAAAGTATAGGGCTGACAGGCCATGGAGCGAAGGGCCCCTTCAGTCATAGCCCAGGCCTCGTGGAATGCAGACAGTGTGCAAAGGGTCCCAGAGAAGGGCCAGGGCCTTTGGTCTCTGCGGCTGCGTCGTCCTCACCATCTCCCTGGGCCCTGGCCACCATACAGCACACAGGCACAGTGAAGAGATGGCCTTTTCCAGGGATGCGATGATATGGAGGGGTCCCTGGGTGGTGCAGAAGGTTACACACTCAACTACTAGCCGAAAGGCTGGCAGTTCAAACCCACCCACAGACGCCTTGGAAGACAAGCCTGGTAGTCTGCTTCCAAAAGCTCACAGCCTTGAAAACCCTGTGGAGCACAGTTCTACCCTGCACACATGGGGTCGCCATGAGTTGGAATTGATTGGATAGCAACTAGCAACAATGACAACAACAGCAACACCGTCCCTCATCTGTCGTCTACATTGGTCAAGCAGCCATATTAACACATAACTATAACCGAGTGAGGGAACCCTGGCAGTGCAGTGGTTAAAGTGATTGACTGCTAACCAAAAGGTCGGTGCTTCAAAGCCACCAGTGGCTCTGCAGGAGAAAGAGGTGGCAGTCTGCTTCCATAAAGATTATAGCCCATGACACCCTATGGGGCAGTTCTACTCTGTCCTATAGAGTTGCTATAGGGTTGCTATGATTCGGAATCAACTTGAAGGCAGCAGGTTTTATAACTCAGTAGAGTGATCAGTGTGTCTGGGTTGAGTTCCTGCTGTATGCTGACTTCCAGCCCAGAACCCATGCAGAGCAGGCCCCCAAACGTGGTTGTGAACAAAGGAATCATGAGGGAGTGAAGGAGTAATACAAGTACATGATAAAGAAGTAAGGGATAGAAGTAGGGAAATAAGGAAAAAACAGCATAAAAGAAGTGATTAAATCACATGGTTTTAAAGGATCTATACATTCCAAAATATGTGCTATTTTTTGCTTATTTACTGGCTGACTACAAATTACCATCAAATTAAATGCTTTACTGTATATTTTTTTCTTTTGATTTGACATAAAAAATTAAAAAGGCATGAAAGGACAGTTTATGATTATCAAAACGATGCAGCCATGATTAGAATAGTCAGATGAGCTGTAAGGCCTGAAGCACAAGAGATACTGATTTGGCCAAGGACTCTGGAGGGGAGAAAGGAGAAGGTAATTGATTTGGATTCCTGGAAGCCTGGGCTGGAAGAGAGGTCAGAGATGACCGTGGGGCTGGCCATGAGGACACGTGTGTGTGTGTGTGTGTGTGTGTGTGTGTGTGTGTGTGTGAGAGAGAGAGAGAGAGAGAATGAGAAAGAGATAGTGTGTGTGTGAGGTAACGCAAAGGAAGCTTACTGAATGGGTCTCCCAGGTTCTAGACTCTTCTATGATGTTGTATGACCTCTGAGATCTCTGAAATGAACCTAAAGTGTCTCCATGTAGCAGGAGGTAAAGACATTGAAGGCACAGAATAACTTGGGCCAGAAGGTCAACCTCCAGTTCCTCAGCTCCCTTCTACACCCCAGTGGGGGAGCATTAACCAGAATACTTGAGGGAGAATACTCAGAACTTCAAATTCGGGCAAAA
>NW_004443967.1:18250062-18254476 GCF_000243295.1 Trichechus manatus latirostris
CCCCTCCAGGAGTACAGACACAGGCTCTCCTACACAGAGCGTTTCCTTGATTTCATAACCCTCCCCTACATGTTAGCACGTGAGGGCCATGGTGGCTCAGTGGGAGAATTCTCACCTTCCATTCAGGAGATCTGGGTTTGATTCCCGGCCAATGCCCCTCATAAGCAGTCATCTCCCTTCTCCCGGTGGAGGCTCGTGTGTTATCATGATGATGAATAGGTTTCAGACGAGCTTGCAGACTAAGACAGTCTAGGAATAAAGGCCTGGCTATCTACTTCTGAAAATCAGACAATGAAAACCTTATGGATCACAATAGTCTGATTCACTGCCCATCATGGAGATGGAACAGGACTGGGCAGCATTTTGTTTCATTGTGCATGGGGTAGCCATGAGTCGAGGGTGTCTCAATGGCACCTCACAACAACAAATATTTTTTCTCAGATGAGGACGAAACTTGTGATGAATGTGTACATTTAAAGTGAGAGCTTTCCTTTTTTATCCCCTCTGATAACTGATTTCAAAAGAATGTTGCTGTGAGGTGTTGTTGAGTTGATTTCGACTCATGGCAAACCCATGTAACAGAGTAGGGCTTCCCCATAGGGTTTTCTAGGCTGTAATCTTTACGGAAGCAGATCACCAGATCTTTCTCTGGGGAACCACTGGGTGGCCTCTAAACGCCAATCTTTTGGGTAGTAGCTGAGTGCTTAACCATGGCGCCACCGATGTGTTTGATAATAAAGAGATGTAGAATTCCTGAGAAATGGGGAACAATAAGTAGACTGATGAAGCACCCAAAGGATGCTCATGTCCCCACGCCTGCGTCCATGCCGTTCCTGCTACTAGAATAGCAGCCCACCAACTTGTCAAAATTGTATTTAGTTTTCAGGTTATATCTCAACTGCCATCTTTTCTTTTAAAGCCTCCATTTCTCATGTCCCCAGCTGGCAAAATGCAAACTCGTCTACCTGTGCTTCCATACGTCCCATTTTGTGAGACTGACAGCTATATCTGGACAGCTGGTCACCCTATCAGTAACACTCAAGGCTTCCTTCTATTAGCACCCTCATCATAATGAATTCTAATTAATTAATTAACAACTCTTGCAGTGTCTCCTTGTGGGCTAAGCTGTGATCTCAGTGGTTCGGGAACATTAACTCCAGGAATCCTCTTCACGATTCTTCCAGACAGGCCCTATTACCATCCCCGTTTTACAAGTAAGGAAACTGAGGCACAGAGGTTTAAGTGGGGTTGAGGTAGTTGCCTGACATTACAATGCAGGCAGGGTTCTTTTTTCTAGTTCCGCCTCCTCAGTGGCCCGTAAGCTATTGGGACCAAGGTCTGGGTGTTACTTGCTTCTGATTCCACTGGGCTCTCCTCCCTCCTGTTGCCCCTGCACCCTACCCCCAACCCCTGAGTCCAGGTAGGTGTATGCCATTGACAAGGGGAATGACTCATAGCAAGGACCTCCTTCCTGACTGTCTGTCCTGTTTTTAAATGTCTGTGTGTCGTGAAATGAGCACAGCCTTGCATTGAAGCAGGGGTTTAGTCCTGGATTCTTTTGGGTCTGCCGTGTTAAGCAAGGCTTGGCTGTATTTGGATATAAACTACCTCCTCATGAAGCAACATGGGCCACGGTGTGCCCCACACAACAGGGCTGGTGTCGCGGGGCTCCGTGACCATCAGTTCTGCCCCCACCTCAGGGGCACCCGAGGTCATTCCAGGCCGTGTCAGAGTCCTGGGTTTTGGTTTCACATTTGATTTTTCACTCCTTTTTTTCTTCTTTTGTACTTCACGGAACTCATCAATTTTTTCCCTAAAAGCTTGACTGGGCCTTTTAGAATGTAAATTTTCTCCAGCCATTGGATGGAAAAGGCTCTACAAATTCTTGTTCTAATTTGCTAACAAAAATTGGCATCCAATGTGGAGCAGCGTCCAATGTGCTCCTTGACGGGGCTTCATGCTGGTTATGGGGGCATTACATACGCTCTCGGTAAAGAGGTATAGGTGCCAGGAAGATGCTAAATGTCAGAAGACCACCCTTCATTTTGACAAAACCAATAAGGTCCTAGGGTTAGTTAAAGGAGCTTTCGAAGTTGGCAGGCGTTCTGAGGGGTTTTCCAATAGCCCCCAAGTGCCCAAAGTGACTTCTTCCTCTTCCTCATTTGCATCTAGAGGGAACGCAACTGCAGACTCCCGCTTCCTGTGACTCATCCTGAGATAATGCAAGAGATAAGATGCAACTGTGTAGCAAATTTATCAAAATAATTGCTCCAGACAGATAATCTGACAGGCTCTGTGCAGGCTTCCCAAACAATCCAGCCCACAGTGGTCCATTTTGGAATTCTTTTGGCTTCTGTCTTCTGGAGGGTCCCCTCTGATTATATTTTTTCATCCTAAAAGTTTCCCCTTGGGAACGAGGGCCGTCTTGGCCAATCAAGAATGGTTAACAACCATAGTTGAAGCTGCCCGTAGGTTGACAAGCAAACCAGTCAAATACCTCAGTGTAATCTAGAAGGCAATTTGGTGTCAAATCTTTAATAATTTCTATGAATGTCTTCATGCAAGCTTTCAAGAGTTACTTTCATTGTTGACAAAATGCAAAATAAAACAGGACAATTTTAAAGGATCAACTCTGCCGTAGCAAAAAATGGCCCCGTCTTCCGGTTGTTGTGCTTTCGTTGTAATCAAACAACTTAAAAGGATTAGAAATGACAACGTTAATAGCCAGTTGATTTCTATTTGCTCTGGAAACAGACACTGATTGTTTGTGTCAGTTCACCTTCCCGCTACCCAACGCGGAACATTTTCATCAGGCAGAGACAGGCCTCTGAATCCGCTATCCCAGGCGCTGTGCTGGTGAGGGAGGGGGAGGAAGAGAGAACAAAAGCCTCAGATAAGGAGACGGAGGCTGAGGGTGGATTAATTAGCTCTCCTGTACAACACTGTATTTTAATTAATCTGACAGGTTTCTCAAAAATGGAATTGACTTTTCACCATTCTTTTACCGTGTGAGCACTTTTCCTCGTCACTGAACAGGTCAATTGTACTCATGCTTCCAGCCGTTTCCATTATTGATCTCATGTCGTACCACCATGTCTGGGCTGCTCGGCATACAGTGAGCAGGGACGGTATTCTCAGCGCAGCTCCCTGCCACGGCCTTCTAGCCAGCAGCCTCCAATGGTAATCCAACCCACTCAAATCGCTTTTAGGACAAGGTCTCAAACACATGGCCTAAGGTAAAGAAAGGTAATCCTTCGACCTCTTGACTTCTTTGTCAGCACCAGTCGCCATCAAGTTGACTCCAACTCATGGCGGCCCCTTGTGTGTCAGAGTAGAACTGTGCTCACAGGGATTTCAATGGCTCGTTTTTGGAAGTAGATCTCCAGGCTTTTCTTCCAGGGGTGCCTCTGGGTAGACTCAAACCTCTCACCTTTTGGTCAGCAGCGTTAACCGTTAACTCCTCAACCTCTTTAGAGTTCCCAAACTACAAACACGAAACGAAACAAAACAAAACAAACCCTTTGCTGTTCAGTATCTTCCTAAATGTTGGTGGTTGTAACTCACCCAGAGGCCGACAGAAGAAAGGCCTGGTGATCTGCTTCCATGAAAATTGCAGTCATGAAAACCCTATGGAGAAGTTCTACTTTGCAATACCTGGGGTCACCAAGAGAAGCCCCCAAATTAGGAAGCCTCAAACTTCCTTGAGTTCCTGTCAACTTTTGGAACACTTCAGCATTTATTCCTATTCATAAGAAGGGAGCCTGTCTTAAAAGGGCCAGAGCATTGATGATGACCAAAGCTCACTAAAATGTGCCCCTTCTGGAAAACCTACTACACATGGATGCATTGAGCATGCACTCGCTCAGGGATGGTCATTCAGGAGTCAGTTGGCCTCAAAGTCTCTAAAGTCTCTCAGCAATATGAGACTCCTCCTCCTCCTCTCCCTCTGGGCTGCCAAAGGCCCAGAACCATGACACAGTCCTGAGGCAGAGCCCCGGGGTTCCCGGCCATGAACTCAATGGACTTGCTAAGCCCCTGGCCCTGTCCCGAGTACAATCCTGAGCCCAACTACTGACCACTGTGGTATGTTACACAACCCAAGTTGTGAGAACTTTGCTGCTTCTGTTTCTACCTTGAAAGTAGGGCTATATTTCCGTCTTGTATCACAAGACAGGCCTCTGCTCCTTCTTTCTCTGGTGATGAAGAACTAGCTCCGCAGTCCCACCACGGAGCACATTCTTTTCCACTCCTCCACCACAGAACAGACATCTGGTGCCCTTTCTTGAGTGAAGTACGGGCACCTCCCCCCTACCTGATTTTGATTTAGGGCAGTGGTGGGGGTGGGTTCAGAAAGTTGGAAATCAGAGCCCACACCACCTTCCCCACCCACTCCCAACAGTATTAGGAAGTGCAG
>NW_004443967.1:18255588-18258281 GCF_000243295.1 Trichechus manatus latirostris
AGAATAGATTTGACACATTGAACACTAATGACAGAAAACCAGGTGACTTGTGGAATGACAACAAGGTCATCATACATGAAGAAAACAAAAAGTCATTAGAAAGACAGGAAAGAAAGAAAAGACCAAAATGGATGTCAGAAGAGACTCTGAAACTTACTCTTGAACGTAGAGTAGCTAAAGCGAAAGGAAGAAATGATGAAGTAAAAGAGCTAAACAGAAGATTTCAAAGGGTGGCACGAGAAGACAAAGTAAAGTATTATAATGAAATGTGCAAAGTTAGAGTTAGAGTTAGAAAACCAAAGGGGAAGAACACACTCAACATTTCTCAAGCTGAAAGAACTAAAGAAAAAATTCAAACCTCAAATTGCAGTACTGAAGGATTCTATGGACAAAATAGAAGGAAGATGGAAGGAATACATACAGCCACTGTACCAAAAAGAATTTCAGGAGGTAGCATATGATCAAGAACTGATGGTACTGAAGGAAGAAGTCAAAGCTGCACTGAAGGCACTGAAAAAAAATAAGGCCCCAGGAATTGATAGAATATCAATCGAGATGTTTCAACAAACGTATGCATCACTGGAGGTGCTCGCTTATCTATGCCAAGAAGGTTGGAAAACAGCTACCTGGCCACCCTACTGAAAGAGATCCATATTTGTGCCATTCCAAAGAAAGATGATTCAACAGAATGCATACATTATCAGACAATATCATTAATATTACATGCAAGTAAAATTTTGCTGAAGATAATTAGAAAGCGGTTGCAGCAGTACATTGACTGGGAACCGCCAGAAATTCAAGTAGAATTCAGAAAAGGGCATGGAATGAGGGACATCATTGCTGATGTCAGATGGATCCTGGCTGAAAGCAGAGAATACCAGAAAGACGTTTGCCTGTGTTTCATTGACTATGCAAAGGCTTTCTACTGTGTGGATCATAACAAATTATGGATAACATTGAGAAGAATGGGAATTTCGAAACAGTTAATTGTGCTCATGAGGAACCTGTATATAGACCAAGAGGCAGTCGTTCAAACAGAACAAGGACATACTGAGTGGTTTAAAGTCAGAGAAGATGTGCATCAGGGTTGTATCCTCTCACCATATTTATTCAATCTGTATGTTAAGCAAATAATCCGAGAAGCTGGAATATGAGAAGAAGAACATAGCATTAGGATTGGAGAAGACCCATTAACAACCTGCAACATACAGATAACACAACCTTGCTTGTTGAAACTGAACAGAACTTGAAGCACTTACTGATGAAGATCAAAGATGGCAGCCTTCAGTATGGATTACACCTCAACATAAAGAAAACAAAAATCCTCACAACTGGACCAATAAGCAGCATCATGATAAATGGTGCAAAGATTGAAGTTGGCAAGGATTTAATTTTACTTGGATCCACAATTAATGCCCATGGAAGCAGCAGTCAAGAAATCAAGCAATGTATTGCATTGGGCAAATCTACTGCAAAATAACAGTTTGAAGTTTTAAAAAGCAAAGATGTCACTTTGAGGACTAAAGTATGCCTGACCCAAGCCATGGTATTTTCAATCACCTCACATGCGTGCAAAACTGGACAATGAATAAGGTAGACCAAAAAACAACTGATGCCTTTGAATTATGGGGTTGGCAAAGAATACTGAATATACCATTAACTTCCAGAAGAATGAACAAATCTGTCCTTGAAGAAGTACAGCCAGAATGCTCCTTAGAAGCAACCAGGCCTTGAAGAAGGGCATCATGCTCGGTAAAGTAGAGGGTCAGCGAAAGACAGAAAGATCCTCAATGAGATGGATTGACACAGTGGCTGCAATGATGGGCTCAAACAGCAATGATGGGCTCAAACAGCAATGATTGTGAGGATGGCTCAGGACCTGGCAGTGTTTCGTTCTGTTGCAAATAAGGTTGCTATGAGTAGGAACCAATCTGATGGCACCTAACAATGATGATGCTGAACAGGTTTCAGCAGAGCTTTCCCACTAAGATGGACTAGGAGGAAAGGCCTGGAGATCTACTTTTGAAAATCAGCCAATGAAAACTCTATAGATCACAATGGTCAGATCCACAACCAATTATGGGGATGGTGCAGGACCTGAGAGATTTTCATTCTGTTGTGCATGGGGTCACCATGAGTTAGGGTTGGCTCAATTGCAGCTCACAACAATAGCATTTACACCGGAAACTGGCAAACACTATAAACAGAGCTTTCCCTCTTGGAGAGCTGGTTGTTACACCTTTGCCAGCACACCGCTGCCCTGCAGCACAGTTCTACAAAATTTCATGTCAAGTCCATCTTCTGGAAGTCTTCAGAAGTGGTGCTTCTTCACTCCTGTTACTCACGACCCCGTTGCCATACACATTTGTCAGGTGACATTCACTCCCTTGGTCTGTGGGAAGCAGGCGCTTGCCTTTTTATTTTTCCCCTTGACTACGCCCAGCCATGGACAGGATAATCCCATGTAATGGCCTCCATCTCCGTACTGCAATTAGGAATCCTGAGCAGAGGTCGTGTGTTTCTTGGCAAGCCGCATGTCCCCATGAATAAATCACGATAAAGCAGGGTCGCCCTGGAGAGCGTACGGATGTTTTCAATTTGGCCAGTATGGAAATGGAGTTGGACTTACACAAGGGCTTTTTAAGACCAGTTGGTACCAACATGACTGAAATAACCTGGAATCGCTGGCGAAC
>NW_004443967.1:18260121-18261227 GCF_000243295.1 Trichechus manatus latirostris
TGGAAGCCCTTCCCAGCAATGCCTCACCATTGGACAGCAGGCTTTGTCACGTGACTTCTGTTGGCCAATGAAGTGTGAGCAGAAGCTATGCTGGTGACCTCACAACAGAAGCTGTATAAGAGCCAGCACTGTGCTCCACCATAACTCCTTTTTCCTTCCCCCATCAGAAACCTCCCAGAAATAGGCTCCTATGTCGGCCTGAGGCTTGTAGTGAAGACGGATGGGAGACGCCAGAGCAGGCCCACGGTACATGTGACACGAAACTAGATTGCTGATGTAAACACTGGGCTCGTGAGATCTTTATCTTTTATTTCTTCCATTGTGCAACACTGTTCCATCCTGAAGGGCTAACACGATTAATTCTTTGCTAAGAGTTTCAGTCAAGCCCATAGGGAATTAAAATTTTTATTCCTTCCTAGGAGATTTTTCTCATACCTACTTCTTGCTACCAAATGAAGGATGATTCCTACTATTTGTCGTGTTGATCCCATTCCAGTTGCCTCAGGCAAATGTGAAATGACACAGTGATGCTTCCATTAGGATGTTAGCTGATAAGTAGAGGTCCCTGGGCGGTGCAAATGGCTAAACACGGTTAACGGTTAAGCAGCTAACCAAAAGGTTGGAGGTACTAGTCCATCTAGAGGCACCTCGGAAGAAACGCCTGGTGATCTACTTCCAGAAAAATCAGCCACTGAAAACCCTATGGGGCACAGTTCTACTCTGACACATGTGGAGGCACAAGGAATTGCCTGCATAGTATCCCATAGAATGGGTATCACCTATTTTAGTTAACTATCACCCAATTGATGAGCATTTAAGTTGTTTCTGGTGTTTAGCTATTACAAACACTACAATGAACATCTCTGTGATTTTATTTTTATGTAATTTTGCTAATGTTGCTAGAAATTCCCTAGTAATGACTTGCTGCCAAAGATATGCACATTGTACATTTTGATAGATGCTGTTATCCTGCCTTCGAAGAATGTTTTAGCAAAATACATACACTACACCACTGTGAGTGTTCGTGAGTGCTGACTTCTCCCTGTACTTGCTCATTCAATGCCACATTAGTCTGAATTAGTGTCTCAGGCTGGGTTCTCTAGAGA
>NW_004443967.1:18262033-18272777 GCF_000243295.1 Trichechus manatus latirostris
GTCTTTTTCCCCCTTGGAGATACTCCTGCTTTCTTTTCTCCTCTTCCTTTTTTGCTATCTCTTTTTTAATCTCTTGTCCAATTTATTACCATTTCTTTATTATCAACCTTTCAATCTTTCCATTTTTCTGTATCATGTTACTTTGCATGTGTTTCTTGTACATAGCATATCACTAATTTTTTCTTTATATCTAATCTGCTCATCTTTGTCCTTTAATATGAAAAAGTAATGAATTGAGTATTTGTTTACGGTGATGGAAAATTTGTCAATGGTGATCGTTGCACAACATGATTAATGGTACATGTATAAAATGTTGAATTGGCAAATGTTCTGTTATACGTATATTTTTTACCACAATAAAAGTAATGTATTCATATGTATTGTGTCGATTAACATTTGGTTTTCTTACTATTTCTTGTCTTTTGTGCTTTAGCTGGATGGATTAAGTTTTCCTTTCTGCTATTTGTTTTCTCTAGTGTTTTAGAATTCATATATACTATTTCCAGTCTTCTGACATTATCTTGCAGTCCCTGGGTGGTGCAAATGGTCGAGGGCTTGACTGCTAACTGAAAGGTTAGCAGTTTGAACCCACCCACAGGCAACTCAGAAGAAAGGCCTGGTGATCTGCTTCTGAAAGGTCACAGCCTAAGTAAAGCAGAGAATCGAGAAGAACAAGGAGGTATTTAGAGTCAATGAACAATATGTGACACATCATACAATTTAAGTATTTCACCAGAGGGTATTCAGGCAAGATATATTTTATTATTCCTATTTATCACACAGTGATATCTAAGATGTACCTCAGTTCTAGAACATTTTTAACACTTATTCATTTCCTTTCCAGTCTTCTTTCTTACTATAACTCCTATTGGACTGATGTTGGGACTTCTGTATATATATTTTGTAACGTTTAACTTTTCTCTCACGTCTTTCAATGCTTTATCATGTTGCAGTGCATTATGGGAGAATCCCTTGACTAAATCTTCCAGCTCACTAATTCTATCTTCATCCATGTCTATTCTATTAGTCATCCAGTGTTGGGGTTTTCTGTTTGTTTCTTTTTGTTGTTGATTTTCATTAGTGATCATATTATTAATTTCTAAAACTCTAAGTTTTTCTCGTAAATAACAGATTTTTTATTTTTATAGATACATATCCTCTGAAATAAGAATAATGAGAATCCTCAGAAAATAATTTTCAAATCTCTAGTTTCTATGTTAACATTGTTTTACTAAGGGTTAGTTTAGTGCCCCTACTTAATCTGTTGGTGTTCCTCACATTTGTAATTCTGTTTATTCTTGTAGACGGAGGTCTAAATTGATCAATATTGGTAGCTGGAATGTTATTCTTCAGTCCAAAGAAAATCTCCATTCCTTGTGCTGTCAATGCAGATTTGGCTTCTGTGTTTATGCAAAGGAAAGAGCACCTTCATCTAGAATATACAGGCAGCTTGCTTTCTTGGCATGGGGACTTCTTACCCTTCTTGACAGATGTCAGTCACCTGGAGCACCCCTCCATTTTTCAGTCCCCAAAGCCCTTTCCCCCGGAGGTGTACAAGAGAAAGCTGGTTTGAAGTGTTGCATTCATGGTTCTACTCTGGGGTGAATTCCAGAGGAATCTGAGAGCAGGAGACTTTTGCACTGTTCCACTCTGTGAATTTAATTACTTAGCAAAGAGCCCATGACATTAGGCCTCCTCCTTGCCCTGCTGTCTCTCAGTAGTGGGGCTGTTCTGGAATTCTCCAGGGAAAGCACACGTTTTAGAAGTCTCTTCTTTCACCTCTCTGAGGTTGCCATTTCCTTCTCTCTGTTTCAGTCTTCTGCTTTATATTTTCTAGGATTTGCTCAACCCCTTTGTCTGCTAGTGACAGTCTTCATAGCTTTCCAATATTACTTTAGGATTTAGTCTGACTTTTATTTTTCTTGCATCAGTACAATAGGAGTGTGATAGGAGGAGAGGTAAACACATATTCAGAATAGCAGAATAGACTGGAAGAGTTCCTCTTCCGTGCTGTAAAAAATCTTATCCTCCATACAATGCATCATATTAACAAATAACATTTTTTATGATTGATAAATTGAGAGCGGACCTTCTTTCAAATGGTTTGGAAGTGGCCTGTACTATCCAATGTCTGTTAAAACCAAGCATAAGATAACAGAGAAGACTGTAAGTAAGCAAGAGTGCATGCTTTCAGGATTAAGAACTGAAATTAAATTACCAGGTCAGTATATTTCTCACCAAATTGTCTGGAGATGAACTGTGAATTGGGTTACTGGTCAAAATCTGAATATACATACTCAGAAAATGTCAGTAATAGCCCACGTAAAAGTCAATTTTTATTCCAATCTAGGTATGTGCATTCTTTAACTTACTAAATCAAGTAATTCTCTAACTCAATAAGTTGACTCAAGGGATTAGATGTGAGTGCTAATCCAGTCAAAATTATATAAACAGCTTTAACCTTCTCTATGACTGTGTTCAAAACCAAACAAAAGCATGCAAAAAAGCTCATCTTGAGAGCTTGCAATATGCCTGGCTCTTTGCTAATTATTTTCAAGTGCTATCTCCCTCAGTATTCCCAATAACTTATGAAGAAAATACCATTGTGCCCATTTCACAGTTAAGAAAACTGAATCTCAGCTGATAATTTTGAGTTTCTTAAGGAAAAATCACTTTTTCCTTGTGGCTAGATTCATGAGATAACCCAAGTGAGGAAATAAAAACTTTTAGACAAACATTTTGTTCAAAGACGTTAATTTTCTATGACTGATAATTGTTGATGCTGCCCTTCCCACAGCAATTCTGCTCCCTTCTGGACCCAAAAGAGGTTGCATTGCATCCATGTGATGAGCTGCTCTTCTCACTTCAATTATACTATCTGCTTTACACCAGATGTCCCAACGGTGGCAAGTGGGATGAGACCTAGTGAAAAACATCCTGTAATTAACCACAAAGGTCAGATTGATTGAGCGCAGAAGCAATACTTAACTTTCTTCTCCTCTGTCTCATTTTTGCTGACCTGAGGGTTGCTGATATTATCTTTCAAGAAGTAGGAATGAGCTTTCAGATGATGTTTATGCTTTACCAACACAGTTTTTGTTCCTTTCATTAAACATGGACTGGAATTTCCCAGTGGTAAAACGCCCATCACAGGAAAGAACAGAGAGTTTCACAGGTTCAATCATGTGCTGTGAGCTCGGTGGGGATCTTGCTTGCATTTGCACAGTCACACAACTAATGGCAAGAGGGCCACGCAAACTTGCACTCCGAGAGGCTCCAGTACAGCTGAGGCCGTTCGCTTCCAGATTACTCTCCACTGAGACCAGAAGACTGCTATGTGGTGGGGCTAGGCCAGGACTCCCAGAAGTCACTTTACAGAAAATTTTAGCCAAAAGGATTAAAATTCTGTTTCATTACTAAACGGGAAGCAAAACAAAAGAATGAGGACAGAAGCAAAGTCAAAACATAGAAGTGATGATAATGACCATGACTCATTCAAATTTCTATTAAAAGATCTTTATCAATATACAATATATACTGCTTTGTCCCATTTAAATATTTTTGCCTTTAATTCAACTTTCTCTGGTATGAATATTACATTTGTTTTCCTTTTTGTTAACATTTGACTATCTGGCTCCTTGAGCTTTTCTATATCATTTTGTTGAATATGTGTATATAAACAAAGCTGAACTGTATGTAATTTATGTAAACATAAAATAATTATGAATAGAAATATGTCAAAAAAGCCACATCATCCTGGGAGGATTTACTCTATACTTCTCAGGTATTGGGAAATCAAATAGACAAAAAAAAAAGTGAACCTACAGTGAACTTAAAAGACAAAATCTACAAGTTCAATCACACAGAAACACACATATATATGGTGCTACAGTTAGTGCTTTATAATTATTATACGTATGTTTGTATACGTGTGAGTATATAAACACATATGCACACATACACACACATATATTTGTATTTAGCAAATAAATATACTATATTTGCTTTAAATATCCATTAAATCTGTACAAAATTAACCATATTTCAGGCTATATGCAGAAATTTTATAGGCAAAAATTTAATGAAGTTAGGAAGTAACAACCAAAAAATACTAAATGCATCAGATCACTTGAACATTAAAAAAATTAACTCTCCTAAATAACTCAGAATTAACTATTCAAAAGTGAAGGCAAACATTCATATTTACTGAAAAAAGTAACTTAGGAAACACCAAAAATCAACTAGGAAACAATAAAAATTGAGAAAAGTACAAGGCAAGTATATAAGCCTTGATGTCTTTTCTACATTTCAGCAATAACCAGTTAGGAGATGTTAAGGAATTTCTATCCCTCTCTCATCATAAAACAAAATAAAACAAAAATTATTTAGGGTTACACCTATCAGGAACACGTATGTCAAATAAGAAGAAAATGCTACAATATTCCTAAATAACATTAATAAATAGAAAATCAATGTTCCTAGATGTAAAAACTGCATATGTGATAGTGCTAATTTTCCCAGATTGAAGTGTAGGTTAAGTGCAATCCTAATCAAAATTCTGATGGAATTTTATTTAACTGGAAAACAAATTATTCCAAAATCATCTGGAAGTCCAAATTATAAAGAACAATACCAAGATATCCACTATCTGTACTTCTTCTCAAGACCGAATCAGAGGTTTTAGCCAATGAGGCTGACAAGATGGTGAAAGAAAAGCTGAAAGATTGGAAAGGAGAAACAAAACTGTCATTTTTGAAAATGATATAAATAAAAGAAATAAAAATTGTACATATAAGCAGTCCAAAAGGATTTTCTGATTAATTAATAAATTAGTTAAGTGACCTTAATACTTCTTCTAGCTACAAAATTAATACGCAAAAAACCATTTATATTTCTGTATAGTCCCATAAAAAAAAGAACAATTTAAAGGTATCCTATGCATTATAATAAAAAAAATCAAGTACATAGAAATAAACATTGCATATAAAATGGGCAAAATGTCTCCACAGAACACTAATTAAATTATATTAAATTAAGAAAGATGTAAATAATGAAGACATATGAGTGGGAATTGACTTGACAGCAGTGAGTTTTGGTATACCATGTTTATGGATTAGATGATGTAATAGCATAAACATCTCAACTCCCCCAAGCTGATCGGTTAATTTTGAGTGGGAGTACAGTACATCTAAAGAGAATCTTCTATGAACTGACTGTAAAACTGATTAAAAAATTCTTTAAAAAATTCAAAGTTCCAAGAATAGTCCTGTTAATCTTGAGGAAGAACAAGTGGGAAGAATTGCTTTACAAGACATTAAAGCTTACTATAATGCTATATTAATTAAGACAGTGAGGGACAGATTGGTTACTCAATAAATGGTGCCAGGAGCCCTGGTGGCACAGTGGTGGTGCCCTCGGCTGCTAACTGAGAGGCTGGCAGTTGGAAACCACCAGCCGTTCCTAGGAAGAAAGATGTGGCAGTCTACTTCCCTAAAGATGACAGCCTTGAAAGCCTATAGGGAAGTTCTACCTTGTCCTGTAGGGTCGCTATGAGTCTGAATTGACTGGACAGCAATGGGGTTGGTCTTTTGGTTTGGCCAGGATGATTGGCTAGCTAAATAGCAAAAAAAAAATTAAATTTAAATACTCCTCTCATATCATATACTGAAACACACGTGAGTGAAATCATAAGTTAGATATAAAAAATCAAATAATAAATGATGTGATTTGATCTTTGGTTGTAGGAGGACTTTAACTGAAAAAAAAAAAGCAATGGAAGAAAAAGAAATAGCATAGTAAGAACATCTATAAAATAATCATTTATACTTTTAAAACATCTGATGTCAAAAAGTTTCTGATGTCAAAAACTTCCAGGTAAAAAATTTAAAAGCATATATCAAACTGGGAAAACTGTATTTCAAACCAGTATGGCACACAAAAATTAACATCCTTAATACCCAAAAGTACACACGTTGATTTTTAAAAAAAAATGTGCTAAGACTTAAGAATGTAGCCAGAATATTTACAAAAGAGTAAATAAAAATGGGTAGTGATACTAAAAGGTTCAACCTCAGAAGTAATCACGTAATTAAAAGATAAAACAAGATCTCATTATCACCTATCAAATTAACAGGACTTTCAAAATGATCATATTTAAATACTGGCAAGTGTACCTCAAAACTAAAATACCCATTGCTGTCAGGTTGATGTCAACTCATGCCAACCCCATTGGAGTGCTACAACAGTAGTTATTGGCTGTCCGTGACACCTTCCTAGACACTAGTTTTTCAGAATTTCACGCTTCAAGTATGCCTTGATTCTAAGAATACTGTCCAGCTCTACAACTCACTAACAGAAAGTGGGTCACAGGGAAAGAAGTTCTGAAGGGGGGCAAGAGAGGGAAGATTTCAGATCACGCAGGATTGCCCAGACAGAGGTGGGTGGGATTCAGGCTCTGGAAGGGTCTCTGAGCAGAGTGCCAGGAGAGCAGGAAGGTCCTGGGTTTCTGAAGAAGCGAGACCCTCGTGACAAGAGGGAGCCCTCCACCCAGCTTGGGAGATCTTCTGGTTGGAAACCTGGCCCTCCACTTGTGTCCAAGGCTCATCCCTAATCACGCCCCAGCTGTAGCCTCTCCTGAAGAAGGAGGAAGAGGATGAAAGGAAAACACTTCAAACACGGAGCAGAGAAGGCAGTGCCCCATCCATGGCGAAGCAGCATGCATATTCCAATTTGCTATGTGACTGAGTTACTAACTCGGAAGGAGATTATGTAAAGATTTGAGCCAGACAACTTATGTGTGAGGACAATTTATGTGTGGGAGGAAATGGAGGTTTCTTAGCAGAGGTAGCTCTTGATCATGAATGCTCCCCTTGTCTTATCCACACAACGAAGGAAACATTAGGTTTTCCTGGAAGGTTTTCCTAGTTCCAAAATTCCAAAAATATGAGAAGCTACATTTGCCAGGTACCACCCACCTCCATTTCAGCGTTGATTTTTGATCCTATAAGATGCCTCAGGAGACATGGGAATTTAGAAGAAGAGGAACACTTTTCAGGGAAATAAACCTTTCTACCCCCTCACTCACCCCGAAGAAACCTAATTATTTTTACCACACCATAATCTTTATTATTCTAAAGGTAAATTAGGAAAAAAATTAATTTTATTAGCAAAATTTACTAGAATAATATGACTGAGAACTCCACATAAAGTCTTAGCATTAAATATTAAAATATATTAATACGCTACTAGATTATTAAAGCCTAATATTTACTAGGATGCATTAATTGGGGAAATGGCATCAGTTTTAGCACTAATGAGAACATAGCGGAAGGTAGTGACTTTTACAAAGCGGGGTGATGATCGCTGGACAGGAGTCAGATAAGGTTCACAGGATGCAGATGGTGCACGCCCAAGGGCCTAATCAAAGGTGCCATTTTCTGATGTGGGGATAGAGTTGAGGGAGTCAGGTCAGTGAGGGGACTAGTGACAGTGGAAGCTGTTACCACCCTCGGCCTCAAGAGCAAGAGTAGGGAAGGGAGAGTGGTGTCAGAACTGTGAATGCTTTGGCTTTGGGAAAAGGGCTTCCAGAGACATAAGGTAGGATGCAGCCATGGCCCAGACCACAGGCTCACTAAGAGGAAACTGGGAGAATCAGTGTCCCAACTGCTCTCTCCTTTCACCTTCGGAGCTCCTGCTGGTGCCTTCTGGAAGGTAGGGAGGGCAAGGGGGCCTGGATGGTTTGGCCAAGATGTCAGTCTCTGGGCACACAGAGCAGGGCAGGAGGGGGTGGACCATGAGGAGCAAACTGGAACTTCTGGCATGGGATCTTCCTCCCTCCCCTGCAGTGGTCCCTCGCTTACCCATTGATCATGAATTGATCATCTTTTTTTGCTTTTACCAGGGCTATGTCCACATTACCTACATCACAGTCAGAGGAAGCTGGAAAGGGCAATGCATTAATAAACATCACTAAAGGCAGGCACTAGGAAGCAGGCGAGGCTCTGAGTATGGGTCAGGTGTGGGGTGGCCACTGGCTCCCCAGCCGTCATGACCTGCCTCACCCCTGCACTGCTCTCTGGGTTCTGTCCCCCCTGCCCTTCTCCAATGGGAAGCAGCAGGCAGAAACTCAGTGCTCTGCACAAGGAGAAGATCATAGCCATGTTCTGATGCTGGCCTGCCACCAACGCCTGTGGCCTTGGACAAGTCCCTTTCTGCTGGATCTGTGACCTCATCTGAAAAGTATGGGCTAGCCTGGGTGATTTCTGAAGCCCCTTCTGCTCCACTGTTCTTCTTCACATGATGTATGCACATAACATTGAATCTTTGTAGACACACACACATGCACACAGTGTATAGGTCTTCAATGTTGGTACAACTCAGTGGCTCTCAGCTGGGGCAATTTTGACCCTACCCCCACCCCAGGAGGACATGTGAAATTGCCACAACTGGAAAGATGCTACTGGAATCTAGTGAGTGGAAGCCAGTGATGCTGCTCAACATCCTACAATATCCAGGAGAGTCCCCACCAAAGAGAATGATCTGACCCCAAATGGCAATAGAACTAGGGTTGAAAAAACCTGGTCTACCTTATGGAAATGTATTTTGACTGACACTTCTTTTAAACCTTCATGACTAGAGTGATATAATTTTACAAATTAAAATTTAGAACTCGTGGTTTAGCAAGCGATGTTGGGAGAATAAATATAAAGAGCTGAAATTCAGCCAAGAGACCGTGAGCATAGCAGCAACTTAGGAAGCACCAGTGATATGAACAAAGGGAGGATGGATGGATGGATGGATGGATGGATGGATGGATGGATGGATGGATGGATGGATGGTTGGATGGTTGCTATGCCCAGCAAAGAAGCAGGCCAAGATGGCTCTGTAAATATTGGTCCATCAGGGAGTAATCTTCTATGACATTTTCCCTACCATTAAAAAGGGGAGATGATTAAGATTTTCATCTACTTTTTTTTTTTTTTGCATATGTATGTATATCCTTCTTCAAGAAATTTCCCATAGGATGAAAAACTTGTAAACACTTATTTTCCAAATGTTACTATATTACCGAGGAAATCATCTTGAACAATACATTCCCTAATTTCTCAAATCTCTTTCAAACAATCAATTTATAGCATTTTTTTTCACCAGAAACACACCCATAGCATAAAGTAAGATACACATCTATTGGGTTTATGCAGTTGAATTTAGCAGTAGTAAAAAGTAATTTATTGAACTTTAACCAAATGAAAGACTTTAAAACCAACATAAGGAATAGTTTTAAATATAAAAATTTGTCACGATTTAAAAAATATGATAGTTTTAAAAGATGTATTTTAAACATATGTGTATTTTTAAAAAATATATTAAAATGATGTGTAGTGATTGAACAAATATTGCAAATGGTATTCTAAATATTTATTTTGGGGTTTTAATCCCAAAATAAAGAATCATACCTACTGAAGGTTATGTTGCTCAGAAACATTGTTTTATAGGCTAAAAATTCACAGCCCATTTTTTAACACATTTGCCCTTAGTACAGGAAACCAATAATGTATGTTTTAATGCTGCCAACCAACGTTTATGGCAGACGTGAAAAATTGTATTTAAATTAGAAATGCTAAAATTAATATTTATTGACTTCATGTTTCATTATCATTAGAAATTAGTTTGTTCTTGGGTAAACAGTTTATGGCAAGATATAAATATGTTCCTTTGACCTATTAACTGGCCCAATATATTATAGAGTTATTGGCAGCCACAGTAAAATTTACTAACAGCTATTAAACCTTTTAACATACTTGATATGCTTCTGTCCCCGTAACACCCAGGAATTAGGTGGTTTTATTATTTTTTTTTTAGGATAATCTGCCTCTGATATTAAATTCTTCCAAGATTTTAATATATTGTCTGAGTTTATGGGTCATAAAATAAACCTAGAGCTTACAAAAATTTACATGACAATATTATTTTTTATAAAAAAAGGGGGCATGTAAATTTTAGTACGGTAAGAATGATGATCTAAACCAGTGGAACACATAAAAAAGTTCCCCAAACTGCATTAAAGGAATATTTAAGGCCTTACTTCAACACAAAAAACCTATAGGCTGGCCGGTAGGCCAGGAAGCATGGAGGTCCTGAGCAACTGCAAATTAGACAAATTCACTCCAGGACGAACCCAACTGGAGGCGAGCACGCCCAGGCTCCAGGGGGGTCATCAGATGCTTTTGTGGGGGGACCCGATCCAAGAGTTTAGAATAGTTCATGCACAGATTGTATCCTAGATTGTTCTTCTCCACATCAGACCGCTGGTTGAGGCAAGGGCTTTATGCTTGAACCACATAGAGAATCGGACTAGGGGTGTTACAGATTGAATAAGTCCCCCAAAAAGACAGGGTGAAGTGCTAACCCCTGGATGTGTGAGTGTGACTTGATTAGGGAAATAGAGTTTTTCTTTACAGGTGTTATCTGTCAATGACATCATACTAGAGTAGGGTAGATCCTAACCAGGTATGACTGGTGTCTTATAAAAGAGGAACATAGATATGGAAACAGAGTCACTCGCAGGGGAAGGCAGGCGACATGTGAAGGCATATCTACAAGCACAGAAATACCAAGGATGGTCACAGTCACCAGAACTTAGGAGAGGCTGAAACAGTTCCTCTTTCAGACCCCCCAGAGGAATGAACATGGCTGACACACTGATTAGGACTTCCAGCCTCCAGTAATGTGAGACAATAGATTT
>NW_004443967.1:18282000-18296195 GCF_000243295.1 Trichechus manatus latirostris
GTTCTCTGTCAGTTTTCTCACTCCATTTGGTGCTTGGCTGAGTTCTTTATCTCTTCATTGATGTTTTAGGGTTTCAGGATTGTTGTATTCTCTGTTCGGCTTAGTTTTTCAGATCTTTGCTGTAGAGGGACAGCGTGGTGCTTCTGCCTAGAGCACCATTTTGCCGGAACTGATTTCTTTCGTTTTAAGTCATCCAGTTTGTGGTAATTTTTTACAGCAGCCACAGGAAATTGATACACACACATGCACACACACACACATAGATAGATAGATAGGTAGATAGACAGACAGGAAGGCAGACAGACAGTTATAAAGACATCTGTGTGTGTGTGCATGTGTGTATCATTTTTTAAAGTTTTGTCCCAGGGATAATGAGCACACATAGCAACAAGCATTAGTAGAGAAGGTAACATCCGTGCTAAGTCCTCCCTTTCCCCACTCAGCAGAAGGAACAGCACAAGCAATGGGGCTGGGGGATGCACAGGACTACCACTGCAGGAAACAGGGACAAAGGAAAGACCCCATGGCCAAGACCGTCCTACCCTGGCTAAGTTGAAGGATGATGTGTCCAGGGAGCAACCTTCCCTTCCTCCCCACTCCAGGGCCTCCAGAGGCCACCTAGCCAGAGCTTTCCATGGACCTGACTGCCTAGGGGATTCAGGAAAGACTTCCTGGAGATGGGGAAATTTGTCTTCTGACTATCGATCCCATGGCCTCCACTCTCCTGGTCTTTGCCCTCCCTGGTGATGATCTTGGCAAAGATTTACCTCTCTGAGACTTTTATTGCCAAAAATATAAAAGTTACTTTGGTTTAGGTCATAAGCATCCTTAAACACCCCTGACCTTTTTTTTTCTGTCAAACTTGGCTCCAGAAAACACACTTTGGCTCTGTGTACATTTAAGCCTATTCTAGGAAACAGACTCCCTTCACTGAATAGTCCTAGTACTGGGAGTTCACAAAATTAAGAGTGTCACTGATGACACCAGGGAATGGCTTGTGCCTGTAAGAGGGAGATCAAGGGCAATGTCTTCATCCTCACTGGACCTCTGATCATGCTTTGCAGATATTAAGCACCATGTGAAAACAGATTCATTCAGATAAGTGGTGCCATCTTTCTGCTTAAACCAGTCCAGCTCACTCCAGACCATGGCTGACTTCCTCAGGTTTGGACTTAGATCTCCAATTATGAATGCCTCCAGCATGAGCTATTCTCTAGTCAAGAAATCCCATACACTAAAAATAATTCCAGCTGGAAATCACTCAGTGTCCCAGCAATTCAGAAAGCGCACTCACATTTGATTAATTCTAGGAGAGTTTATTTACAAGGGATCTACTTACAGGGGTGTGCGTGTGGGGGAGAGTTATCACAAGGCTAGTGCAAGAACCTGGATTGAGCCACATGCAGCTATTACCACCCCCAAGCCCAGAGGGACAAGGATGAGGATTGAAGTAACCAGAATGGGAAAGGGAGAGAGTAGGGCAGAATAGACTCTGCTCTGAGGGCAGCAGTGAGCTTCTCTCCATGGGCACAGCAAATCATAGCGAGAGTACATAGCCTGACTGCACTTCTCACCACCCTCTGATCTGTTGGGAGACCAGTTGGCTGAACCGTGGATTAGCATCCACTCTGATAATTCTAGGCTGAGAGCAGTGTGGAGAAGGAGGGAGGACAGGAGGACTTGGAGGGAGACAGAAGACCCTGAGCGTAAGCTATAACTGACATTATTTACTTCTGCCCATTTCTTCAAAATGATGCTTCCTTGCTTAGAGAGAAAAAGTAAAGTAGGAGAAGAAAATCTTGTCAAGAAAAGGGGAAGGACACCCATGTGTTTGGTAACAAATGTTAATGTAGATTCTACAATTGACCACCAGATTCATAACTGAGCCTCAGAGGAGCCAAGGCAAAAAGGAAACTCAATAATTCACACGTCCTTTCCATGAAAAGAACCAAACTTCTTTTGTCTTTTTCATGAGGAGCCTTTAAAAGAGGACATTGGACAAAAGAGTTGATGTCAGTAGCAACCGACAGCAATGGATTCAAAGTGGTATTCTCCTGGACGTGGCTCCTGGTTGCTAAGGCTGGAGAGCCAGCCCTGAGACACAGCTCAATGAAGTCGGGATGCACAACTTTTCCTTGGGCTCACTGGATCCTTGAGTAGAACTGACCCTGAGGACAAGCTATCCAACAAGCTTTCTTATTAGACATCATCTCACTCTGCTCTGCATGAGTTTGGCTAAAAGGTAGGGCAGAAATTTCAAGCTTAGACCTTGATGACAATTTGTCGTACTGCTTTTCTATGCTGTTGAGAAGATTCACACAAGTCCAAGTTATTTGAAAATCAGAAAGAAAAAAAAAATGGTGGAATTGGCGATCTAGAAAGAAACCTAAGTAGCATGACATTATCACCAACTCCTTTCATTGGGAGTGGGCCGCACCACCCTTTACTCTGGTCCCAGGCTCACTGAGCTCCTGGGGCAGTACTTTCCCTGACCACTAGTTTACGCAAATGTACTGGAGACTTTGTCACATTAAAATCTTCCTTCAATCCTTAAGTCATAGCAACACGAAGCAGAATGCAGTAATATTCCAGAAGAATTATCAGTGTAGCTCCAACCCAGACAACCCACATCCTAATCCATAATTATTAAATTCATCAGCATAAACAGATGGATGTCTGCTATCGTCCACTTTACTTACTTACTCTATATTTGCAATATATCAAAAGTACTTTCCCACAACCATTTAATACTATAGATATGAGATTTCTACAGATTGATGGAGACCATGAAACAGGATGACTTTCATCTGGAGACTACAAGTCTTAGAACTTGACTCAGTCCTTTCTGCTCTCAAGGACACCAAAGGAACCCAGAATTTAATGTTCTGAGCAGATGATGGTGAAGTCCAAACAGCCCCGAGTCAATGGATGCATTGGCAGAGTCTTGGTGAACGCTGGTCATGTTCAATCAATTCTAATCACCTTTGCTCTTTGCCTGTTTTTAGGGTGGATATTCTTTGCTCCCCAAGTCAAGGCATGGCAGGAGAGTGCCAGTGAGTCCCTCCCCATGAGGGCGCTAGCTGGCATCCCTGTAATCCACGGTTTGTAGGGAATGAAAGCGGCTTTGGTTTCCTTTTGTAGGCACGCACCCAGCTACCAACACAACACTGTGGTTTCCTCGCTCGGCTTTGAAAGAGAGTAAACTCACAAAAGCTACTGTTGAGTTCAGAACAAACACAGGTGGTGTGTTTAGTTATTTGTTTTTGTAGTAATATAAAATATTTATTATCCACAGACACCTACTGTGAACAGAGGGGAGGCCACTGTGTTTTATCTCGCTGGTGTAATGTTTGACTTCCATTAGAGATGGATTAGAGACCTGTGGGTTTTCATGAATTCAGAAAGTCCACTTTGAACACTGATTTCAAAGCTGACAGGGGGTGTGAGGCTTGTAAGAACACAGCTTTGGAGGAAGGAACCTGTTGCATCTCGCGAGCACCTTGTGTTTGATAAGGCAGAATGGAGGTTCTCTGCTCGAGAGCGGCCAGGCTGCTTTTCCCTTAATAAGATGACTTTAAAGGAAGCGTCCCCATTGTTTCCTTCACACTTTCCTCCAGGTATACGCAATTAATTCAGTCTTGGCGCACTGAGAAAATAATCATTGTATCAGCCTTCTTGGTCTCTCCCACTCATCACAGTGAATCCAAAATGACTCTGAATCATCAGGGGCTATGGGCTGAACATGTTCCTAGCTTGCTAGGCAGGCACCACCCCACTCTTTGCATGCATGCACCCACACCTACACCCACATCCACATGTTAAATTTATGAACCTACAAGTCAAGACAACCAGAATGAAAAGGATGACCCCTTTGACATCAACCTCTAGTCCGATCACATCTAGATTCATTTCTGAGCATCACACCTAAAAATGCTTTGACAAACAAGTTCACCTGTGGGAGGTTGTCCTGGACACCTCATCCTCTGAGGAGGAGCTAAAAGAACCTGTGACATTTTTCCTGGAGAAGAAGAGTAGGGGAAATCCAACTGACACTCCCAAGACTGTGAAAGTCTATCTCATGAAGGAAGGCTGAGTTTGTCCTGTTGTCAGGGAGGACAAAAGCAAGGACCAAGGAGAAGGATTTCAGGGAATCGGGTTTTGGATCTTCAAGAGGGAATGTTCTAACAGCCTCCTAGAGAGATTAGGAACTACTTATTGCTGAAAACATTTGGCAGAGACTGGGGATCTCTTGAGGGCAAGATGTAGAGGATGGGTGGATTGAATTAACAGGTGAGGACAATCATGGGACTAGCAGATTCCCTGGTCCAACAGCTGAGGAGTCATCTCCAGTGCAATTTTATAGAAAAAACAGAATGCAGAAAGTGGAATATATGCAAAAGACAGGGGCTCTTTTACTTGCTGACCCAGCCTTCTGAGAAGATACAGGGATGCCCAGCACTTGTCTGAACTAGCACTGAGGGGCGCAGATTGGTCTTTTCCTTCCGAATCCCTACTGAAGTGTCTATCTCTTGGTTCACTCATCCTTCGAGACTACTGCACCAGTCCTAGTGTGAGCCCTCCTTCACCTCCAGAGACCAAGATCCACAGAGTGTGGCTGAGACAGGTAATTTTGATTTTTCTAAGCAACACAAACCACTGGATGCAAGAGTATGCATCAAATGCAAGTATCTTCCATAATTGCTTTCGAAGGACAAGCACAGAAGAGCGTCCTCACACATGACAGCAATGCAGAGAACATTCCATTGGGAATCAGCAGACTGGGGAGAGGAAGGGAAGTATCTGGCTTGAGTTTGGGACTAACCCCATGGGTGATGGTGGCCAATCCACATGGCTCTGCTGGGTCTCTGTGACAGCAAGGATGTGCCATTCAATGTTTAATCTAATTTTAGGAAAGGCAACTCCTTAGGATTTGAGGGTACACAGACTCCATGTCTCCACTCACTTCCAATTGCTCTCTGACATCCTGGGTGGATTCAGTGGGCTTGGGCTTGGCCTTGGAATCTGCCTGCGTCTGTCTGGGGGGCCCCTAGCCCCATCACACTGACCACACTGCAGAGTCACAACTCCTCTTTCACACTAGGCTTTGGTGCGCTGTGCCCACTCACCATCCAGGGGGCTTTTTACACTTGGGAGTCATACACTACCAACTCAGGAGCAGAATGGGTTTGTGTTATCACTTCCGCTCCCAGCCCAAAGGAATCTCTACTCGACCAAGCTGCCTTCACCCATCATGGGCTTCTCAAGGGCAGAGGCTGAGATCTGTCCACACCCCCAGGGGTAGCTCATGGTGTTGCCCATTGCAGGCAATCAATTTTTTGATCGTGTTATTGCTATTGATCATGCTAAACATTTTGAGCTTGACAAAGTAATACATTGTGCTTATGTTTATCTTTTTAAATTCCTCAAGCTTTCTCTGGTGGCTCTTACTTATTCTTTTGTGCATTCAGTAAACACTATTTGAGCACAAACAAGACAGAGGAGTTTTCAGCTCTTCCATACTAAATACAAGTCATGTTTGAGTGTGGGTGTATCTCCAGCAGTCTGTGCTCCTCGGGCTTCTCCATGTCTGACTGCTTCATCCCCGGGGCTGAGCTAGTCACCTGTGCCTGGCCTGCCTACCATCAGAACTCCCAGTAATGGCATTGCAGTGCATAGCCTTTTTAGCTGCTCCTCGGGTAATGTCCATGCATGAGGCCCCAGAGCTCATGGCTATCCCATGGCAGGGTGTGTGACTGTGTCCCCAGACATCCTGCAGACGGTGCTAATGTGCCCAAGGGGTGGCTCAAGAGTAATTAACTGTCCATGGGTCTTGTGAAATGTCTACTCCTGGCTCCTGATGCTTCACTCTGGCTCCTGGAATCCCTCTCTGGATGCAGTGGATCACCTAGCAGCCAGGCCTGGCACAAGTTCTGGAGTAGCAATCCCTGAAGCAGATTAATTATGGACTCCCTGAACAGAGGACATCAATACCATTGATTTTCAGGAGCAGTTTGTGTAGCTCCCTACCAAGCTGTCACTAACTGATGGCAAGAAGCAAGGTTATCACAGAAGACAGGCATTGTTGAGTGGGTCCATGAGTCAGTCCATTACCTGGGCCACTGTCCCAGCCTTGGAGACAGCCAGACACAACGACCTGCCCCTACGGCCTGAGGGCATCTCAGGAAACGTGTGCTTAGAACTCACAGGAATAACCATAGGCATGCTGGAACTTTCACACCTGGCACTTAGAACTGCTGGGCCAACTTCTGAAAGACACAGCATATTTGAAAGGCCAAGATATACTCTAGAGAAAGAAAGGAGAGAGTCAGGGCTCGTTTGGAGGATCAAGTTCATCTTCTCTGATGTTCTCGTTTGGTTCTTCAAAGCTGCGTGAAAGCAGTCTGGCAACACAGTGGTCATTCTACTTCTTTTCGCCTTTCTTTGCCTCTTTCCCTTTCTAATTTGCACTCTTTCTTCCAAAAGCACACACTGAAAACGTACTGGGCTTGGATTGAAAGCCTGTTTCACAGGCTTAGTTCTGCTGTGATCGTGGAAGCACACACACAACGAACCACCCCACCGCTGTTCAACAGACAGAGTGTTTCCCACCCGGAGAGCAAATTGAAAAGAACTTGAACTCTGCTAAAACCTCTAATAGTTGGCTTATGTTCTATAAGAAGTTACAATGCCACTACTGGAAATTTGGACTCCTTATTCCTTATTCGTGTATCAAATAAATGGTATATCATATTTCATAAAACTATTTTTAAAAAGCATATCAGGGATTTTTTTGCCTAAGGGAAGGGTTATCTAAAGTGGTGTTCTTTCTGTGTTGGGTGTAATGGCTATGTCACTGCAAAATTAAGTTTGTGAATTAAGCCCAGAAACTTCTGGAAATTATGAGTTAAGATTTCCATGGTCACCTCCTTTGCTCCATTGTGCAAACTTATAATGATCATCCTTTTATTAGCTGATCCTGTAATAACAGACGAGAGGACACACACCTGGGCTGGTATTGTAGAGAAAGGGCTGACTGTGTGAAGAGATAAACATACATCAGCCCCTCACCCCACTGAAAAGACCAGATGAGTGTCTGAAGTTCTACCACCATGAGCAGAGAGGTTCACAACTGTTACCTTTTAACTATTTGTGCCTTCATCAGAGAACTCACAAATACTTCTACTTCAGTAGAGTAAGCTTACAGTAGCAATCCTTGAACGCCGGTCCGGGCTTCCTGCCTCATTAGTGTCTGAAGTGCCTGGAACAGGAAGATCTTTTAACTCTAGACTTGGAGATGGTACAGCCAGAATGCTCCTTGGAAGCAAGGATGGCGAGGCTTCATCTTGCTTACATTGGACACGTCATCAGGACAGGACCAGTCCCTGGAGAAGGACATCATGCTTGGTAAAGTAGAGGGTCAGCGAAAAAGAGGAAGATCCTCAACGAGATAGACTGATACAGTGGCTGCAACAATGGGCTCAAACATAGCAACGATTGTGAGGATGGCACAGGACTGGGCAATGTTCCCTTCTGTTATACATAAGGTTGCTATTTTTATTGAAACAAATGCAAATTGCATCATAGAACCTAAGATGTGCGTGAATCTTCACGACGAAATGCAAGACTTTCACTCAACAGATGGTTATTGAGCCCTGCTGTTGGCCAGGCCCTGCTGTAGACTCTGTATAGTTGAGCTGTTCTTATAAAGTGTATACCACCCCTGCAGCGAGCCTGAGTTTCCGATATATGGAACAAGTCAAAACATGAGGAAGGAAACACCACATCCACTTGACATGTTCGTAAGATAGAGGTCATCCACACTGTACTTGTGGCTGCTGGAACAAGTTACCACACACACAGTGCAAACAGCAGAAATGTACTCTTTCACAGTTCTGGGGCCAGAAGGCTGACATCAGTGTCACTTGGGTGGAATCAAGGTGTTGGCAGGACCACGCTCCTCCAAAAACCCTGGAAGGAGATCCCTCCTTTGTTTCTTCCAGCTTCTGGTGACTACATGCGATCCATGGCTTACGGCGCCATTACTCCAGTCTCCGCCTATCTTCACCTCCCCTTCCTCTCTGTGGCTCTGAATCTTCCCTTCTTCTTCCAAGGACAAAATTCACTGGATTTAGGATCCACCCTAAACCGAGGATGATCTCTTCTCAAGATCCTTAACTTAATTACACCTGCAAAGACTCATTTTCCAAATACAGTCACATTCACAGGTTCCCGTGGACATGTCTTTTGGGGCCACCTTTCAATCTGGTACAGATACATTTGTCATCGGATGTCCTTTGCTGAGATTCAAACAGGTCAAGTGCACATGTTATTGGAGACTCGGTTTTCTTCCTTCCAGCCCATCTAGGTCCTCCAGGACAGACTCTGCTTCCAGAGCTGCTCATGGGAAATGGCTCTCCACTGCCATCTGCCGAAGGCCATAAAGAGCCGGGACGGGCGCCAGGAGTCAAGCAGCTATAAAGTAGTCACCCTCTCGGAATTCCTCCACGACAGCAGGCGATATACAATTTGAAAGCTCAGAACCTTTGAATGACTAAGAATTTGGCCCCAAGTTTACTCATAAACCTCTATAGCCAAGACAGATTTACATGAAATCATTAGAGTTAGAAAAAAAATTCAGCATTATGCCTGGTATATCCAACTTATTATTCATCTCCTCTTTGCCTTTCACTCCCCAGCATCATCAATCATAAAGTGACACTCAGCTGGAGTCACAATCTACCTTTCAGCCACAGGAGTAGACATTGCACACTTGACTGCAGAGCCACAGGGCCACCATCATGCTAGTCCTCAACACCAGTGCCCTGGGAGACGTTTCATCTCCAAGTGGTCCTGTTAGACCAGTGGGGGTAGGGGGGCTTCTGGACCACCGACGACCCTGGTGGGGTCTCTCTTTACCCCCCTGCTCTTACCAAGTGCTTCCTCCCTCCCTGGAAAATGCACGGCCGTGGCCAAGGGAGCTCAGGGCACCTTGGAAAGGTTTAAAGCATTCTAGCAGTGTGGCCATGGTCATATCATAGCAATTACAGCGCTTCATTGTCTGCTGCCAAGGGCAAAATCGGACTGTAAAGACACAGAGGGGCTGTTGGCAAATACAGCCCGGTGAGTCCAAGAGGAGTGTAGCGGGAAACAGTGGTGGGCATCAACCACGTCGCAAAGAGTTGGGCTGCAGTGCCACGTGATCCGCTGTAGTTCAAGCAGAATTCAGAGCTTCCGATATGCCGTCTGCCATGAGGCCACTGGCCACATCGTAGTGGTTTCCCTTTAAAATATTCTCTGCTCGCTGATTAATTTGGACAAAAAGAAGCAAAGTGCAAGCTATGTGGTGATTTGTTGCAAAATCAAATGATTTTATATGCAAAAAAACAGGAATTATATCTCCTGATTACAATATTATCATTAATATGATTATTTTTAATTAAGGATTTTTATTAGGCCTCATCAACTGGGGTAATGGATATGCTGTGAGATAGATTTGTTCCCCAGACAGGAAAGGACCTTCATTAGGACAGAAAGGCAAGCAAAAAACTGTGCACTTTTGCTACATTAAAGGAGACTTCAGGGCCTCCTTCCTGAAGGGCCTGGAAGGGTCCTGGTGTTGTTTGGTTTTGTTTTCCCTACAAAATGTGCCAGTTTCTCAGTTTCAGACCCAAGGAATCAGAGGGATTAGGTCTGCAACCCTAAGCTTCCATTGCCAAGTTCACAGAGATGACCTAGATTTTTAATCCTTTTGAAAGCCCTGGCTTTGTACTCAGGAATGTAGATTAGCTATGCAAACGTCTACATGCCAATGTGTCCTTGTCACAAAGGCACCATATCAGACCCATCCCTTCTGGAGTCCCTTGTCACTGTGGAGTTCGGCACTCTCCTAGTTAAACAGGGTGGCTTACTGGCAGTCCACAACCAGGAGCTGAAACGGCCCCCACTAAGCAACCAAAACCTCCCTTAATTAATGTCAATATTTCCTCACATCCACAGCCTCTTGGAAGAGCTAACGCCAAACAAACCAAAGGGAAAAAAATCTCAATTGTTTGGGGGATTTTAAGAGAATTCTTTAATATCAGATTAAGCCCATTTTGATTGTAAGTCTATTTTCAGCTCAACATTACCAAAGAATATTACAAGAAAACTCTGTTTTATGAAGTTATTATGATTTAAATTGTTCTCTCTCTGCTCCTTCTCTCTGACTCTCTCTCACACACAAGCACTCTCTAGAGGATCTAAAAATAAGCCTCCAGCTATACATGGCAGCGCTCCGGGTTTATCCCACAGACAAGGAGTTTTTCACAAAATACCTTTATTATTTTTTAGGGTTCCACTGCAGGCTCTGGAAACAAAGATGATTTTAGATCCGAAACCGTAAGGGGTGTGGCGTTCTCTAACGGACAAGACCACCGTCACTGTCAACATTCTCAGAATTCCATGTTTTCTAAAAATCGAAGGTCCATGGTCACCCAGTCGTTTCCTTCCCCACAGGCTCCTGGGTGGCACAAACAGTTTGCACTCAGTTGCTGACCAAAAGGTTGGTGGTTCAAACCCACCCAGTGGCACTGCAGAACAAAGTCCTGACAATCTGCTTCCATAAAGATTACAACCAAGAAAGGCCTATGGAGGGAGCACAGCTCAACTCTATAACACATGGGGTCGCCATGAGTCACTATCAAATTGACGGCAATGGGCTTGGTTTTTTTTTCTCCTACCTGCAGGAGTTCAACACAGCAGGACCTCACGTGTGTGCATGCCTTAGCTTCGTGTGTAAAATACTCCGACTCTGCTTTCTGGGCTATGAGAGAGGATGAGGCCCTTGCTAAGTGGTTTTCCTCCCAAGAGCCTGAGCCACACACCGAGGCAGGCCAGTGTCTCCTTCATTTCGAGAAGAGACGTGCGTTAGGAAGCGTGCCACGAGCTCTAGGCATGATGTGCAAACACTCTGTGCTGTCTGAGTCTCTCATCGGCACAGGGCTTTCGGCTTCAGGCACACAGACTATCAGGTCCGTCCCGAGGCCCATTGGGCTGCAGGAATTTGAAGCAGCCTTGAGTGGAGCCCATTTGGCAGCTGGCGAGTCTTGGAGCCCTCTCTCCTGGTCTGTGGGCTTGGCAGCAGAGAACTCGGAAGGTGGGGGTGTAAAGCATGTTTCTAATGACAGCCTGGCCCCGAAGGTCTCATGGTGTGGACTCCACCTTACTTAAGTCAAAAGCAAGGGGTCTCCGACAGAAAAATCACACTCCGCCAGCATTTGTGAACACACATCTCATGGTCCATTTTAATTAAGTGGAAGCAAAAGATTTTTTAACAGTCGCTGTCGTGAATGTGCTTCTAAATCAACTCAGCAAATAGAAAACAAAAGTATGCATAAAAATTAATTTGAAAATTCAACTATCTCCTTCTGAAAACCTAACTGTGATTTTGGTAAAATTTGGGGTGTCTTGAAATAGGCAACCCAAGGCGGGGTCACTGAGGTGCCCCACAGCTTCACAGTTGACGGAGGGGATTCCTAACTGAGCTGCACCCCAGTTGGCTGTAATTCCATGGCTACGTCTTCCCTAATGAGAGCAGCTCACTCTTCGGGCCCTCACTGTGTGCCAAGTTCAGTGCAGACCAGCTCCCGTAAGCCAAGATAGACACTGCCTAGCTCCTTTATTTCTGAGATGGGCATTTTGTCACATGTTAATGCTGCTGAAGTTGGAGTCTGTCTTATAATTGATCATATCTTCTGGTAAAGGTAAATACACCCACTCCCCACTTACCCACCTGGTTAGGTTCCAAAGACCAGGTCTTTAGGCAAAAAGCGGCATTACGTGAAAACAGAGGATTGTTTTTTTCTGTTTCCAGATCATCCATTTGTCCAACTTTTTTTAATTTAGAAAATATGATCATAGACATAATAACAGATGAGATTTACTGATGTGTTCATCACTGCAATGAGTCCGGTTATGGATTATTCCTCTGTGGAGAAGGAGGCTTGGAGGAGACAAAGCTCCCAGTAACAACGGTTTTGAAAGGGATCCAGGGAGATGGGTCATCACAAAATTGCAAGAGCTTGGAAAGAAGCTTCCTTTTACGTAAAGCGATCGCTTCTTCATGCTAGTCAAGTGCCAAGGTCCAATCACTTATTTACCTGGGTGTAATCTAAACCCGCTGAAGTGGCTGTTTTGGTCAGCCATGAATCATTTGACAACTGCCTATTCCATGTGTATCATCCAGACCCCACGGTGTCACTGGTGTGGGCACATGCTTCTTTCCAGTCTAGTAAGAATGAGATACCATCAAGATTATTTCAATACAAAGGGATACCATTCATGACCACTGCTGTTGTTAGATACTGTCGAGTTGAGTGTATAACAGAAAGAAATGTGGCCCGGTCCTGCGCCTTCTTCCTGATGGTTGGTATGTGTATAACAGAATGAAATGTGGCCCGGTCCTGCGCCTTCTTCCTGATGGTTGGTATGTTTGAGTCTATTGCTGTGGCTATTGTGTCAACCCATCTCATTGAGAGTCTTTGTCATTCTCGCTGACCCTCTGCTTTACCAAACATGATGTCCTTCTCCAGCAGTTGGACTTTCCTGATGGCATGTCCAAAGTAAGAGGCAAAGTCTCCTCATCCTCGCTTCTGAGGAACTTCTGGTTGTATTTCTTCTAAGACTGATTTGTTAGTTCTTTTGCCAGTCCACCGTATATTCAATAATAAAGAAAACACACTCCGAGGGCACGGCCTGGGCAGGAGAAGAAGAAAACGGAGAAAAGAGAGTGAGAGAGCTGTGTGACTTGAGTTTGGGGAGCAGTTAGGGAGACGCAGAGAAACCAAGGGACCAGGTAGTTGGGGCCCACACTTCCCTGCCTCTGTGTGTGCGTACACGCACATGTGTACCACATAGTACATTAGTTCACCAAGAACGTTCCCAATTATCTTAAAAAACCCGTAAAAGCCCGTTGCTGTAGAGTTGATTCCGACACATAGTGAGTGACCCAGAGGCGCTGCCAAGTCTACGGGAGAAGACGGCAGAGCTGGCCGCTGTCTTGGGGTGCCTGCAGTCTCCCCAGGGCTGAGAATCCCTTCATGAGTTGAGGTGACAGAAGAGTGGTAGGGAGTACTGATATGGCGCTGGGAGAGAACAGACTTGTGAGAGGAATACTGACATGGTACTGGGAGAAGACACAGAAGGAATCTGAGGCCAGTGTTTGGCGGACACTGTGTGCTTTTGTGGAGCCTCCCATTTTCCAGCAACTATTTCTGGAAGGTTTTTATAGTGCAGACTATGAAGATGCCAGGAACACGAGAACGTATCTGAGGCTAGGGGTGAAGGGCTGGGGGGCCCCAACACTGGCCGTGTTACAGTTTGGCTGGGAAGGGGCGCCATGACACCATCAATCCATTTTCTCTTGAGGAGGCCTCTCGCTGAGAAATGTCCCCTGAGAGAGACCACTTAAAATGCACGCCTGTCCGGGAGACACTGCGGTGGACAGAGGACTTGGAGCTGGACAGTGAGAAGGACAGACACAAGGGAGGCCATCAGCCTAATGCTACGAGGGGGACAGGCCACCCTAGCTACCACTGCCATGGTCCCAGCACACGGGGCATGACAAACGATTTCCCAAAGGCCTCTCTGCTGCAGCAGGACAAGCTGGGGAAATCCTATCCACTGACTTTCACCTTTCCTGTGGCCCACAGAGGCTCCTTCTCCTTCCCCTCCCCCGCCCTCCCACGGATGCGCCTTTAACCTCCCTGGGCAAGATGCTCCCCAGAGGCATGTAACTGAGGTCCTTTATACTCACACAGTTGTTTTAAGGCCCCAGGAGGTGCATGCTTTGTAGGGCTCTGTGTATGGCAGCTGGGTTCCACTGGTAGGTTGTGTTCTTATTAGTTCATGTCTCAGAGCATGGCCATGAACATCATATGCTAACTCATTTCAATGCTCAAAATAAAACTTAACCTGGAACTGATGCCCAAAAAAGGGAACACTGCCCCGTGTCTTCTACTTTCGTCTCTCCCCCTTGCGGGAGTAGATAATTTGGCCTGTGTTTTCAAAGAATCAATTGACACATCCCTCTCTAAAACTTGTATGCAAACCTTGTTTTAGCAGCAATGACATTGACCCTGAATGCTATTCCAGGGCACATTTGGTTATTAATTACTACTAATTTCCTTATGGAGTCCCTGGGTGATACAAATGGTTAC
>NW_004443967.1:18296626-18297918 GCF_000243295.1 Trichechus manatus latirostris
GTGGCTTCTTATCCTTTGTGCCAGAATCCATAAGAAGGCTCCGGAGTAGTTTGCTGCGTGTAGAATGAATTCTCACTTGACAAGATGATACATCTCTTCAGGTGGGGCATAAGGAAAGCCATCCAGTCCTCCAGCTTCTGTGGGAAATGGAGCAGAGAGGTGCAGTACCACCATGCTTTTGTCCAGATAGATGCACCTTCCAGAAACAACGAGGGTCACCCTACTTCTTCTTTCCCAGAGCCACTGAAACCCCAGCCCCTTCCCCCAGTACTTATCAAAGACCATGGGCCTTTGGAGCAGCTTCCCTGCCACAACTGGTCAGAGCCCAGGAATCCCAGCAAGCCTCGCTGACGGCAGGTCTAGGACTTGCAGACGTGGAGAAGGAGCTTCCAGCAGGCCTCGCCCGCCTTCTGCATCCCAGCCGTAGGAGGAGGAAACAGCACTTCACAGCCCATATCCTCCCACCCTGCCGGGGCTGCGCTCCATAATCAGGCAATGAGGCCCAGTCTTTTCCGATTTGGAGTCGGCAGATATTCTGTGACCTGTGGGAAATGAGTTGATGGTTTCAATCAAATGATAACCATGTTTGGTCAGTCCCCATCACGGGCTGCAGGAGGTGAGCCAGGCCCCAGTGTTTGTCTAAGCCCATCACAGAGTGTCAGTTCCAATGAGTGGCTGTGCCACTGTTTAGAAGATCATTACCTGGGAATACAAACCAGGGGGGACCCATGGCCTGTAGTGGACAGGGCCCGCCTGATCCTGCTATTTCCCGCTAAGCAGGTCTGGGGGGACCTCCTTGCTGATGAGGCCCTGACAGGCAGGTGTTACAGGGCTATGCGGGTGTCCGCTGGGAGGGAGACCAGGTTCCCTTTGCGACCCCGCCTTTCTCTCCCAGGGCCTCTCAGGTGTCCGCGGCCGCATCATCCCTCCCTTCCTGCCTGTGTCTCAGTAAAACACTCACGTTTTCCTGAGCTGCACAATGTACAGGGCCCAAGAGGGAAAGAGATGGAAAACTCCTCCAGGACGCAGTGTCCCCTCTGGATTTCAGAACACCTTGTGCCCAGTCTGCAGGAGAATTGTAGAGAGCAGAGCAACAAGGACACACACACTCCCACACATATCTACACAAACATACACACTCGCACACATATCCACACACTCATGCACAAATACACACACACACTCTCACATACCTACAGACACAGACACACACATACACTCACACACATATACACTCACACATACACACTCACATACACTCACACCCACACACACATGCATGCACACAAATA
>NW_004443967.1:18298812-18300298 GCF_000243295.1 Trichechus manatus latirostris
CTGGCCCCTGGCAAAACAGACATGGGCTTCAACCCTACTAGCCACATAGTCTATAACCCCACCCCACACCTGGGATTCAGGTTTAAGATGGTGGCTGGGATCTGGCACTGGAGGTACAGAAAAGCTAAGTCAACCTCGGGTGTACTCCCCAAAACAATAGTGGTGTGTCTGAGACTCCAGCATCGAGACAGCCCCAGACAGCAGGTCTTGCACCCTCACTGTTCCGCCACCCTATATCCCGGGTCCAGGACTATGCCTGGCACATCGCTGATGCTCAGCAAGTGCTCGCTGATGAGGTGAATGAACATGAGCTAAGAGAAATGGGAGAGGAGCTCCAATGTCCTCACCCACCAGAGAATGGAGCATGTGCCACCCCCAGCACCAGCCCAAGCCAGCTGGGGTGGGGCCCACCCTCTGTCAGGCGCCATGATACAAGAAATCAGATGCTGGGACCACTGAGCTGCCTGCTTCTGGGCGAGGCCTGGGGTGACCAGCTGAACTGAGGGCACGGAGGAGTTGGAATGTTGAGGAACGTTCCTTGACAGGGGTGGCGGCTTGGACACAGGCAGGGGTGAGTGCACATGAGCGCGTGAGCCCTGAGAGGGATCCCTCTGGTGGAGGAATGGGTGGGGGTGAGCAGTGAGCGCTGGTGGTGGGACCAAGGCAGGGGTCTGGGGGCAGAGGGTGAGGACAAAACCAGAACTCCCGCAAGCAGTGAGCCATCAGAAGCTTGTCCTCAGCAGAAGGAGGAGGGTGACTCAGGCTGCCGTGGACGGAAGTCAGCGTAGAGAGCTGGGAACACAGGGTGGGGAAAGCCAGGGAGCAAGGGAGAAGTGGAGGGAGACATGGGTTACCTAGCGATGGTGCAGCTAGCGTGACAGGGACAGCGGTACCCGGCAGTGCACTGGTTCTTCACATCTCTGTGCTCGGCCACTTGGCTTTCTCAGTGTACTTCCGACCCAGAGCAGACTTCGAGTATCCTTGGCACCAAACCCATTCAACAGTGGAAACAGAAAAGTCAGATCATTTTGAGTGAGGCTGTATTCCTGTGGAGTCCCTGGGTGGTGCTAACCCAAAGGTTGGAGGTTCAAGTCTACCCAGAGGTACCTCTCAAGAAAGGCCTGATGATCTTCTTCCAAAAATCAGCCATTGAAAACCCAGTGGAGCACGGTTCTACTCTGACACACATGGGGTCGCCGTGAGTCAGAGTTGACTTGCCAGTCACTGGTTACTGGTATTTCCTGCAGTCTTCAAATCTCACCTGAGAGCTAGCCAACCAGGCATGCTTCGATAAAGACCCTGAGATTTTATATTATCTCCTTTGACCATTCAGAAACATATGAGGGATGGGAGTTTAGCACCACCCTGAGCAGAGACTTCCCTAAATTATATACTCAGCTAGCTAAGCCCTCACTTCCCTTCAGACGTTCAATACCAAGGATCTGCTGGCCTCCACTGGCCGACAGTGGGGCAGGGGGAGAGAGGA
>NW_004443967.1:18302145-18303231 GCF_000243295.1 Trichechus manatus latirostris
CAGGTTTTGCCTGGAGGAAACGGTACAGGAAATGAAACAAAGAACAGAATTCTACTATTGAACCAAACCTTCAGAAAAGGACAGAGAGCATGACCAAAGAGCCAGCATATCTGCAGCCGGGAGGCTTCGAGCTTGGGGCTCCAGTTTGCAGGGCAAAGCCAGCCTGGGCGCAGCATACCTGACAGGTACCAATAAAATCAGAAAGAGTCTGGGTGGAGGAAAAGACTCCCAGCTATAGGAACGGGGACCAGGAATCACTCTTGGAGCTCAAAAGTTGACAAATAAAACGAAAATGAATCTTGGTAGGCAAGCCTGTCACTGTGTGTGTGTGTGCCCATATTTCACCTTAGAAGGAGACTAGATGACATAAGCTAAAACTCTGAATAAATCCTCAGATGATATGCCAGGGGTAACAGATTGTACGAGCACAGCTATTTCTAAGAACAGTGGACCATAGGGCCTTCCCTCAAAGTTCAGGTGGGAGACTCTAATAAAGCCCCATTAGCTATCACCAATTTACAGCATGTCAACAGACTATAGCAGAGGGGCAGAAAGAAGCTTTTGAAATGAGTGGCCCTTGGGATTACATGGGTGTTACCCAAACCAAAGTCCAGCAGGATAGATGGGACTTGTCTCTGAGGGCTACTCACCAGCCCGGGAAGGCTGGACAAGGTCATCACTGAGAGATTGTATGGAGACTTGACCAAACACAGACCCAGATGTAGGAAGTAGCAACTGGACAATGTCCCCAACCACAAGGGCACAGTGTAGGAAGCATGTTTTCCTCTTGGAGTTGCCCATAATTCCAGACCTCTCCCAATTCCCATCACTTTGTGACCCTTGACGTGGAGTATGAAGATTTATCAATCAATCCTAGAACTGGGATCCAAGAAGATGATGCTAGCAGCATCTCCAGGTGGATGGGAGAAATACCCAGAAAATCTACACATCCTGCTTTGTGGACATGTCAGCCCAAACTAGGCTTCCTATTTGGAGATAAGCAAAAAGTGTGTGAGATGAATGAAAAGTTTCCTTAAAATAAACATAGGATAATGTTATACTCAAGATGCCAGGAGAGTACACTTT
>NW_004443967.1:18308377-18343327 GCF_000243295.1 Trichechus manatus latirostris
GTTTTCCTAAATTAATGTGTAAGTAATGTGTGAGTTTGATGTAATTTCCACACCATGGAATTTTTTCAATCCTGACAAAATGCATTTAATGTTCACATAGAGTAATAAACAGATAAAACTGGCCTCTTTTATTATTTCATTATTGAGATGAATTTTTGAATATATGGATGATTTGAAGTCATTAAAACCAAACATGGTGGTACTGGTATGGGAACAAATGATAAACATAGACGTCAACATTGATTTAGCTGTGACCATACGGTGTCATGGTTCTAACTACTTCACATACTTTAACTCATTTGCCCCTCATGATGACTGGATGACAAAGGCAGTACTATTGTGCCTGTTTTACAGATGAGAAAATTGAGGCACAGGGAGTGATTTAACTTGCTCAAGCCCACAAATGGCAGATTCAACATTTAAGCAGAGATATTTTTGACTGTGGAGTCTATGCTCTGAACCACTACACTGAATGACATTCAACATTAGTAGAAATAATAATAAGCTGGCCCCAAGTGGATCAACTAGAAAGTTGAGAAATGTGAGTGTGTGTATGTGTGTGCCTGTATGAACATACTATATGTTGAAGGTGCCATTTTTAATTCAGTGGCAAAAGGACTGATTATTTTAAAAAGTTGGTATAATTTCTTAATTATTTAAGGGAAAAAAGATAGAACCTTACCTAATGACCTAATGAACCGTACCTAATACCTGTTGGACGAAAAGACAAAATATAAATGATAAAATTAAACAAGACCTGGAGTATAACAGAGATTAATATTTACGTTAGATGTTAGAACAGGGAATTCATTCTTATCATGACACAATGGAACTACGAAGGAAAAGGTCAATCTCGTTACACTAATCACATATTAAAAAGAAACATGTATAAAATCAAAAATTTTGCTACATTCTTGGAAAATCATTTATATCACATTTCAAAGAGTTAATATGTTTAATATATAAAGATTTTTTACAAACCAATAAGAAAAAGATAAACAACCCAATGGAAAAATGGACAGCCAATTCACAAAATGAGAAATACAGAAAGTCGATAAAACATTACAAACGTTCAACTTCACTGTTAATGATGGGAATGCAAATTAAAATAATACATTTTTATAACTCTTTTATGATTTTATAAAACATCAATAATGTTTTGCTTAACAAATTGACACTAATTTTAATTATGACAACACTTAGTTTCCCTGAAGGTTCAATAAAAGAAGGCATTCTCACAGACAGTTTGGCAGAAGCATTATTGTTAAAGCAATTCTGGAGGGCAATTTGATAACAAAACTTAAGACTTAGGAGACACTGACCTTCTGTTAAGGATGGTGGGAAAAGTTGGAAATGGATAATGTTCATAGCTGCAAACATGATGATACAATTAATGTCACTAAATTGCATATGTGAAGGATGTTAAAATGGCAAATGTTTTGGTTACAAACATATTTATCACAATAAAAAATAGCAACAAAAAATTTAAAGAAATGTATACAATCTTCAACAAAGTGATTCTGCTTCTAGGCTCTCAGTAAGAACTGTGCTCAAGGACTATGTGTAGGAGTTTAAAGCATAACCATAATCAATGGGAAATAGCCAGAACACCTAATAATGAGTTAAATTGGTGAAGGTACATCCAAAGGACAGAATACTACTTAGCATTGAAAATCATCTTTCCAAAGAATATTTAGAGACAGGGGAAATAGACCTATTGAAAGAGGGATACGAAATCATATGCCCAACTTGATCGATAATATGCGGTAGGATGGGTGCCCAGATATGGTTTCCTCCATCTTTGTTCTCCTTCATACCATTTTGAGTTTTCCCAACTTTGAACAAGAACATGTATTACTTTTATAACTAGAAAGCTGAATAAGCTAAAAATAAATAAGATTAATTAGGCATCATTACCATAGTGGAGTACTACAGTGAACTGTGTCTTCAGACTTGACTACCGCAAGGCCGCAATTCAAAAGAAACAAGTGGGCTTGGGAAAGGCAGACCTAAGTTCAAATCCTGCTCGTGCCACTCAGGATGTGAACTCAGGCAATTACATTACCTTTCCAAGCTTACACCTGAAGAATAATCTTTAAAATGTAATCATTAGTTAAAACCAAAAAAACAAAACAAAAAATTGCTGTCATCTTGATTTCGACTCATTGCGACCCTACAGGCCACAGTAGAACTGCCGCACAGAGTTTCCAAGGAGTGGCTGGTAGATCTGAACTGCCTACTTTTTGGTTAGCAGTGGAGCTCTTTACCACGGGGCCACCTTAGAAAACTAATTTAGTCCATAGACATTCCCAATCTTTAAATATTATTTCATTAGCTGTTCCTCTGAGGTGGTAAACTGCCTGGAGGCCACCGGTTGGACCACCCTGGATCTTCTCTGGTTTGCAGACCATGTCTGAGAAGCACAGTTTAAGGACAAATTGTCCGGGCAAGTTTGCCATTGTCTTCCCAACTCCAGCTCCATTCAGGGTTTATCATGCGAAGTCTTCCCAGGCCCAGGGATCCCTGCCATTGTCTTGCCAGAAGCAAGCTGCACCAGTTTCTACACACTAGGAAGTGTCTTGGCAGGGCTGGGTGGTGCTGAATGTGTCAGCGGGTCCATCCCCCAACTTGAGACGGAACGAATGCTTTCTTATTCATAATGAGTATCACTAAGCATTGTCAGCTTCATTTATAAACTTCAACATACACTGTTCGACTAGAAATGAAAAAACAAAACACGTGTAGAGGGGACAGAAAGAAACACGGAGCAAATAGACCGACGGAGTGCCTGAGACCAGGCGCTGCACTTAGACCCATACAGCGCCCAGATCCTAGCCATACAAATTAGACATAAGTTTGACATAGTTTCCAGGAATCCCATACAGAGACCGGGTTGCCAAGTTTCGCTCTAATTTTACATGGAGCAAAAACATCACTAGGAAAGGAAAATGAGGCGTTTTGATCTCTGAGCTCAAGCTTCGGTGTCTAGGATATCCTGCATGTTCTCATTTCATTTGTCTTGGAGTAGAAGGGGACAAAATTAAAATTAAATCCAAGCCAACAGGAAATTTGCACTTTTTCATATTTGAGAACCGAACGAGCTGCTGGAACGCAAAGTAAGGGTTCAGAATGTGCTGGCTGCAGTTTGATCTCATACAGACTTTGCAAGGGGCCGAGCACAGTGCGTGACACTATCTCAGAGCCAGATGATGTTAGTGGAACTGAGAGGAGAGGAAAAGAAGAGGGATGGAGTCCAGGGCCGGCCCTTCACAGTTCCATTCTGGTGAATGCACTCAGGAGGCTTTCGGGAGCTTGGAACATGAGCTAAGAAACAAATGCTCGGAGGCCCGTGACGGAGGGAGGCCACCCGGGAATGCCATGTAGTCATCCTTCCACTGCGGGTTTTTAAGAAAGCTTTTAATTTCAACAGGAACACAAGGCACTGATGGAGTGCTTTTGGGTCTCGACTGGTCTCAGATTTTTAAATATTAAGCCAAATACTCAGTTCAATAATGCAGAAGAAGTTAATTTTGAGTCCTGACTGCAGAGCAGGGTCACAGAATTCTCCATCAAGGGCAGGCGGCAGGCCTGGCGGGGAAAGGAGAGGACCCGGGCTGTCGGTGACTTCCCAAGTCTTTGGAGGCTGATCCAAACATTACTGCATTATTGCACTATTGTGGCCCCCAGGGGGCTCTGACTACAGTTTCCCAGGACCTACCTCCGAGGAAATTTGTACTAATCAAGTAAGTGTCTAACCCTCTTTGGAGCTATACGGATGCTATTGTCCTAACTATAGCAAGATGGACAAGAAAATATTTGATGAAATGTATGTACTACCTACCTTCTGAGCCACAGAAGAGGACATCACAGTGTGCAAAGTGGGGAAACTGAGGCCCACAAGAATGAAATAATTCAGCCAGGACTGCACAGCTAGTTAATAAGCAAGATCAAAGAATTTATGCCTTTGAATTATGGTGTTGGCGAAGAATGTTTATTATACCATGGACTGCCAGAAGAATGAACAAATCTGTTTTGGAAGAAGTACAGTCAGAATGCTCCTTAGAAGTGAGGATGGCGAGACTTCGTCTCACGTTCTTTGGACATGTTATCAGGAGGGACAAGTCCCTGGAGAAGGACATCATGCTTGGTAAGCAGAGGGTCAGTGAAAAAGAGGAAGACCCTCAACAAGATGGACTGACACAGTGGCTGCTACAATGAGCTCAAACATCACAATGATTGTGAGGATGGTGCAGGACCGGGACACTGTTTCGTTCTGTTGTACATAGGGTCTCTATGAGTTGGAACCAACTCAGTGGCACCTCACAACAACAGCACAGCTAGTAATGGGTAAAGCCAGCATTTGAGCTAGTCTGGACAGTCTTCATTCTTTCTCAGCCCACTTTCCTTTCGCTTGCACCCCACCCGTTCAGCTGACTAGATGCCGAAGGCAGCCAGGGCCTCCGCTCTGAACCCCAGACCTGCTCATCCCAACGCATATCTGATATTCCAGATGGGAAGCCCAATAAGGATCATAAGCTTCAAAACAATGACACATCAGAAGAAAATATTTGTACCTTATATCAAAGACAAAGGGCCAGCAGTATTTCTTAGATATAAAAAGCTCCCAAAAAAGTGAGAAAAATGATGACCAAAAATGGGTGAAAGACCTGGAAAAGCAGTTCATAGAAAAAGAAAGGAAAACAGTCCATGGACGTGCGAACATATTCCGCTGCACTCAGAACAAGAAAAGTGCAAATTAAAATAATACTCAACTACCATTTCTCATCAATCAGGTGTGCCAGAATGCCAGAGTTTGATGACCCACTCTGTTGATGATACATTGCTGTTACTGTGAATGCAAAATGGTACAACTCTGTGGATGGGGAAATTGACAAGATTTAACCAAGGACTTTTCCTGAATATTCATCATAAATTCAAAACCACAGAGCATATGTTCAGCCTTTGGGGCATTATATATGACAGGAAGAAATCTAAATGGCACAGGTTTAAAAAAAATGATGGTACATCCACACAATGAAGATCTGTGTGATCCTAAAACTCTTTCCAGGATGCAGTTGCTCTGAGAAGGCTTCCTTGATGTCTCTGCCCAGAATGGCACACACTGCTCCTCTTTATGTCCCCATGACACCTTGTCCATTCCTCTGGCATAACCTGGTATACGTTATTTGAAATGTTGTGTTTCCACGTTTCTCTGCTCCCCTAGAGCATGGACAGCATGCATGGCCATTTGCCTGGCACTCAGCACAGGGCCTGGCCATGGCAGGCATTGGAGGACCATGAGTGGAATTGGCAACAGTTGGCATCAGACACAGAGAACTTATCCCTGGATGGTGATGGTGGGGTTGTGAAAGCTTACATGAGTACAGCCAATGAGACCTGGCCAAGAGTAACTGGAAGCATCCAAGCTGAAGCCACCTTGGGAAAAACAAAGCTAGAGAGAGCACCAAGTACCTGGCCTATGGTGGAATGTGATGAGTGAGATGCTTGCCATCTCTCTGCAGGGCAGCCTGGTGGGACTGGTGCCACCTCCACCACCACAGCCCAACCACTTTGGGGTTAACCCATGCATCTGTGTGGTGGGAATATTATCGAGCTGCTGGGCCACTTCAGAGCCATTTGCAACCAGATGACAAGCAAGATGTCGTCTTCCAAGAGAGCTGGAAGCAAGTTTAATATAAAGACGACGTGTGTCCTTTTGTTCTGCTTTTGCTTCTCTGTAAAACTCACCCCTGCCTCAAATCAGACGTGTATGAAGCTCTGGGGCCTAGCAAACTTAGGGGACATAAAATTTGCAGAAGATTATTTAAACAGGAGACTCAGCAAGCTTTCCAGCAGGCTTTCCAAGTTTTCAGGACTCTGTGGTGTGTGAATCTATCTGGAGCCAGTCCCAGGCTTGAATTCCAAATGACCTGGAAGGAATCCTAAATGAACAGGGATATAGACTTTCAGAGTACTCGCTCTACTCAAAGGGGCAAGAACAAGGGAGGAAAACAAAAGCAGATAAAGAGGACTTCCAGGCACAGTCAACCCATATCAGCTCTGCCCCCTGAACCAAGAGGGCCACCCTGTGCTGTGGGGCCTGGCTGGGAACCTCTTGTGACCCCAGCAAGAAGTAGTTCAGGGTACCGCCATCTCAGTCTTCATGTGGGAGAGCTCTCGGCTGTGTTAAAAAATGCCTGGCACACAGCACATGCTGGGTTGATACCTGTAAAATGAATCAATGCCCAGCCTCATCTCCTGAAACTTCCTTTGCTACCTTGAGTTCTACTCTACTGCAGTCTTTCTGATCATGTTAGAAGTGCTACAAGCCACTGTTCCCTCTGAACAAACATCAACTCGTTCTCAGAGGAACTCAGGCGAATAAACTGACCTCCTCATTCAAGTACGGGGAGAGTTGGGACTCCCAGCTGACTAAATCCTGAAGGAAACTCTTTGTTGGGGGCTAAATTACCACCAGCGAGAACTCAGAAAGGACAGACTCTTAGCCAAGGGAAGTAGCCCCTAATACTCCAAGGTCTATGACCTCTGAACTCTGGTTCTGGTGTGCATAAGGATCACCTGGGCTTCTTGTTAAAATGGACGTTTCCTGTGTCCTGGTCAGAGACTCTGACCCCACTGTTTTCAGGGCTCTCCACAATCCACACTCCAGGTATCCAGAAGGGAAGGGTTAGAAGACCCCTCTTCAGTCTCAAGGACTCGAGACATAGGGCTAGAGACACAGATACTCTTGCTCTTCACAGGCCATCTCTTCACCTCCAGACCTTCTGATGGAGTGTTTGTTGTTAGCTGCTGAGCGGTAGGCTGCTGACTCATGACCACCCCAGGCACAATGGAACATAATGCTACCTGGTCCTGCGCCACCTCAAGGTCAGTTACAGCTTGTACTGTTGTCATCCATAGGGTTTTCATTGGCTGATTTTGAGAAGTAAATCACCAGGCCTTTCTTCCTAGTCCATCTTAGTCTGGAAGCTCCGCTGAAACCTGTTCAGATGGGTGACGGTTGTGCATGAGGTACATTGCCCAGGAATTGAACTTGAGTCTCCTGCATGGAAGGCGAGAGTTCTACCACTGAACCACCAACACCCTCACTCAGTGAGCTTAGGAACTCCAAAACTGACTGACTCTCACCTTGGAATGAACACACTCAGGCCTACGTCAGAGACTGGCACCTGCGTTGACATTGTGTGTCCATTGAAGCCCAGCATAACGTGTTCGGAATCACTCACTGATGATGAGCCTTTCTTAGTTTAGATTTCAGAGGTGGGCCTGATTCCTGGGATCTGACAGTAGTGCCACGTTATTCTACCTGGGGTGTTCCATGTTTGCCCCTAGTGGGCTATGAACTCCTGGAGGACAGGACTGGCACCTAGCATCAGTGTGAGACCACGGGGACAGCAAGCAGCAGAGCACACAGCAGGTATTTGCAGAGTTGGTAAACTGAAGTTGGTCAAGATTCGATTTTATCACTTTGGAATAATGATGGCCCAAATAATATTTCTGAGCTTTGCCTGTGCGTCAGCTATGAAAAGAGGTTGCTTCAGAGTGATTGCCCTGGAAATTCAGAAATAGGAGAAAAAGCAATTATGCCATATGCTACAACGTTGGGTCACAAATCTTGGAGACAGACGCAGGTGTCATGGAATATACCCCCTTGTCCAAAGTTGAGATTAATTTAGTGAACTTGAATGTTCAAACGATTTTTTTTATACTTAATGCCTTTTAATCAGTGGGTCCAGCAATACTCTGTATGAAGAGATTTACAATGTCTCATAATTTCAATTGGTTCAGCTCAGAATAATTTTCTCTTCTAAACAGAGGAGACCCAATCACAGCAGAATGAGAAAGCAAGCTATGAGTTGTGTGAATATGTCTTATCAGTTAATAATTGGAAAATATCAAATCACATTAAAGACTTCAAAATATTTTACACAGATTCATCCGTGTCATGGTGTTACCAATGAGACTAACTAGCACATAAATAAGAATACATGATTGCAAAGCATCTCAACATCTATTAAAACAACAGAAAATTCTGTCAGGAAAAGATTATTAACTCATTTTACAAATTAAATGACTCAGACTGAATCACATTAGGCGAGTTATCAAAATGTCCAAACTTTGATATACTTGTTATTGCTGTTAGGTGCTGTCAAGTCAGTTCTGACTCATAGCAACACTATGTACAACAAAACAAAACACTGCCCTGTCTTGCACCATCCTCACAATCGTTATATTTAAGCCCTTTGTTGCAGCCACTGTGTCAATCCATCTTGTTGAGGGTCTTCCTCTTTTCACTGATCCTCTACTTTACCAAGCATGATGTCCTTCTCCAGGGTCTGGTCCCTCCTGATAATTTGTTCAATGTACATAAGACGAAGTCTCACCATCGCTGCTTCTAAGAAACATTCTGGCTGTACTTCTTCCAAGACAGATTTGTTCGTTCTTCTGGCAGTCCATGATAAGTGCTCAATATTCAGTATTCTTCACCAATACCATATTTCAAAGGCATCAATTCTTCTTTAGTCTTTCTTACTCATTGTCCAGCTTTCACATGCATATGAGACAATTGAAAATACCACGGCTTGGGTCAGGTGCACCTTAGTCCTCAAAGCGGCACCTTAGTGCTTGAAGTGACATCTTTGCTTTTCAACACTTTAAAGAGGTCTTTTACAGATTTGTCCAACACAATACAGTGTTTGATTTCTTGACTACTGCTTCCTTGGGTGTTGATTGTGGATCTAAGTAAAATAAAATCTTTGACAACTTCAATATTTTCTCCTTTTATCATGATGTTGCTTATTGGTCCAGTTATGAGGATTTTTGTTTTCTTCATGTTGAGGTATAATCTATACTGAAGGCTGTGGTCTTTGATTTTCATCAGTGGGTGCTTCATGTCCTCTTTACTTTCAGCAAGCAAGGTTGTGCCATCTGTATTTTGCAGATTGTCAATGAGTCTTCCTGCAATCTAATGCCATTTTCTTCTTCATATAGTCCAGCTTCTCAGATTGAAAAATTTTGGTGAAATGGCTAATTATTTGTTTCAACAATGTTTCTAATATAATCTATGCCTTTACTGCTGATTTTAAATGCCACCTTTATTATATATTATGTTCATACGTCTATTAGAGTCTAGTTTTAAACTCAAAATTTTGTTCCTTTCTCTTCTTATGCCAAGTACCAAATATTTTAACTTATTCTAGCTTCATGATACATGTGATATCTGGATTATTTAATCTCATTTACTTTTCATCTTCAGATTTTTCCTGCTATTTACCTAAGAATAATATGTTTATCAAATATAGAATTTGACAAGTAAAAAAATTCTATCAGAATTGTTACTGGGATTGCATTTAATTTACATTGCTGAAGTATTCATTTTAAAGACAAGGCATGATTTTTTTCTTTTAAGTCTTCAAGCAGAATTTTAGTATTTTTATATAGATATTATATGTAGTTTGGTTTGTTGTCAATTTTTTGTTTATTGTTGAAATTGCTATCTATATCTGTATCTCTATATATCTATCTATCTGTCTATCTACCTATCTATCTATCTACTCCCTGAATAATAGTCAAACACTAGGCTCAAGGTAAAAAACAAAATAGACCCACCCTAACAAAGACTATAGTCAAATTGACAGAATCAGGAGGATCTTCCAATAATTTATCTGCCCACTAGAACAAAGTTCAACAACCATCGAAGGCAACATAACCATACATAAACAAACATAACCATACTCCTTAAAACATGTCATCTACAATATTCAGCATGCAATCAAATTACTGGACAATTGTGATTCATAATCAAGAGAAAAAGTAGTCAATAGAAAGAGACTACCAAATGAGTCTGATGTTTAATTAACAGAGAAAGACTTTCAAAGAGCTAATATAAATATGTTGGAGAATTCCAAGGTAGATATACATAAACAGTAAACAGAGGAGGGATCTTAGCAGAAAAATGGAAACTATAAAAACGTGCATCAAAGAGAAAATATAAAACATCTGAATTATAAAATATCTGAAATGAAAATTTCATTTTAGATGGATTTAGTAGCAGATTAGACAATGAAAAAGAAAGGGCCAGTAAACTGGATGACACACCATAGAAATTTTACAAACTAAAAAACAGAAAAGAAAGATTATTTAAAAAAAGAAGAAGAGTCTCAGTAACTTGTGGGACAAAAACCAGCAATGTAATATATACGCAATTGGATTCCCAGAAGGAGAAGAATGACAAAATAGAATATATATATATATATACACATACATATACACACAAATATGTATATTTCTTATATACATATAAGAAATAATGGCTAAACTAATTTCAAGTTTCGTGAAAAGCATCAAAGTATAGATTCAAGCAGCACAACTCCTAACAGGATAAATGGAAGAAAACCACACCTAGGCACATCATAGTAACACTGCTAAAAAAAAAAAAAAAAAAAAAAAAAAACTACTGAAAACAGCTGGAGAAAAACAACACATTAAATATATAAGTAACAATAATTAACTAATGACAGCTGACTTCTCATCAGAAAAATAAATGAAGATCAAAACATAAAGGAATGGCATCTTTAGAATGTTGAAAATCAGAACCTGTCAACTCCTCATTTTATGTCCACTGAAAGAATGCTTCAAAAATGAGGGTGAAACACAGACATTTCCAGAGAGTTAAAAACTGAGAAAGTTTGTTTACAGCATACCTGCAATACAATAAATAACAGAGGAGTTTTTTCAGGCTTAATGGTAATAATACCAGGTGAAACATTGAATATAGAGAAGGAATGCAAACTACCAGAACTGCTAAATTATGTGCATAAATATAAAATACTTTTTTTCCTTTTCTTAATTTCTTCACAGTTGACTGACAGTTAAACATTGTATTGTGGAGTGTTTAAGACATATAATAGTAAAATATTTGAAAACAATACAACAGAGGACAGATTTTAAACAGAGTAATATTTGAAAGTTTTTATATTTTATGTAAAGTGGTACAATGTTAAATTTAAGTAGAGAATGGTAGGTTAAAGTGCATAATTTAATCCCCAGAGCTCTCACTAAATATGATAATCACAGTTATAACGAGAAGAAGGAGGAGGAAGCAGAGAAAGTTAAGAGGTATTGCTAAAAAGTCAATAGAAAGAATAAAATATAATTAAAAAAGTTGATTACCCCAAAAGAACATAAGAAAGATAAAAAAGTTAAAAGAAGATGGGACACAGAGAAAACACATAGCAAGCTGATCATGATTACAATAAATATAAATAGACTAAATACTCCAATTAAAAGGCACAGCTTATCAGACGTCATTGAAAAAAGTAAAAAAAAGCAAGTCTTAACTCTATGATGTCTACAAGAGGTACACTTAAATATAAAGGCACAGATAGGTTAAAAACAAAAAGAAGAAAAAACATATAATATGCAAAGAGTAAGCCTAAGAAAGCTTGTATGGCAATTTTAATAACTGAAAAGTAGATTTCAAAATAAATGCATTATCAGACATAACAAGGATCATTTTATAATGATAAAAGGTCTTTCATCAGAAAAATATAGCAATCATAAATGTGAATGAACATAATAACAGAGCTTCAAAATAAATAAATACTGATGATTTTCTAAAGGGAGAAATAGACAGCAAATTCATAGAGATTTTAATACTTCTCTCCAAGTAATTAAAAAATAACTGGATACAAATCAGTAGGTATGTAGAATATCTGAACACCTCTATCAACCATCTTGACCTAACGGACACTTATAGAACGCTACATTCAACAACCACAGAATAAACATTATTTTAAAGTGCCCATGTAATGTTCACCAAAAGGAACCATTCACTGGGTCATAAAAACAAAAAGTCCCAATAAATTTCAAAAATTTGAAGTGTTATAGTATATAATCTCTGCCTAAAATGGAATTAAATTTGAAATCAACAAGATGTTTAGAAAAGCCCCTAAATATTTATAGATTAAACAACACACTTCTCAATGAAACTGGTAAAAGAAAAAAACTCAAGAAAAATTAGAAAATATTTTCAACTAAATTACAATGAAAGCAAACATATCAAAATGTGTGGGACTCCACAAAAGCAGTGCTTACTGGAAAATGTGTAACTGTAAAGGCTTATGCTGAAAAAGAGGTTGAAAGTGAATCACATTAGTTTTCTTATTAAGAAGCTAAAAATGAAGAGCAAAAATTACTTAAGAAAGGAAAAGGTAAAGTTCAGGAAAATTATGAAAAAAAAAAGAGAAAATTAACCAAGATAAATTATGTTCTTTGAAAATACAATTAAGTCAATAAACCCTGAGCAAGACTAGTCAGAGAAAAAAGAGAAATAAATACAGTTACCAACATCATGAATGAAGGAAGGATATCATTACTTACCCTGCAGCCATGAAAAAGAATAATGCAAGAATTTTAAGAAAACATTTTATGCCAAAAATTCTACTAATTGAAAGAAATGGATAAATTCTTCCAAAAACATAACTTACCAAAACTGACACAAGAAGAACTTCTTAAAAATGTGAATAGTCCTACATTAGCTAAAGCATTTAAACTTGTTATGGAAAACCTTCACACACACACACACACACACACACACACACACACACACACTCACACACATACACACACACATACACCCAGCACAATCACAGGCAAAGGTAGTTTAATAGTACATTATATCGAACATTTAAGGAAGAAATAATTCCATTCACAACACAAACTCTCTCAGAAAATAGAAGGGGAACATATGCCTTTCCATCTAATAATGCTGGAACAGTTGGACACACCCAGGAAAAGAAAATGAACCTTAATCCTTACCTCACACATACAACACACACAAAAAATTAATTTGAGATGGAGCATAGACCAAAACATAAAAGCTAGACATATAAAATTTCTACAAGAAAATGTAGGAGAATATCTTTGCAATCAAAGCACTAACAATTCATCAACTGGACATCATCAAAATGAACAACTTCTGCACATCAAAAGATGCTATTAAGGAAATGAGAAGGTAAACCACAGACTGGGAAAAGAAATATTTCCAATACACATAATTGTCAAAGTTCTCTTATTCAAAATTTATAGAGAACCGCTAAAATTCAATATTACAAAGATAAATAATCCATTTTTTTTTAAATGAGCAAAAGGTTTGAGGGAGACACTTCACACGAGAAGATATGGGAAAGACCAATTAGCACATAAGAAGACACACAATGTAATTAGTCATTAGAGTACTAAAAACTGAATCCACATGAAATACCCTTCCATACCCATTATAATGGCTAACATTAAAGAATAAGAGCACTAAATGTTGGTGAGGTTGTGGAGTAACTAGCCTGAGTTATATACTGCTGGTGGGAACATAAAATGGCGCAATCAAACAATGATACAGCCACTTTGGAAGACTATTTGACAGTTTCTTTTAAAAGTTAAATATACACTTATCTTATGACCTAACAGTTCTATTCTTAGGTATTTACCAAAAAGAAATGAAAATATATGGTCACAAAATGGCTTGCACATGGATGTTTATAGCAGCTTTATTCATAATAGCTACAAAATGAAAATAACACAAATTTCATCAACAGAGAAACAATAAATCAGTTGTGGTGTATTCTTTCAGTGGCATGCTACTCAGCATTAGAAAAGAATATTGATGCAGAGAGCAACACAGATGAATCTGAAAAACATTATGATGAGTGAAAGAAGCTAAACATACTTAATAATTCCATTTACAGGCAGTTTGGGAAAAGACAAAACTAATCAATGGCGATAGAAATTAAACAGCGGTAGCCTATGAGAAGGAGCTCTGGTGGTGTAGTGGTTAAGCGTTCAGCTGCTAACCCAAGGATTGGAGGTTCAAACCCCCTAGATGCTCTGTGGAGAAAGTGACAGTCAGCTGCTGTAAAGTCACTCTGGGTCACTCAATGGCAATGGGTTGGTTAGTTTGTTTAGCCTGAGGGTGGGGTTCCTACGAGAGGCACTAACGTAGGGTCATTCTATACCACTGTACCCACTGCCTTTGAGCCAATTCCAACTCATAGTGACCCAACAGGGTAGAGTAGAACTGTCCCACAGTGTTTCCAGGGAGCCACTGTGGATTCCAACTGCTGGCCTTTTGGTTAGCAGCCGAACGCTAACTATAACACTAATTATATTAGATAATTCTAGCCTAATATAATCCCCAAAGCTTCAGATAAGGAGACAAAGGTCAAATTAGTCCCCTGAGGTCACACAGTGAATTTGGGGAGGAGCTGGGTCCAAACGCTGGCCCATTTGCTCCCAGGACAGCATGGTGTAGGCTCCGCCCTGCACAGTTACCCGGGTGGCATTAGTGTGTTTACTTCCCTGGAAGGTTCTACGTGCACAGCCCTTCCACTTCCGCTCCCCAAAGAATTGCCAGTTACTCTGAGAATGAACATAATACACGATTTTATGTTTTGGTGGGATCGTTGCTATGTTTTCCCCCATATGAATGAATCATTTCAAGTTCTTCACTTTATTGACGAGAGAAGAGAGTGTTGCTTTTATTGACATAAATATCATGTACCTTACAGTACATCATCCCAAATATATGGCTAAAACAACGGCTTAGGCCTCACAGACCCCAATAGCAGTGCTTTAAACACATATTCAGAAAGAGTTACCCATATTCAGAGACCTCCTACATGTACTAAATCTAGGAATCTTGGCTACCTTGGAACGTTGGCACCCTCTGCCCCACCCCCAACCTCTGGGTTGACATGTGTTCCTACCAGCCTTAGCTGAGTTTGTCCTAATGTTCATACTACTCTAAAGCAAAATGCACATGTTCTGCCTTTCTGGAAAATTCTCTTCCATCCTGTTAACTGCTGGTTTAAAAAATGAATGAACCCCACCTTCCATCCAGATCCAGTCAATTTCCTCCCCTGCCATTCGATCCAGGGAGCCCAAAACAGTGACCTTTCTGGGGCTGACTTTACAAGACAAATTAAAGGAGGGAAATACCGTGGGAAAATGTCTTGGTTGCTTGGAGGCCTTGGAGAAGACTCAGCGGAAGAGCCTGGTGTGTGGGGGCTGGAGATGTGATGAATGAGCTGGCCGCTGGGCCCTCCTCCCCAGCATATGCTTTTGTACTTTCTTCCTAATATACTGCAGGATTATTGCAAAGGCGTCAACAGTTCTGAGTTCCTCCCCACCCATTAAGACCTAGCCAGCCCACCCCATGTTTTACTTGAAACATAAACTACTTGGAAAGACAAGGTCTTCGCCGTTGTTCTAAGGCGGCAGATGTTCACAAGAATGTCCACCTGTGCCTTCTCTGATGCTTGAAAAGCAGCAATGAGTTTCACAGCTTTGAGGGGGAGAAATAACCCCAGAACAACACAACATTTTACAAAGGAAGATGGAGCCAGAACTTGTGAGGGTATGCACACTTGGGCTGAGAACCACATCAGGAGTTCTTTAAAAAGTTGCTCCCTGAAAGAAACATGTCCGCCAAAAACGTTCCCAAAATACCATCCTTATGTTTCTGATCTCTGAATAACAATTGCATAAAAATAGTGATGCTTTTTGAACTTCCAGAAGTCTTTTATGGGTTACTTAAGGTTGTGGTTTCTTTTTGTTTATTTGTTTTCTCTTTCAGAGACAAGAAGTTATATTTGTCCAAAGTTAAATGCACTCAAAAATTCAAGAAATTAGGTTTCTGTTGAAAGAAGCTTGAGGTCCACATTAGTCCTCAGCAGGAAGGCCACAGGGGAGGAGGGAAAATCTCGGTATCAGGCTTCCTCCCCACAAAATATCCAAAAGCTAAAGGTTCAAAACTTCCCTCATGAAAGATCAGTCCAAAGGACCTCATCTACCACAATCTCCACCAGACTGAGTCCAGCATAACCAGATGGTGCCCGGCTACCACCACCAACTGCTCTGACACGGATCACACCCGAGGGTCCCAGACAGAGCTGAAGAGAGCCCGAGAGCATGGTCCTCAGACACCCTTTTAACTCAGTTCTGAAGTCACTCCTGAAGTTCACCCTTCAGCCAAAGATTAGAGAGGCCCATAAAACAAACAATAATACACGTAGCTCAACCATGCAGACAATATTCAATGGGCACACCAGCCCAGGGGCAAGGACAAGAAGGCAGGAGGGGACAGGAAAGCTGGAAGAATGGAAATGGGGAACCTAAGGTCGAGATGGGGAGAGTGTTGACACGTTGTGGGGTTGGCACCCAATGTCACAAAACAATATATGTATTAATTGTTTAATGAGAAACTAACTTGCTCTGTAAACTTTCATCTAAAGCACAAAAAAAAAAAAAACCAAAAAAACTTCCCTCATGATGAAGTGTCACCTCTGACACGAAGAGGTGTTCCTGAAGTTGGTATTTTCGGACACAGTTTGTGAGGTGTGACGGCAGGAGCAGAGGGGGTGCGGCTGCGGCCGGGGTGTCTCTGTGCATACTGGGGCCAGGGGTGCGTGGCCGTCCCGCTCTGGCCCTCTGGACACCTGCACCAGTGATGGTTACTGAGAGAGCTCAAAACACATCCGGGGCCAAGACTCCAGGACAAAGGAATGGAAACAACTGAGGAAACAATTCCGACCCACAGATGCCCAGAGACATGTAAGAGATGCTTTCACTCACGGCCAGGACATGGCCATGGATTTCAGTGGTCCCCTTTTCCCAGCCAAGACCTTGTAGGCGGCTTCCCCCTCCCCTTCCTCTTGCCGCTTCCCTGCCTGCCATAATATTCCTCTGTCTCTGAGTCTCAATGTCCTGTTTAAGGTCTGCATCACTCCGAGTTTCACCCCAACCTCATGGCAGCCCAGGAGCCTCATGAGTTTTAACAAGGTGAGCCGTCGTGGACGGCAGAAAGGGCATCTCATGGACACATCCGGTTTTGCTTTTCCTCCTCGAGCCCTTTCCTTTCTTGCTATTCCTAATCTGGGGGAAGAAAAGTCCATGGGAGCTAGAACCTCAAGCCAAAAATGGAAGGAGGGCGGTGGAAGAAGCTAGGAGGAAAAAGACGGATTAGAATCCAAATACAGTCAAATTGACCTTCCAAGCATATCTAACTTTTTTCCACCCACCCCAGTCACTGCTGTTAAGTCTAATCCCACTGGTGATTAATTTCCTTGCAGGAGGAGTGGTAGATATCTTTTATTGAAATTTCATACAGATATCTAAAAATTTTCAGCTGATACAGAAAAACAAAACTCATAAGTCACCCCAGAAACAAATAGAATGTTATCTATCCCGTGAAGTCACAGAATGCAGAAGATACTAGCTGCCCTGGGTCGACCTCACCCAAGCTTGGACTCTGTGCCTTGGCTCCCTCGTCTTGTAACCAGGGTATACGCTGCTGTCCGTAGCTGAGCATCCTCTGTAGGGGGTGTGGAGATGAAATGAGCTCATACCCAGGAAGCCTGTGGACTGTGTACAGTAAATGTTGTTGCTGTTGGGTGTTGTCCAGTCCATTCTGACCATAACGACCCTACGTGACAGAGTACAACTACCCGGGGTTTTCTTGGCTGCAATCTTCATGGGAGCAGATTGTCAGGCCTTTCTTCCTGAGTGCTGTTGTGTGGAGTCCAAACTGCTGACCTTTTGGTTAGCAGCCAAGCGCTCACCTGTTGTGCTACCAGGGCTCCTTAGTTCTTTCTATTTCAGGAAGTTTTCTCCTCATCCTCTGGGCTCTGCATGCTGCCCACACAGAGACGTAGGTGAGCATCCTCTGGGCTCTGCGTGCTGCCCGCACAGAGATGTAGGTGAGCATCCTCTGGACTTTAGGTGATGCCCACACAGAGATGTAGGTGAGCATCCTCTGGGCTCTGTGTGCTGCCCACACAGAGACGTAGGTGAGCATCCTCTGGACTCTGCGTGCTGCCCGCACAGAGATGTAGGTGAGCATCCTCTGGACTTTAGGTGATGCCCACACAGAGATGTAGGTGAGCATCCTCTGGGCTTTAGGTGATGCCCACACAGAGATGTAGGTGAGCATCCTCTGGGCTCTGCGTGCTGCCCACACAGAGATGTAGGTGAGCATCCTCTGGGCTTTAGGTGGTGCCCACACAGAGATGTAGGTGAGCATCTGTTGAATGAGTGGGTGAATGAATGAGACCAGAGCACCGCTTTGTATCCACAACTCTGAGCTTTTGTGCCTTCAGTGTCAAGGGCTGAGGCATGCTCCAGGCAGGCAAGCTACCCACCGCTCACTCCATTAGGGCTGTCAGGGGTGACTGAGCAGAGGAAAGTGGTGGGTTGTGGGCTGGCCCAAGGGCTGTGTTCCAGTGATATTGGCTGTGAAGAAAAGAGATGTTCTGCCCACCAACCTTTGGCTTCTGTATAAATTTGGAGACACATTGCTTGGAAAACACTAGCCAGGATAAGGGTTGGCAGGGTGGCCAGCCTGGAGATCAAGGCTTACAAAAGCTCTGGAAATACCCAGCCATTGATTTGGTTTTCTCTGCTCCTTGTGCTGCAGAGATTCTAGAATTCTCTTTGCCCCTCTTTGTCATTGTCTTTACTATTTGCAGAAGATCACGTTTGCCAAGTCCCCTTTCTTTCCTAGAAAGTGAAGTAATGGTGCCCAATGTGATAGGGGAGGGGATGCTGAGGGAGAGTGTCATATCTCATCTCCCAGAGGCAACATCTCTCTCTGAACCCCAAGCTGGGCTGACAAGAAAAAGCTGGCAACCCAGTGGTGGTAACCAGGAAGGATCTTTGGGACGATCCAAGGACAACTCCCAGACAAACATTTCCATGCGCAGCCCCCAATGATACAAGGAAGGGAGGGTAGGCAGTGGGAGTCAAAGATTACTGACAGTGTACTGGACATGGTCTGGGTCTTATTCAGATAAACGAGAGATCTGCTCTCTTCTGAATTTGAGAAGAGCACTCTCATGCTAAACTGTGAGCATTTTCCCTGTGACAAGAGAGCAGCACAGTAGCCTGGAATCCATTCATTCACGACTTTCAATTCTCTGTCACCCTTTAGCTATGCCTGACTGTGTTTCTCCAGGGTGCTGGGCAGATGGACCCCTGGTTTCCACCGCCACGTGCCCACGCAGCCCTACAGCCATAGAACATTTAGGAGCATCTGTGAGGGAGGGGGGATGTGCTGGCATGCATTATTTCCATAACATTGTGTTGCTGTCAGCTGCCATTGATTTGGCCCCCACTCACAGTGATGCCATGCACAACAGAACAACATTCTGTCCAGTCCTCTGCCATCCCTGTGATCAGTTGTGGATTGGACCCTTATGACCCATAGGGTTTTCACCGGCTGATTTCAGAGGTAGACTGCGAGGCCTTTCTTCCTAGTCCATATTAGTCTGGAAGCTCCCCTGAAACCTGTTCAGCATCATAGAAACGCACAAGCCTCCACTGACAGATGGGTGGTGGCTGTGCATGAGGTACATTGGCCCGAAATCCAACCCAGGTCTCCAGCAGGAAGGTGAGAATTCTACCCCTGGACCACCACTTCCCCCCTATTACATAATAGTGTTAATTAAATCCACCTCGATAAGTGAAATGGGGATTCCAGATCCCTATGGAAATCAGACAGAGCCCCAAACCCTTTTTTAAAAAGTACGATGTTCCCCCTCCCCCTAAAATGTTTATCTTACCGTTTTTGAGGCTTAAAAACTCAAACAAGGCAGTGATTATCTTTAGGAAAATGGGAAGTAGTAAGAGCCAGAGAGAATGAGTAATACTTCTGTTTTCTCGCTTCCTACCATAACTGTTTCTTTTGGACGGCATCTGAATTGTGGTTATTAATTTATCTTTATGTGAATTCCAGCTGCTGGTCATGTGGCAAACCATCTGTGAGGGGGGCCAGGTATTTTCGCAAGTGAAAGGCAGGTTTTTAAAGTCCCGAGCTGGCGCAGAGTCCCATGGCAATCTCTGCCACTTCTGCTCTGTACCCAACCCAGCAAGTGAGGAAGGGCAACCAGCTGAGAAACGGAATGTGCCCGCTTGGGAAGAGAAGCCTGGGAAGCGAAGGCCGTGGGCCAGCTAGGAAGCAGGACGTGGCTGAGAAGAGGGAGCGGAGCCTGCTCACTGTTGGGCGGCGTCTGTAAGGTGCACCTTCTGCATGTAAGGCCCGGCCTGAGAAGCGGTCTGGACTCACGGAAGTCCCTCAAGCAGGTTATAATCAGGAATGGCAGAGTTGAGCTTGCATGAAAGGATGAAGACCCACACTTCCTACCTAGCTCCCACCTCCCACCTTCACTGCCTAAGAAAGCCATTCCGTGAAATCAAAGTGCAAAGGGTTTCTCAGCGACATGGGAATACGATGCCTACGTCACTGGGTGAAAGGAATAGGCCTGGGGGTGGCCATCATCTCTAGAGCTACATAGAAAAGCAGGCTGAGATCCACACCCCATCGTGGTCAGAGGTGGACTCTGGAAACTTGGTGAAGGGTGGGAGTCCCTGGTGGTGCAAATGGTGAACCTGCTCAGCTGCTGACTGAAAGGTTGCAGGCTTGAGTCTACCCAGAGGCACCTAGGAAGAAAGGCCTGGTGATCACTTCTGTAAAACCAGTCATTGCAAACCCAATGGAGCACCGTTGCACTCTGACACACATGGGGTCACACTGGAGTTGACCTGATGACAATTTTGGTGTGTGTGATGAATGGAGAGGTTGTTTGTGGATGGGTGGCTGCAAACGAAACCTTTGGAAGAGGTGGAGGGAGGTATGCCTGGATTTGGGAGTGGTGCTGCGAGAAGTGGGGAAGCACCCCAGGACGGGGAACGGCATGAGCACAGACCCAGAGATAAAGGGCCTTCACAGCATGAGTGTACAGGAAAGAGACGAGGTGAGGGAATACTAAGTCCGCATGGCAGGCCAGGGTGACGGGCAGCAAACGAAGACTGCCTTGGGCTTATTGCCTTTGGAGGGGAAAGTTTAAAGAGGGGACACAGTGTGGGGAAGGGGCCGTTGGGGCTGCAGTCACTGATATTATAAAGCTTGCGAGTATAATGTGGCCTCAGGAGAGAGGACAGTTTGCACCACCTCTGTCTGGCCTTGGAGTGGGGCCAGCGTCCCTGGGGACTCATGAAGCCACGGCCCCTCTCTTTTTCGTGGTGTGTCCCCACACTCATCGCAGGATCAGGCCTCATTTTCTCCCTCTCTCGTACACACAGCACACAAATGCCCAGCCTAGGGACCTGGGCGTGTCAGCAGGAAAGCCAGGGCCTCCTCAGTGGCTGCTCCTGATGAGCGGGGACACCGTGGGTCTGGCAGAGCCCAATCACAGGCGGGGAGGCGCCCGCACTGCACTGCCTGCAGGAGGGGGCGTATGGTAATATTCCGAAATGGCAATTCTCCTAAATAAATAGCACATCAACTTACTTAAACCTAATCATAAATGGTACAAATTGGGCCCATGTGCAAACAGCAACCTGAGCCGCAGGCCAGAGTTAAAGCCACATTGTTTGCCGCCTGACCTGGGCTCGGGAAAGACCGGCGTGTCCAATTACATCTGTGAAAACCATTCCAAAGCCAGCCCTGTATTTTCATTATAAATGTATAAAAAATTTTAATAAGACGGCATTCTGGACTTGCTAAGCTTTTAAAATGCTCACTGGGGGTGGAGCGGGTCGAGGTTCTTCCATGCAGCCCAGAGCCAGTGCCAGCCCGTAATGATTGAATGTTTTCCTGTAATAAATTGAAAAAATCTGGTTGGTAAGAATGGATCCAAATCACTTGGCATTAGTAAGATAATTTGTTACCTGGCTTCCTTTTGGAATCAAACCGCTTCCAAGCATGTTGGAACTAGGTTAGGAGCTGCCATCTCCACAGAAAGGGAGAGCTCCGAGGGGGACGCTGTGCGAGCCCCCGCAGCGGCGAATCTTCCATCTCCCTCCCCGGGCCTCACCTCCCTCGGCCCTTTCTCACGGCCTCGCGGCTCTAGCGCAAGAGGCTCCTCCACCAAAAAACGGCAAAAAGGGGCTTCTCAGGACCCCAGCCAACTCCAAGCCCCCTCCTTTGTACCTCTCCAAACCTCAGGCCTGCTTAATTATGATTAATTGCTACATGGATAATCAGACACAGTTTCTAAAGGTTGGAACTGACAGTCCAAGGACGCCAGGGAAGACAGCAGGCTGCCTTTGTTCACAGAAAGAAAAAGCAGGTTCCTTCCTTGGCCCCGTAACCTTTTCCTATTTTAACAATTCCAAACAGAATTAATACCATCAGGATCTTGCTCCTGCTCCAGGGAATTGAACTTCAACTGTACAATTTCTGCAGCTGTCAGTTTCTCCAGGCCTCCTGTCAATAACGCAATGTTGGGGTGCCGGTCTTCGGGAAGGAGAGCAGTTTCGAGTTTCTGCCTTATGTCTGTGCTTTCTGGGTGGTGGGGCAGGATGAGAGGGTACAAAATAATACTAATAATATCAGCCGTTACAAAGCTTCCACCCTTGACTTAAATGGATCACAGGTAATAATAGGCTTTTGCTCCTTATTTCCTCTGCTTGTTTTAGAAAATATGGTGAAAAGGGCAGGCAGTTTTGTCTTGCCAGCTCTTCCCTCCATTAAAAATCCCTTTGGCTAAGTCAAGAATCACAGAATGTCACTTCCAGTCTAACAGAAGTGCTGGGCCTTGCTCAGCTCCTATTACCAGGAGGCAAAGCCCTGGGTTCCCGGTGCCAGTGTTTCTGTGCTTGGCTCAGGGCCCAGTATTGTTCCTTCATTGCATTCCACAGGGCCTCTCAGCCAGCTAATGTTTGCACTGGGAGGTCCAAATATCCAGCCATCAGCGCTGAACTTTTCTCTTTTTGTTGAGAATTGCAGGTTTCCAACGTAATCAGTGGTTTAAAGAAACCCTTACAGGTGAGCACAAAACAACTCATCTACATTTTATTCACAAACAATAATATTTGCAGCAGCTTTACCATGTGCGCTCATAAAAGAGTTTTAGAAGACGTCTGGCTTTTTAAGACTTCAGAGGGGTGGAATTGGTTTACCAATTTAAAGGCGGACATTTTATTTTATTTTATTTTAAATCCTGAAGAGCATAAAAGTATTTTATCCCAGAATGCTAACAGTCCATCTATTCCGCACAGTTAATGCGTGGGCTCACGTGGGAAATGGCAGTCAGAGATGGATAAACTAATTTGAACCAGTTTCAAGCACATAGCATTTAATTAAATCGCATCCTCAGAATGGGTTTTAAGGTTGGGATTTTCAGAGCATGTGGGCTGGGCTCCGCATCTTGGCCGTGGTCCTGGGGAGCTCTGCCAAGGTGGCCACAACTAATGGGCTTGTGATCAGGCCCGAAATTTCATGGAGTTTTGCACAGGATTTCACGGCCAATCAGAACAGCAGGGGAAGTGAGGTTCTGACCCTCCGGGCTCTGATGAGATTCTGAGTTACAGCGCAGACTTGGGACCCATCACAAGTGCAGCTCAAGGGACAGCCAAATGCAGCTCCTTGCGTCTTCTTGGCTTGTTCCCTGGAGGGCTGACCCCTTCCCCACCATGCACTCTAGCACCACGCCATGGTTCAAGGACAATGAGGCTACAGACCTCCCCCGCCCCATCCAAATGACCCATACGTTCCAGAAGCTTCAACACAGTCTTGTAGGAGGTGGGGGAGTAAGGTGATGATGATGGTAGCTGAAAGCCTTAAGAAGCACGACATTTCCTAGGAAGATGCCTAGGAGCTGTGATGCTGAAGGCCAGATCACCAGGGATAATGTTGAAGGCACAGCACTGGCCTACACAGGCCTAGAGGACTGTCTAATTGAATATGGACACGTTCTGAGACAACCCTCCAAGGATTTCTGGGCTTCCGATACCAACGAAGAAAGATGCAAGTAGAGGGAAGCTTTTCCTCACTGGTTTCTGCTTTGCCCCATCTTCACCCCCGACCCATTCTGCTATCTCAGTGCTTTTCTGGAGCGCAGAAGGTAAACAAAGACAATCCTTTAGTTCTCACTTGTCATAAACTTAAAAATCAAAAGAATCACCCACCTGGGTTTTGATTCCATCCTCTTGAAAATCCCAGCTTTGGGAATGAACATATCACTCCTAGTTTTGTCCCAGAGGTGTTTGCCCACTTCCTCATAAATGTTGTTCTACCCCCTACCCCAGGTAGACTAGAGAGAAGTTCATCCTTTCTCCCCCAGCCAGCTGGCTCCATCCTCTAAGATGCAGCTCAGCCGTCAGTTTTCAGAGCTGCCAGAGGCTCCCAGTAGAGTGAATGACATCCCCAGTGCCAGATACTGCTCTGTTGCATCCCTCACCCATGCCATCATAAATACCTGCTCAATTCCTGTGATTACCTCCTGGGCTTGGGGGCTCCTTGAGGACAAAGCCCGTGTCTCAGTCATCTTCCTCTCCTCTACCTCTCCCCGCCCTCATCACAGCAACTGAGAGAGAAAGTCCAGATGAGACAAAGTCCTCAATCAAGAGGATGAAAGTCCGAGTGGATTTAAAGTCTTTACCCATTTCTTCCAGTTGGGTTGCTGGGGAATCCTTTCAATAACACTATCTTTCATTTCATTCTTAGTAAAACCATCTTGATGGTCATTGAAAAATAAACCAGTCCCTTGTTTATTCATTTCTTTGCTCAGTGACCTTCACTGAGCATTACCGTCTGCCAGGTACCCCTAGGGTCAGGGGAGGAGAATGACCAGGGCAGGATGCTGGTCATAAGGTAGAAAAAGTGAGCTCAGTGCCTGAGAGGTTCCAGAGTGGATCCCTCCAGCCCTTTGTCTCACATTCAATGATAACACCAACATTCCAAGTCCAAGTGCAAGAGGAGTAATGAAGTCACGGTCGCGTCAGGGACTCCTCTTGGCCGGAGAGACAATGCGTTTGATGTTAGGTTGAATGAGCTCAAGGTGTGAGCTTAGACCCAGCGAGTGCAGTTTGACCAGCATGTACCTGAGCAGAGAACTCTGGTGTGTAAGAGTGGGCAGCACCAATGTAGACCAAGGCAAGAGACCCAGTCACTGGGCCAGGGTCCACTTTCTGAAGCTCAGCCTCTCACCCATGTTAAACATCTCTCTAATTTCTACAGGAAGACTGTTGAAGCTCTTCAGTGGCGGGGTGATTCTTGATTTCTAAGTGTCCATTAATTATACTGTTGGTTCATTAAAATGCTGGGCATCGTCCTTTCCCTAACCCAAGCTCTGCCTCCTTATCATATCTGCCAGCATCGCTAGTTCTGTCGTTGGGTCATGTAAGAACATTCTCTCTTCCCCTCCTATGCAGAGTAGTTTTCTCACTATCCTACCTACATCTGCTACGCACTTGTTGGTTTATCAATATGACAGTTAGTGTCTGCCTATATCTGGAAATATCCACAAAGTAATGTCCTTCATGATGATGGTTCACTGTAAGATGGGAGGTTGAGGGATCTAACGGCTGGGGACAAGGAAGCAGTGGGACATGGAGACAGAAAAGAGAACACTCATATGCCTGATATAGAAGGCAGGAAAGAAATTGGGTTGTAGCTTGTGGGGGTCTCCAGGCCAAGGAAGTTTACTGGGACAGCAGGAGCCCACATCCCTCGGTTCTCCTTCCACCAGTGATGCCTCACTAAGGGAGGCACTGGGGGATCAACCAGATAACTTCCCTCTCTGGTCCCCTTGAAATGTGAACTGTTAGATGCCAAATGCCTCTCTCAGCTTTTTGTTGTTGTCAGCTGCTGTCAAATCCATTCCAACTCATGCCAGTGCCACATGTGCTGAGTAGGATTGCTCCATAGGGTTTGCTAGGCTGTGACCTTTTGGAAGCAGATTGCCAGGCCTGGCTTTTAAGGAGATTTTGAGTGGGTTTGAACCGCCAAATTTTCAGCTTACTGAAAGTGAAGAGGACTTGAAGTACTTACTGATGAAGATCAAGACTATAGCCTTCAGTATGGATTACACCTCAACATAAAGAAAACAGAAATCCTCACAACTGGACCAATAAGCAACATCATGACAAATGGTGAAAAGATTGAAGTTGTCAAGGATTTCATTTTACTTGGATCCACAACCAACATCCATGGAAGCAGAAGTCAAGAAATCAAAAGATGCATTGCTTTCGGCAAATCTCCTGCAAAAGACCTCTTTAAAGTGTTGAAAAGCAAATATGTCACCTTGAAGACTAAGGTATGCCTGACCCAAGCCATGGTGTTTTCAATCACCTCATATGCATTGGAAAGCTGGAGGATGAATAAAGAAGACTGAAGAAGAATTGATGCCTTTGAATTGTGGTGTTGGCAAAGAATATTGAATATACCATGGACTGCCAAAAGAATGAACAAATCTGTCTTAGAATTGTGTCACACACAGCCGTAATGCTCCTTGGAAGCAAGGATGGCGAGACTACCTCTCACGTACTTTGGACACGTTATCAGGAGGGATCAGTCCCTTGAGAAAGAAATCACTCTTGGTAAAATAGAGGGCCAGTGAAAAAGAGGAAGATCCTCAACAAAATGGATTGACACCGTGGCCACAACAATGGGCTCAAGCATAACAATGATTTTGAGGCTGTCACAGGATCGGCCAGTGTTTGGTTCTGTTGTATGTAGGGTGGCTGTGAATCAGAACCAACTCAGTGGCACCTAACAACAGTCAAGTGGTTAACTCTTGGGCCACCCATAGACTACTTTCTCTCAGATTATCCTGTGATAATAGGAACAATGTGTTAGAACCTTATGGCTTCAGAAGCCCTTTCACATCAACTACTTCATTTGATCCTCTCAACCCTGCAAAGCAGCTGTTATTCCAACAACAGATGAGGAGACTGGTGACTTCTGCATCCAAGGCCACAAAACTGATGAAGAGAAGAACAGGTATTCAAATCCCACCTGTGCTCTATACCTTCCCCTTGAATGTCAGGAAGCTCCCAGTCTACACGAAGTGCATTTCTCGCTTTCATATTCCTCCTGGGATTCTTGCTTCTAAAAAGAGATGTGAGGTTCCTAACAACCAAAGCATAAAGAAAAATATAAGTTGTATAGCTTTTATTAACAGTGAGGATAAGATATCTTCCGAAAAAAACTCTGTAAGCTCTGTGAGACTCTTCTTAACTCTGAAGAAGAGAAGAAAGTCAATGTTATCAGCTAATTATGAAGACTGAATGAATTAAAGTGAGCAAAAACAGTCACTGCATGACCTGGACTTGGAAGATGATCTATAATTGAACATGCCTTCCTTTCTTCTTTATTCTTTCCTTATATCCTTTCTTCTTTCCTTCCTTCCTTCCCTCCACCCTTCCTTCTTTATTTCTTTCTATACTTTTTTATTTAGAGAAAATTGAATATTTTAAAATCTTTTCTACCAAACACTAAAGAACCCTAGATAAGGAAGAAGTTGGCCAAAAACCCCAGTTAACTTTCAATAACTATTACGAAATTACTACTAAATTATCCCATACCTTCAAGATTGACGTGTTTCTGTAACAAGATGTTTCCACAATAAATTCTAGGGAAAACTATTTATCAGAAGAAACTTGTCCTTGGTCCAAATTGATTTTAAAACAAACAAAAACTCCAAACTTTAAATGCTAAATCTAATTTAGTGGACAAAGATCAGAGACAGTAATGAGCATTTAAAGATTGCTTCCCATAAAATCTTAATGACCCCTGGTAGTGACGACAGAGTGTCCCAAGTGTCAGACCAAGGTAGGACGGCTCTCACCAGGCACATCCCCTCCACAGCTCTCTATGGGGTTGGCCAAGCTTTCTTGGACTGTATCCCAGGTTGATTTCTTCCTCTGCCCAATTCTGCTCCTCTCCTCTTCCGTTTTCCATATATGTTGATCCCAAATAAGTACCCTGCCCACCAAGCACCAGCTCAGTGTCTGCTTTCAGAAAACCCACATTACAACCGTTGGTAGCAGGAGTGGTCCAGGAAAACTGGGGATACAATAAGACCTTAGACCTGGATCACACCCACCCAGCTCACCATGAAGACCCCACTGAGTGTAGAAGATGATGCCCACAGGAGGTGTGGGCAGGTGGCCCAGACCCCCAGGCATCCACTCCCGCTGTACCACTGTCCCTCCAGCATCTCACACCTATGGCCACTGGAGGGACTCTTACACTCAGCTGATGGAGGAGGGGAGAAAAGTGCAAGCTTGGCTCACTGATTGGCCATCTGGGTACTGGCTGCAAGCTGAAAATGGGAGGTGGCAGCCACATTACAAACTCACTCAAGAAAGACCCCAAAAGCCCACTGTGGGAAGAGGAAATCCTGCAATGAGCAGGAATGCAGGCAGAGACTTTGGAGATGTGGCCCAAGATCAGGAAGAGTGGAAGACTAGGGACAAGGAGGAGCGGGGTATAGACATGTGAATGGATATGTGGGCACAGGCACAAAGCATGAAGACCTTTGTCTCATGTGGATACCATCCAGAGAGTATCTTCTATGGTAGAGGCACTCAGCAGCCAGGTACACAGATGATTCAGCCAGTTAACATCACTGTCTTTGCCATCAGCCATCTGGCATGGCCAGCCTATGAATGGAATGGCCATGGTGGGACAGATGGCAGCTACGCATAGGCCCAAGAGCATGGGTTCCCCTTACCAAGGATAATTTGGCTACGGCTGCCCCCAAATGCCAATCAGCTAGCACCAGAGACCAGTGCCCAGCTCCTGCTGAAGCATTATTCCTAGAGAAAACCAACTGGTTACTCAGTGGCAAATTGACTGCATTGGGCCCTCTCCAGCTGCAGTTCCCTCAGGGCCTGCCTCAGCAGGAAGCAGCCTAGTCAATGGTACACTCTTTCCTGGGCAGTCCACATCTGACTACTGCTTGTGGTGCAATGAAGCCCCAGCATTTCTGTCCACCTCAGGACAACCATCTCAGGTCCCCGCACACAGAGCTCGCTGTGTGGGGTTGGCCGAAGTTTGTCTGGCCAGGATCACAATTCACCTTCTCCCTCTACCCAGTCCTGCTTCTTCTTCTCCTTCCTCAACGTGTTGATCCCGAATGAACATCCTGCCCACCCAACTCCATCTCAGTGGGGGCTTCCAGGGAGCCCAGCATGCAGATGGAATGAAGGAGAAACCAGTCTCAAAGTGAGCCATGGTATTCGTGCTAAACATGGTAATGAACATGAATATGGTGATTTTATCAAGAAAATAAACAAAGACCAAAAGACAAAGAAGAAATTTCACACAGTTTATGTTACATTTGTATACTGCAGATCTATACAGGAGTCCCTGGGGGGGTGGGTGCAAATGGTTAACATGCTTGGCTGCTAACCGAGAGGTTGGAGGTGGGAGTCCACCCAGAGGCACCTTGAAAGAAAGACCTGGCAACCTACTTCTGAAAAATTAGCCATTGAAAACCTTGTGGAGCACAGCTGTACTCTGACACACATGGGGTCACCATCAGTTGGAGTCAACAGCAGCTGGGGTGGTCCTGGTATATTTATAGGACGCCACAGTGGAGAGCTTTCTGACCCAGCAGGTTGTGTGGTCACTGCACACACCTGGTTGCAGCTCCCTGCTTACTTCTGAAGTTGTGCCCTCCTCTGGGCCACTGTGCAGGAAGCCAGGTGGATGACAGGGTGGCTCTGTGTCTGCCGTCTGGTGGGACCTACACAACCGAAGCTGGCTCCCTTTTAGCATACAAACTCGAGGGGAAAAAAAAAAAAAACGACAAACTTTTCACCTCGAGGTTACAGCTTGTGTTCTTTCCATTTGTGTCACTCAAGGGAGGTGGTGAGTTTAAGCAGTCTATTCCCTTAACCCCCTTCCAAGGATCCTGCTTGCTTCCTGCGTCCTCATTTCTACAGCTGAACTCGTGCTCTCTCTGCTCTCTCTCTCGCACACACACACCATTTTCCGTGAATCCAAAAACAAGAAAGAAAACAAAAAGCTGGCAGATGCTGATTTTTCCGCTTAACTGCACATATTTTATAGTATTTCTCTGTGCTTTTCTCCCAAGATGCCCACCTGACCTCACGCGTTCTCCAAATTTTCTCCATTGTGGCCAAATGTCACAGATCATGCAAGGCTGTTTCAGCCCATGGAAATATGCTATAAATGAGTGCTTCTGCCCTTTGATCTTAATCCCTTCTGGTTCCTTCTGCAGCAATTTCTTTTTCCTAAATGAAAGGCCTCTTCATTAGTAATGTCTTCCTGACTCATAGGACAGATAAGACTGTAACACACTCTAGCTACCAGGCTAAATAAAAACAATTGGAGTTATGGGTTCGCATTTGCATACAAAATCTTAGCATTTCAACTACTATTTCAAGAGCTGAAACACAACACAGCAGAAGAAAACAAAAAAGCCAAGCTGTGCCTTCCAGTAACAGAAAGGCAGAAAACATACGGAAATTATCAGCGCGCTGAACACCCACCTGGGAACTAAAATTTCAAAAGAAAGAAGGACAGAAAGAAGAAAAGAAAAGACACTGACATCACAAAAACTTAAATAATTTTAATATCTAACTTAAAGGAAAGACGATTATTTGAGTATCATAAATACACACTGCTCTGTGATTTCATATTCAAATCAAAGTCTACAGTTCTTTTTAGAGGTTTCAACAGCTTCTGCAAATACCTACAGTTTTCAGGCACATCTGATATTCAGGCATAGCCATATTCCAAGTTTAAAAAAGATTAATATAGCGCTTTATTTCTGAGGTACTTCTACCAGAAATCTCAGCAGAGATGTTCCAGTGTTAATGTAACTTGGAAATAATCTCATGCTGATGGCAAACCTCCAAATCTACCAACTTCTCTGTCTCTCAAGGCACAGAGATGTGACTGGAGGGGAAGGCTTCATAATTGCAGTTCTTATGAAACAGTGAATTTTCCAGACTTCCCTATCACCTGTATCTTTGCTTATTTTCTGTTTGCTGTTTTAGGTCTGCGTTTAGCATTTCTGAATGGGAAAACTGCTGTGAACATGAAAAATTTCCTACAGAAAGTCTCCTCTTTGCTGCTTAGTACCAGGACCAACTGCCGGTTTAATCTCATACCCACTGGGACTCTGTAGAGCTTCTTCTAAAACTGCAACGTACACAACTCTGGACGTTTTTAAAGTAAGAGAAAAACAAACGAAGCTCTTGACTTCACCCCCTTCCCATTTCATAGATACCTATAGGAACTTCAGGACGGAGCGAGTGCGGAGAGCACTCAGCAGAGCAGATGGCGTGAGGATGAGATGGTTTCTCTGAGCCATGGGTCTCCGCTGCACGCTGTATATCGTTAGTATTACTTCTTCAGTCTGCAGGACATTTTTGTTCTCATTCTCTAGCACTACTTTAATGCAGAAACTATGCTGTAATGTGTAAGGCAACGTGTCTACCGCTGTCTGCACGTCGAGTTTATTACTATGCTTTTTGTCTTAGTTATTTCTGTGCAAGTTAATGCCATAAATTAATGTGCCTCAAAGATATTGCAATGATTTGAACCTATAAGTATGTATCATTGCTGTTAGCTGAAGTCAAGTCAGCCCCCGACTCACGGTGATCCCGTGCACAAGGGAACAGAATGCTGTCTGGTCCTGCACCATCCCCCTGACTGGTTGGGGATCTGACCATTGTGATTCGCATAGTTTTCTATGGTTGATTTTCAGAAGTTGATGACCAGGCCTGCCTTTCTAGTTCGTCTTAGTCATAGTAACATGTAAGCCTCAATAACCACCTGGAGTAAGTGCACACGGAGCAACACATCCAGTCTTATCCTTAGGAACGTAGTATACACATACACTGATTGACTCTCTCTTTGAGCCAGGCCCTGGGCTAGCTGGTGAGAAAGCAGTGAAGAAGCATCAAAGCTTTGCCTCCCTGCAAGTTGATAAAGCTTGTGCACAGGTCCGTTGTTTCTGAAATGATCTTGACAAGAAGAAAAAGAAAGCTCTGTGGGGACTAGTCAGAGATACGAAGAATGAGAAGGGACCAGCCATGACAAGATCTAAGGAGAGATTAGAGAGCATAAGAAACACCCACTGGATGCTTTCAGTGGAGGAACAAAACTCTGTGTGTGCCAGGGACAAAGAGGAAGCCACTGAGGCTGGAGGATGGTGAACCCAGAGACGGTGGCCCCAGACAAGGTCCGAGGGTTGGGCACAAGTCAGACCATGCTGGTCATTGCTGGAACATTCATGGGGTCTGGGAAGGGGTAGCTGTTGAGTAGGAGTGCACATGTACACTCTGTCAGAAAACACTCACCTTGATCTCAGTGTGCTGGTGGGATGATCAGGGGTCAACCGCTCAGGAGAGGAAGACCACCTGAGGAGCTTTTTGGGCTTGGATCAGGTGCTGGAGATAGAAACATGTACAGAGTCTGAAGAGGACTTGCTCTTGGATTGGAATTGAAGCAAGAGAGACAGAGAGGAATCTGAGATGCCTCCTAGGATTTAGGCCTGAGCAAAAGATTTATCCGTGGTGCCATTTACTGAGTAGGGGAGAGTAAAAGAGGATAAATATTTTTATGGGGAGGGAAGCAAGAGTCAAAGGTTCTGTTTGGGACTTGTTGAAGTTGATACCGTACAGACATTCATTTGGAGGGACTGTGAGAGTTTGATGCTCAGTGGAAGAGTCAGGGATGTGTAGACACCACTGAAAATCACTAGAACATAAACCCAAAACCAAACCAGTGGCCGTTAAGTTGATTCCAACTCATGGCAATCCCATGTGTTACAGAGTAGAACTGTGCCCCACAGGGTTTTCAAGCTGTGACCTTTCGGAAGCTTATCACCAAGACTTTCTTCCAAGGCACCTCGGTGCGTTCAAATAGCCAACATTTCAGCTGGTAGTTGAGTGCTTAACCATTTGTGCCACCTAGCGACACTGGAATATAGGTAGTCTTCAAAACCTGAATTGGATGAGACACCTTAGGAAAAGAATCAGCATCTATAAAGGGCTCAGAATCAGGGCCTCTTGCCCTGTGACCCTGGAGAAGTCCCTACTCTGACTTCCATCTGAAGAACTAGGAGGTTGTCCTTGGATGACCTCCAAGACTCCTTTCCAGCTGTACCATTCAAAGGTTCTTTTTAAATTCCCTTCCATGATCCTCATCCTTCACACACAAAAATGTCTCTGAGCCACTGAACTGAGCCATTGCTCCTGGCTGGGAGGTGGTTCACCTAGAAGGTCACCATTGCTCTTGAAATTTCCCATTGATAGAGTTCAACACTGCTAAGAGCAGAAAGCCAGTTTTCTTGAGGGAAACAATTTTGTCTTGTTCTTAAAGGGTATTATGGTTGTGGTCAACAGCGGCAGTGAGGATTGGGGGTGGGGAGAGGAAGGGGAACTTGTACAAGGCGGGTCACGAAGTATTACTTCTCTAAAATGTTTTTAGTGGCTTAAGGTCTGGGTCATCATTGTCTCCCTCTAAAACTTCCCCTCTTTCCTTACATCTACCGCTTTTCTCCAATCTTTCTCAACTCCTGAGGGACTATTAACAGTGAACCAGTAAGATAAGCAGGGAGCAAGCTGGAAGCAAATCAATCTCAGAGTTTATTAAAAAACCAGCTATTGCAGAATATTTTTTAACTCCTCTGGGAAAATGTTTCCAACAACCATATAAATCCCCTTGGCCTTTGGCTCTGAGCAAACATACCACAGATTCAAAAATGAACTTGGTTTTAAGCTAGCCAGTCTTTCTTGTGTCCAATCCATTCCCATCGCATTGATAAGTGTTCAATCTACAGAAGGTTTAGAAAAGTGTAAAGAAAAAACTGGCCCCAGAACTTGAGTGTTTTTTTTTGCTTTTTATTTTTAAAAAAAGGCTATTTCCTTTGGTAGTGCCTGGCTTTTCTTAGATTAACAAGATGGCGCCTGCACTGGAGTGAGGGAACATGAGGGAGTCACACAGATCAAGCTCTTGAACCTCTCTGAGCCCAGCTGCTTATCTGTAACATGGGGATAACACCTCACTGTTCTTGATTACTCCCATTGCTCTCAGAATTATTATTAGTATTATTAGTATTACTAGGGGTAGCTGAACCCCCATATTCCCCAGTCTCCCAATTGGAATGTAAGAGATTAATTTACTCATGAAATACAATCATTGGATTTTCACAAGTTTCCATATAATTAATACTGTTCCAAAAACAATGTTCGGTGATGGCCATGGAACAAATATTTGCAAAAAGTGTAGTAGAATCTGAAACCACATGGTATAACAGCACAGCACTCATTCAATGGGAAGTGGGAAACGGCTTTTTATGTTGGAAAAGGAACTGTGAAATCATGCAAAACTATAATCAAGGAAAGGAGAGTACTGATAAACATGAAGAAACCAAGCCATGGACAGGCCTCCAGGAAGACGCAGTGATGGCATGCTCTCATTGGGTCTAGAGCAGTAGCTGAGGCATTGTTCCAGCTAAACCTTGAGTCCTGACAGTCACCAGCACATAGAGTCGAGAAAACCATGGGGTCAGGGGCACCAGTACTGATACAGTCTCATCCCCAACACTGGTTCCATGAAGGTTGGTCAGCACTGCCCTCTTCGACACCATGCAGTCACAGATTTCAATTTCAAGGAGCATACCCTGATTTCCACTGTGAGCTAAGTCCCATGGGGAGCTCACCCTCCAATAGGGTGAGTGACGAGTATCCACCATGTGCCAGACACTATTTCTAGTGCCAGTCCAGGTGCAGAGAACTGTGACACAGGATGACTATGATGTGGCTTAACAAAGGTGTGCACAAGGTCTTCAGACGAGATTACTTCACGCAGAACACGGGGGATGCTTCTCAAAGGAGATGACATACAATGGGTACCGAAGTCTCCAGCAGGTAGATACGGGAACGGATCTCGGAAGAGGAAAGAGGCAATTGTTTGAGAAGGAAGCTTGAGGTGGCCAGGACCCCAGAGCCTTGACCCAAGCTGAGAGGAATGCACAGAAGCCTCGCCAAATCGCGATATAGGATTCTGTAAACATCCAGTGAGTAATTCCTGTGACAGGCACCTAGGTGTTGCATCCCAGGTGTTAGGGATAGAGTGGGGAACAAGACAGCTGAGGTTCTCCTTGGGATGGG
>NW_004443967.1:18343427-18353471 GCF_000243295.1 Trichechus manatus latirostris
GAGAAGCTTGGACACCAACACAAATTGAAGAAACAGGTCAACATATTGCCCACAAGACTCAAGTGTCAAGACAGCCATAAAGCCAGGGAATGGGATGGAGATCCCTGAGGAAGCTGTTTGGGGGTTGGAGGAGGCCTCCCCAGATGCGAATGTCTGAGTTCTTAGTAGGACAGGCCTTCAAGGCTGAAGGACAGCTTCACTTGTCTGAGGGGCAGAAAGAAGACAAGTAAGGCTGGGCTGCCTATTGTTAGTTACCATCTAGTTGGCTCCAACTCATGGGGACCCCATACAGAATGGAACAAAACATGGCCCAGTCCTGTGCCCTCCTCATGATCATTGGCGTGTTTCAGTCCATTGTTGCGGCTCTTGTGTCAGTCCATCTCATGGAGGGTTTCCCTCTTTTTTGCTGACCCTTTACTTTACCAGCTATGATGTCCTTTTCTAGCAAATGGCCTTTCTTGATGATGTTTCCAAACTAAGCGAGTCTAAGTCTCACCATTCTCAACGGAGCTGTAAAGAGGTATAAGATAAGATGGCGGCGGGGGGGATGTGGGTTTGGTTTTGCTCTGAGTATGTCAGGAAGCCATAAGGAGTTTTAAGCATTGGTTTGATATGACCTGGTTGACGCTGAACAAAAGGATCTCCACGCCTCATGGAGAGTGGATGGCAGAAGGACTATAGTCAAAGCAGTTGACCGTGAGAGAAGCTGGGGACTGGCAGCTTCCAGGAGACAAAGAGAGGGTACAGGCCTTGGTGATGCATCCAGGCCTTTATCCTGTATCCCATGGGCTTCCTGCTCATCCTGGTTCAAGTAACTGTGGCTGCTTCATTAACACTTTTTACAGGGTTTCTCTGATGGGGCTGATGGGATTGTCTGGGGCCTACTAATGACTGAACATGTGCCATAGGAACAACAGAGTGGAGGGGCTGAAACTAGGACAGTGCTTTTCCAGGCTCAGGAAACTCTCAAGGAGGGTTGTTAACTCTGTTGAGCCCCTAGGGATCATTCAGCATCCTTGGGGAATAATCCACAAAATCCGTGTTCTGGCTAAGGGCATGAACTCGTTCCAACTCTTATTTACTCGAAAGGAGTAATGACTTGATTCTCTGAGGAATTGGTGAACGTTAAACTCTAACCAGTTCTAGAATATTCAGCCTTGAATTTTGCTATCATGCTATTCATAAGACATATGGGATGCTACCCTCAGGAAGGCAGGCAACGCACCTTTAAAATGTCTCTGGTTGCTCAGCTGCTAACCAAAAGGCTGGCAGTTCAAATCTATCAGCTGCTCCTTGGAAACCTCATGAAGCAGTTCTACTCTGTCCTGTAGGGTCTCTGTCTTAGTCATCTCGTGCTGCTATAACAGAAATACCACAAGTGGATGGTTTTAACAAAGAGAAGTTTATTTCCTCACATCAAAGTAGGCTAAAAATCCAAATTCAGGGTGTCAGCTCCAGGGGAAGGCTTTTTCTCTGTCAGCCTTCTTCTGTTTGATGTTCCCCCGGACTAGGAGCTTCTCTGCGCAGGGACCCTGGTCCAAAGGACGTGCTCTGCTCCCGGCACTGCTTTCTTGAGTGTATGAGGTCCCCCATTCTCTACTTGCTTCCCTTTCCTTTTATCTCTTGTAAGGTAAAAGGTAGTGCAGGCCACACCCTAGGGAATCTCCCTTTACATTGGATCAAGGATGTGACCTGGGTAAGGGTGGTGTTACAATCCCACCCTAATCCTCTTCAACATAAAATTACAATCACAAAATGGAGGCCAACCACACAATTCTGGGAATCATGGCCCAGCCAAATTGATACACACGTTTTTTGGGGGACATAATTCAAACCATGACAGTCGCTGTGAGTCAGAATCGACTCAACGGCAATGGGTTTGGTTTTTGTTTGGCTTAAGGATTGTTTTCCAAAAAATCAAACCTTTAGACAAGTCACAGAGTTAAAAATAATAATCACTTGAAGACTCTGTTTGATATTAGGACTAAACATTTTACTGTTACGATTTAACTGGAACCATATCCCAGGAGTATGCCTGCATCTAACCACTATTTTACAGATCTACACTGAGAAAAAATAATCTCTGCTCTCTTTTGCCAGTTTGTTGAAGAGAAAAACAAAACAAAAAACAAGATCACAATTTTCTATAAATGAAAAATAAATTTTAAACCGAGTCATTTCTCTACTTTCTAGTGTGAAAAATTATGAAAATGGAAGATTTTGCAGGAAATCTTAGCCAGATTTTAAAAGTATCAGAGTTATTCACGGAAACCTTGAAAAAGATTATGTTGTCTGGGCAATTTCTAAACATTGAGGCCTTCAATAATTAATTTTAATATGAAATTAAGCTACGTGTGCAAATTTTTTTAGTAATGACTAAAATCATGGTCTACTTAGATTTAAAATACATTGATAATTTATAAGACATGTTTATGTCCTGAAGGGTGTAAAAACAGAGTTTATATTTGGACTAAGTGACAGGAGTTCTTTGTTTCCAAGTGCCATACACGTCAGAGCCGTTTATTTTGAAGATTTTGCTGGCCTCTAAAATCTTGGACGTAAAGCAATATAAAAGGAGAGATCAAGTAAGAGGCTTTCTTTACATCAAACATCTAGAATGATGTTGAAATTCCAGCAAAAATAAAAAATGAGACTTCAATTCATGTACCACACACAACCTGCCACTGTAAAAGATGTTAAAACCTCTAGATGGATTATAACAGACTTTGTGAAAGTTGGGTGTAGTGATTAAAACATCAAGCAGTTACATACAAACCAGTAATGAATTACTTCATGTTGGAAGATAAAACTTCTTGATATTTAAAATTACAGACTTGAAAGTAAGTAAAATTACCCCTAATTATGCAAGAGGGAGAAGCACCTTAGCAGTAAACAAGATAAGCACCTCAAACAGCACTAATAATTTTAATTAACATTTCCTAGTTCCCTTTCACCTCTCTTCAAGTTCATTTACTCCCTCTTTGAGGAACAGAGGCACAGCTGCAGCATTACAAACTTCCATTGCACTTCTTATCATCAGGATTAAGCCTCGAGAACTGTTCATAAGACTGATTTTTAAAAATAAGTAATTGTGCACAAAGGTAAATATGGAATCCTGGTAGTCTGTTAGTAATGTTTTTGAAATGAATCACAAATCTAATTTTCTATTCTTGTTCTGATTGTAACTGTCTTTACTAAGTCCCTCGATTTGAATTATGAAATACGCCTGTACTGTTGAATATTCAGATTATAAACCAAGTCTAGGAGAGTTTAACTATCAATGTGCAAATGAGCTTCATGCCTAACACGACATATCTACATGGTATTGGTATTCTCTGTTGAGTACCGATTAATAAATTCATTTGTTCAAGATTTATGATGTCACTAAACTGTTTTTTTCTCTTTTGTAAATTAAGAAACTAGGAAGAAGAGGGCTTTGTTACATCAATGGGTTTGTTCCTTGCTACAAATTTAGTGCACAGGGTCACTTGGAATACAATGTGTAGTGAAAGAATCTCATTAGGCTAAAACGAATGTAAAATGTGTCAATTTGATCCAAATGAGAACTGTAGTAAAACCATGTTTGATGTTCACGTGCAATAAATCTTTAACATTTGTCTGTAAAGTATTAGAGAGCCCATAGGGAAATTTGTATTTGTGATCACTGTGCATTTCCAATGGTTTTCCTCTATTGTTCGTTGTTGGCATTTACCATATGTAGGTAAAAAGTGAAAATGGAAGATGGGGTTATTAACCATGATTCTAAAGTAAATAAAAAATGTACCCCACACTGGTTAAATGACTTTAGAAAAACTAAGAATAGTTAAAAAAAAATAAGAGAAGTAAACCTCTGAAGATCCCTTCATTGTACCTTTGGAGACACAGATACTACAGATTGTCCTTTAATTTCAATCGTGGGGAACAGTGCCAGATTAAATCTATGTTTGCTGAGTCTGTTTTCCCTTTTAGACTTGATTTTGGTGAGGTTTAATTTTTTTCTTTCATTTCATGTTGAATATGTGATGACCATTATCTTTCCAATTCATTTTTATTTTGATATATTCATATTGTTAATTACTGTTGTATTTCAATTTTCTCCCTAGTATTTTTGTTCTTTCATAATGGCTTTCTGGTTCACTGGACCGAAATGACTAAAATGAAAGATTTCCAAGATTTCTTCTGGGAGTAATTTACAAAAGCCCACCATTTTTTAATTGCTGCCAATGTTTAGTTCTGGATATCTGCTTCAGAAAGAAATCAATCTCTGTCTTTCAGGTGCCATACTGAGCACATCATCATCTTTCTCAGAAATCTTGATAATTAAACCTTTTTTCCTCAAATCATTTAAGTGTTTTCCTTCTCAGTTGGATTTCTTTAGCAGTTTAGAGCACACGAATGCACTTGCTATTCATGTTTACATTCATTTAGTTCACTTTTTGCAGAATCTTCCTGTGGTCTTTATTAGAGTAAAAGAATAATAGTAATTAGGGTAATGTCAAAAATAGTGAAAAGAAATAGCAAGGTATACTCAATAGGAAAATTCTATCTGTAGAATAATAAAAGAAAATTAATTTTCCAGAGTTACTATAATTAAAACCATCTGCAGAATCTTCAAGAAAAAGAAAAAGTTAAAAATTTATATGCTGTCAATAGAAGATGACATTTAAAAAAAATCGATATCTTAAAGATTTCATAGCGTTATTGATAAGATGGGTGGAAATATTCTGGCAAGAAGAAATTTCTTATAAGGCATCATGCTAAAATTTTCTTAAAAGGAACGTTTCCTGTTTTCAGTAATTTGAACACGCATTCCCAGGAAATAGGTTGATTTCAACATGGAATTAGCATGTGGTAGGAAAGGGGAGATTCCCTTCATTACCTTTAACTAGACATCAATTGCCAGTTTGGCATGGGTAATTGTAACAGTGGAAAATCCCCTGTAACTATTTTATATATTATATAGTCAGCGATGTTGTAAAAGTTGTTGTGATCGAAGCGCATTATTTTCGTTTTCTTTTGCAAAACTCCATTGTTCACTCTGAATAAAAATGTCTATGTTTAAAAACATCGAGATTAAACTCTTGCCCTTAGGTCCCAACAAAGTATTAAATTACTGGCCAAGGTCCAGAAGAACATGATTTCTTCAGGCCGAGGTTGTGCAACATACATCAGGCAACTATTCCATTGTTCACCGCTTGGATTTTTCTATTTCGCTTGATATCCGAAGGAGGGCTTCTCTGTGGTTTCCGTCTGAGTTCAGACTATATTACATGACATTTGTTGTAGCAGATTGATTTTCCTGATTATGTTTGGCTTTGATTAACAGTAAAATCAGCCACCGTCTCCTGAGCATCCACTGTGTTGGAAGGAGGCCCAGAAGCACCCAGGACTCGGAGGGAAGACAGCCCGATATTTTACTGTGGATTATTCAGATACAGGATCAGGCAGACGGTGGTGGGTTGCGTTAGAGAATCATGTTTCTAGAAACAAGTTCCACAGGAAGCCTGGTCCAGTCTTGTATCAGGGGCTGCCCTGTTGTGGCTCTCATGCATAAGCTCCCTTGGCCTATGTCCACCATCAGACGGAGACTCAATGTCAAGCTTAGAAATGTAAACTCTGGGGTCCTCACCTGCATGGGCACCTTCCAAAGCCTTGGAAGTTTCCAAAGCAGCTTTGTATTTGTAATTTAGGAGCATTTTTCTTAAAGACAGCCTCAAAAATGGCTTATGCTTCAGGCTCCACAAAAAACGGATCCTCCCTGTCCACTGTGAAGGACATAGATTTTGTCTTTCGGTTTTTGTTTTAACTTACAAATATGTTCAGACTTGATGAAAAACAGTTTATCTGAAGGCAGGTGAAAGAGGAGAGCACTCTTCTTCCTGGGTTACCACCTCACTCTCCTAACTCAAGGATCTGCAGACAGTCATGACTGCGCTTTGGGAAAGAACGGGATCCCACGGGTGACGTCTTCTCTATCTTCCACAGCATGGCCCTTACATGCACGCCTTCCTTCTGATCTCCCCAGCCAACTGCAGACACTGGTCTGGGCCCGCAATAAGCATTCTTAATCCAACTCTCCAACTATCTCTCCACCTCACCTCCCATCCCCACTCCACTCCCAAACCGCCTCCCCTATGCACCACCATCACATTTTTTTGTGTGTGTGCCAGATTTCCTTTCTATCCAACAGGTCACTCATCTATCAGACCTCAATTCATATCGTTGGAGAGAATCATTTCCTTAGCTGGCATTCAAGGTCCTCCATAACCCGTACTTATATTGTTGCAGATGATGGCTCTTCTTCCTTGTCTAGACTCTACATTGGAGGTGACCTGTAGGGGTAAAAGACCATTGTCATTCTGAGCACAGCCTGAAAGACCTGGGTTTGAATTGCTGATCTGCCCTTTACTAGCCATACGCTTTTGGATGTGGTTAAGTTCCCTGGGCTTCGGTTTCTGCCCCTATAAAATGGTGATAAAAACTGTCTTTAATTCATAGGGTTATTGTGAGCACCTAGCAAGGTAAGATATGTGAAATTTGTGACACAGTGCTTGGTACACAGTAGCTGCAGAGTAGAAGTTTAATTTTTTAATACTGAGAACTTGCTCAGTGACCACGCTGGTCTCGTCTATGCACTCACACTGTGTCAATTTATAGAATGCTCTTCCTTCAGCCTCGCTTACCTGTCAAATCCCAACCATCCTTCAGACCTATCTATTAAGTCTCCTACATGCAGCTTTGTCACCGTCAGGGCAGGGCCTGTCTCCATCACCACTGAATCCCTGGTGCCAACACAATGCCCCGAACAAAGCGTGCACTCAACAAATTAGTGTGAAATGAATAAATCAAATGCAACCTCTTCCAAGGAACCATTCTTACCCGTCCCATCCCAAAGCGATCTTGCCCTCACCTGAGCTCAGGTAGAAGGTTTTTCTGTATTTTTAAGATGGTGTTTAGTTCTTCCAATCTTATAATTGGAGAGATGAGCTATACAGAAACACAGCCATAATACATCGAGCTCCTTGGGGGCAAAGGCTGTCTTGGCTACTGTGATGGAAACGTGCATGACACTCATGGCAGACCCTAAAGGATTATTTTGATGGAAGGTGTTCCTTGCGCCATGTAATAGATCCAATTTAGCCAAGTGCTCCATCAAGCAAGCTACGGATTCTCTCGTTGACTTAATTAGAGACACATAAAATTTGGCACAGATTACATGAGTGACTAACCCCTAGATCCCTAGATAAATTGTTGACATTGTTTTGGAAATTATCCCTAAAATTTGAGTTACTTTTTCTCCCACCAGAACAAAGTTGAGAGCTAAGGTGTTTTTTTTTTTTTAATTTTACAAGCTCCCCTCCCCCACATTGCTCCAGTCCCTAAACTTGCAGGTCTCATTCCAGACATCTTTGCCCAGTAATAATTACAGTGTGTTCCCAACCTAACTGATGGCTGGTGTCCTCATTAAGGGCCATTACCCTGAAAAAGGTGTTTATTGAACCTGGCAGAGTGCTGATATTTGTTAGACCCTGTCATACGGTTGATGGCGTTTAGTCAGAACTCATTCAGAAACAGGAATGAGCTGCCCAAACCAGTGCCGGCAGCAGGAAAGCGGAGGTAGGCTCAAGATGGCAGCACAGCACTCCATGGCGCCCGCAGGCCAATGAAGGCTGTTCTACCAAGTGATCTGACTCCTCAACTCCCCCCACTCTGAATTCTGCTAAATGAGTTTCTGTTGGATGAGAGGTAGTCATACAAAGTTGACAGAAATTAGAGAAATGACAATATGTTTGGCTTTCACAACTACCTTTGTCTTACTCATGCCAATATTGCTTTAAAAGAGTAGTGACTAATTGGAGAATTGATTCCACTGGGAAATGGTATGTTTTCAAATACACTAGTAATTTAACTCTTTATATAATTACGAAGGATTGAGTACACTGAGAGACCAAAAAAAAATTATCTTCCTAGGACATATTACAAAGAGAGAGATTTGGGGATAAACACCTAGAATTTCCAGGTGTTATTCATTATATTCCTTAAAAATACTTAAATTATGAAAACTGAGATATTGGGGCATCAAAATATAAAAACAGGGACCAGAGCCTTGGGGTCAAAGCCCCCAAGCTTGCATCCAGCTCCACCACTTGCGGGCCAGCTGCACGAGTACCTGGGACATGATGTTCAGCATTCCCAAGCTATGGTTTTCTTCTGGGTAAAATTCATTGGCTCCAGTGGTTTTAAACCATTTTTCCTGGGCTGGGAATGATGACGTGGGAACAAGCAAACAAAATAAGATTTTAGCCCTTCGATGTGTTCACACTCTGGTGGAGGAATGGACAGCATGTTTCTATAAGCATTTCTTGATGTGTATACATCCTACAATATGTGTATAGACCAGAAATTATAGATACAGAAAAGCTCAAAGACCCAGTTCTGCTCAGAGAGCAAGAAATCAAAGGGGAGGCAATAGCTACCATTGACAGTGGACATTTCTTGGGTGTATACTGTGTCAGACCCTGCACCTAGCATGTGACGGCCTTACCTTATCGAAGTTGTTGAAACACAATCTATGAGTTCTTTAACTTTTAAAGGATGAGTTGTAGCTTCCCAAGGAGGAGAAAAACATCAAAGACAAAGGGAATTGTCTATGGAGAAAAATCAAAACCCTCATTAACTCATTCATCCAAAGAGATTCTAGATCCTAGGCACTCTGCTGGGCGCATGGGGCTACAATAGGAAATAAAAACAGTCTCTGCAGTCAAATGACCAAACACCCACTCAAACAAATGCAAAATACCCTGTTCAAATGCTCTGTCTTTCTGGGATGGACATGGTGTTAGGTAAGATAGAAGATCCAGAAGATAGTAAGAAGGTTGAACCTGGACAGGGAGACCAGGCAATGAACTAAGAGCTAAAGGAGGGACAGGAGATAGCTAGACTTAGTTAAGAGGCAAGAAGAGAACAGGTAATGGAACGTGGTAAATACAGAGGGCTGGGAAGAGGCCAGGGAGGCTCAGGGAAAAGAGAAAGAGAGAATAAGTTGAGGTTGAAGGTTGGTGGGCAGAAGCCAGACTCTGCAGAGCCTTGCTGGCCATGTGAGGGAGTTTTGTCTTCATGCTAACAACTATGGTAAGCACAGAGAGCAATCAAATTTGCAACATGAAGCGATTGTTCTGACAGTGGTGTGGAAGGGAGGTTACGGGACACCAGCATGGACACTAGTTCACCAGCTGGGAGGCCACTGCAGCTGGCTTTTGGTGGCAGTGAGGAAGGAAAGATGCGGATGGACTGATGGAGACTCGAGAGGTACCCTTCCTGGCCCAGTTTGGATTGTGTTTGGCTGCAGGCAACAGAGTCCCATTACAGAGGGAGTGTTTTTCTCACAGAGAAGGAATTTTAGGGGCTACCATTCAGGGCTGTGCAGTGGTGCTAGAACCCCACACCATTCAGATCAAGGATGGCTCTGAGACTTTTAACTTGGATGACAAGGTGCATGGTGATTATACATACTGAGGGGCAAGGGTATGAAGGAAAATTAGGAGCCCTATACCTTGGATAAATTACCTACCTATATTGTTGTTAGACATCTTCAAGTCAGTTCCGACTCGTAGCGACCCTATGTACAACAGAACTAAACATTGCCTGTCCTGCGCCATGCTCATGATCGTTGTTATGCTTGAGCCCATTGTTGCAGCCACTGTGTCAATCAACCTCGTTGAGGGTCTTCCTCTTTTTGGCCAAGCCTCTGCTTTACCAAGCATGATGTCCCTCTTCAGAGACTAGTCCCTCCTGATAACATATCCGAAGTATGTGAGACTACATCAGTTCTTCCATTTGCTTTAGCCACTCAACACTCAAGACCAAGTTTCAGAGTCTCTTCTGACATCCATTTTGGTCTTTTCTTTCCTGTTTTTTAATGACCTCTTGTTTTCTTTCTTTTTTTTTTTTTTTTCACTTTTTTTTTTATTGTACTTCAGGTGAAGGTTTACAGAACAAATAGTTTCTCATGAAATAGTAGTACACATATTGTTTTATGACATT
>NW_004443967.1:18359286-18360535 GCF_000243295.1 Trichechus manatus latirostris
TTTTGTTCCTGCATTATTTTCCTGAATTCTTCCAATTTTTGTCTATTTTTTCCTCATTTTTGTCTGCTTTTTGCTTCAGCTCTTGGAGAATTCCGAGTATTAGAGATTTGAATTCCCTATCAGGTAGTTCTAGTGCCTTTTCTTCCACTAGAAAGTCATCTGATGTTTTATTTTGGATGCCTACTGGAACCATCCTGTCCTGTTTTTGTAAATGTTTTGATAATGTCTCCTGTCTTCGGGTCATTCAGTAGTTATTTTTCTCATTTATTGATTGTAGGTTTGTTTGTTTCATCCCTTTTTTTTAATTTGGCTATGTCTGAGCAGGTGGGCTGTGTTTTCTTTGTTGTTTGCTCATCTGTGGGCACAATACTTTTTGCCATCTTCTCCAATTGGCAGGGTCAGTGACTCAGATATGGTACGGCCAGGCAGGTCCAGCTGAAGAGGAGTTACTAGGACAGGTTGTTTGTGGCACTTACTACAGCCACCAGGGTGGGTCAGTAATCAGTGCAGGGCAGGTTCCAGTAGTCCCTGCCTGTGCTGCTTGGTGGTGTGATGTTAAGCGCACAGTGCAAGTAGGCAGGATGTAGTGGGGAGATTGTTATGTATGGAGCTAAGATGGATATGGGAGAGAGGAGAGAGGAACAGGAGCCAAAAACATACAAACAAACAAAAAAGAATGCTAGGGGAGCTTGCCGTTGGAGTGGAGAGATGAGAGACTATGAAATGGAGAAAAACAAAAAAGGGAAGAGGAAGAAAAAAAAGTAAAGAAAGGAATGAATAGATAAAAATCGGAAAGGAAAAAGAAAAGCAAAGTTCCCAGGGATCCCACCAGTGCGGCTATGAGGTCTGGGGAAGTTGTTGTCAGGTGTTGCAGTACAGCCTGGCTGGAAGGCGTAGAGGTATACAGTGCCAGGTATTCAGGGAACAGAAAGAGAAGGAAGATATAGAGAGATGAGAAACTGAGTAATGAAGAAAGACAAAAAGGGAAAAAGAGGGAAAAGAAAACAAAAGAAATTAAAAAAAAAAAGAACAAGATAAGCCCCCATAAAAACTGAAAAACAACAACAACAACAACAACAATGGAAAAAGAAATGCCCTCAGGGTTCCCTCCGCACGTCTGTGCAAGCTGTGGGGGTAGATTCCAAGCCACACAGCACCGCCTGGCCAGAAAGGGCTCCCAACTCAAGAAAAGGAAAAGAAAACAAACAAACAATTCAAAACAAACAAACAAACAAAAGCCCTGGGATCC